>NC_064773.1:33438925-33745711 GCF_011397635.1 Epinephelus fuscoguttatus
GGTCTGCTGGCCCGCCGGTTATTTTTACTTGCCCCGGGCATTCCGGCAACCGTTAAAACTCCCGTTTTTTCCAGAGGAGCGTGCAGGATGTTGGCACACACAAACTCTATCACAGGGGCACCACATATTGGCATGGGAACAAATAAAGCAGCATTATGCGGAGAAAGACTCTACTTTAATGCAGGGATTATAATTATGATTGAATTATAATTATAATATTATTACTTTCATTAATGTTGTTGTAAGCTATTACCGTTACCATCGTTACCTGCATCTGTCTCTGTCTCTGTCTCTCTCTATTTTTCTGTCTCGTTGTGTCATATGTATTACTGTCAGTTTATTATGCTGATCTGTTCTTCTGTCCATCCTGGAAGAGGGAACCCTCCTCAGTTGCTCTTCCTGAGGTTTCTGCCATTTTTTTCCCACATTAAAGGGTTTTTTTGGGGGAGTTTTTCCTTATCTGCTGTGAGGGTCCAAAGGACAGAGGGATGTCGTATGCTGTAAAGCCCTGTGAGGCAAATTGTGATCTGTGATATTGGGCTTTATAAATAAAATTGATTGATTGATTGATTGGTATTTTTACTTGATAAGTGACTGTTGGTAACAGCAGCAAGATTCGGATTGAATGACAAGGCCGGCTGAAAATGTGGGAAAAATAAACAAGTGCTTATTTTTCAGTGGTGTATTTGCATTATGGATAATTTAGGCACCACATTTCGACAAGAAAGAAGAATGTGTTGAATAACAAAAATGATAATGTGCGTTTTTCCTGTGATGGAGTGCAATACTAAATCAGTGGAGTAGCAGCCACCATTGCTATTTTTTGGGGGGGGCACTTGGGGACAGTAGAATAAGCAGATAACACAACATTGACATATTATCACCACCTTATTACTAATGGCTAACATTTCTACTAGGTTCGTCCCCTGTGTACATTCACTTCCCTTGTTCTCCTTTTGACATCCCTGGACTGATTGACCTCTGGTTCTCACCTTCTAGGCACCAGTCTTCTTCAGGAGGTTGTGTATCTCGTGAGTCAGGGAGCAGACCCAGATGAAATCGGCCTTATGAACATTGATGAACAGCTGCCTGTCTTAGAATACCCCCAACCTGGCCTGGACATCATACAGGTAATGAAGCTGAAATCGAGTTAGCAGTGCTTCAGTTCTTTAGCCTGCATGGTCATTTCTGGACTGCAGGAGGTCTGACTCAGTGGGGGCTTTTAGGTTAAGGTTTGCTAGTTGGTGGAATAAAGAATTGTCACCATGGGTATGCCTTTTGCTGGGCTCAGCAGCACGAGAACAAACCGACACCTTGTTTACTTGGGAAATATGAGAGGATGCTGATCTCAATTTTACAACAGCCCAATCAAAACAATGCTAGCCTCTCTCGTAATTACAAGGACTGTCTGTTGAAACAGCAAGGTTGATTTAAAGTTCCTCCTTGGACATTGATTAAACCCCTAAAAACTCATCTCTGTTCAACAAAATGACATATTTACAAGTTGTTTTTCCTTGGAAAAAGTCCAACACTCAACACCTTCGTCTCATCTTATTTGTGCAGATCTATGAATTTGCAAGTGTATCTCTGCCTCTATCTCCATCCACCTGTCAGCCGCAAGCCTGCAGGTCAGGCTTACCCATGGGTGGATTATGAGACAGTGGGCCCCTGGGCACAGAAATGCAAAAGGCCCCACCACCTCTCCTATATAGGAACAACACACAGAGACTTTGTGGTGGATTTTCCTTTTTTTGTTGTTGTTTTGCATCTTTTTGTAGTTTTCTGCATCTTTTTGTGGTTTTGTGTCTCTCTGAGGTATATTTGTGTCTTTTTGGGTTGTTTTGTTTCTCTGCAGTCGTTTTATGTCTCTTTTCTTATCTTTATTTGGTGTTTTGTGCTCCTTCAAAGGTCAGTTTGTTGTTGTTTTGTGTTTATTTAAAGGGGCCAATTTGTGTCTCTTTGAGGTATATTTGTGTCTGTTTGGGTCGTTTTGTTTCCCTTTGTAGTCTTTGTGTCTCTTTGTAGTTCCTTTTCATGTCTTAATTTGTTGTTTTGTGCTCCTTTAAAGGTCAGTTTGTTGTTGTTTTGTGTTTATTTAAAGGGGCCAATTTGTGTCTCTTTGAGGTATATTTGTGTCTGTTTGGGTCGTTTTGTTTCCCTTTGTAGTATTTGTGTCTCTTTGTAGTTCCTTTTCATGTCTTAATTTGTTGTTTTGTGCTCCTTTAAAGGTCAGTTTGTGTCTTTTTGCATTGTTTTGTTTCTCTTTGTAATCATTTTGTGTCTCTTTGTAGTTACTCTGCATCTCTTTGTGATCATTTTGAGTCCCTTATTGGTTGATACCTGTAAATTTGAATGAAATTTATCAGATAAAGGCCCCTGACACTTTGGTCCTCTGGGCTTATGCCTGGTGGGCCTATTCAGTAATCTATCCATGAGCGTACCTGCTCACCTTCAACTCTACTCATAGCTCACTACAACTACAACTAATATTGTGTTGCTAAAGTTAAATAAAGGTCCCGAGCTCCACATCTGACAAGTTCAAGTAATAGTAAACTTAACCAACAAAATATGTTACATAGCTACAGTACACCTGGCGTCTTCTGTGATACGCTTCATTTTGACGTAGCATTTGGCTAATGATATGGAAAGCCCCACCCTATAAGCTGATGCAATTGGTCCCTTTGGTTTGTGATATAACAAACTCTTGCTGTGTGAATCTGTGTATTTGAGGCTGTTATAAATAGACTGCAGTTCCAAATTCCAAGTTCCAAGGGAAAAATGTTCAGCCATGGCGTTGACTAATTATTTTGTTGATATATCTTGAAGCACATAAAAGACACTGTATGGAAAAGTTATCCAAATTAAAAACTTGATTTTCTTTGGAGGGGGTTTAAAGGCTGATCACATACCAAGCCACTGTTGGGTGATTTATATCTTTGGATTTGATCAAACAAAAATTGGTGACCCATGAGTCTGGAAAGTTCTTAATTGCAGCAATAATTCTTTGGTCTACCCTGAAGCATACAGTATTATTGTATTAGCATAAATGTGTATTAGCATAAATGTGACTGTCTATTCCATTTCAATCTGTATTGCAACATAGATTGCAAAAGTTTAACACGTGTCAGGTTTTTGGAGAAAATCCCTCTACACGGGCAACAGTTAAAGCACTTTGAATTGTGTGGGAAAAAGTCTGAAAAGACTAATGATGGGGACTGTAACAGCAGTTGTATAGTGTCTTCTGTGACTCTGCACAGGCTTTCTTTCTTATAAATAGAATCCCTGATGATGCCATGACAGTTTCAGCCACATATTTATAACAGAAAGAGTTACAAACCAGGGGGTGGTCTTTTAAAGATGTCAACATTTACCACACAGGGAAGGATTATTTTTTATGTTTCAAGGTTGATTCATAGGCATAAATGTCAGGATATCTCAGCTTCTGTGACTTCAATTTTGACTCTGACAAGTCCCCAAACTGTATAGTAGTGTAATACTGAATCACTGGAGTACCTCTTTAAGAAGACTGCAACAGTACCCAACTCGTCAAGTATGGCAGCTTGGACAGTGCCCCCCACGCATCAAGCTGTGACACTCTAGGTACCCCTCTAGTGTCAGTTTTGGGCCATGGATGAACAAAACTGGATACAGCGTTGGAGGCAGTGCCCCGTTCATTCCTATGAAAGTTGCTCGGTGTCGCATGAGGCCAAAAAAGTTTGACTCCTGTGTATGAAATTACCCAGATCTTTCGCTCTGTTTCCATTTTGGGGGGGTCATACAGCAGGGTGGGGCCTAAGTTCAGGTTTAGCACTTCGCTAACTTGAATGATGTTAAAATTATTTAATCGTGCATGTCTTCTAGACTTTCAAAATGTTATTGGACTGAATGGATCAAATTCTGATAGTAAAGGAGTCATTTTCCAAGTGTTGATATTACAAAAATATTTATCCACTAATCTACAGATGTCTCTTTCACAATGTAAGTCTATCAGGGGTACAGGGCATCACATGAAAAACGTTGTAATTCCAAGGTTTGGCCACTATTTTAAATAGGCTTCAAAGCCTGGCACTGTTCCTGGGGGCTTGTTTTGTACATGTCAGTTTCCACAGGTTATAGGCATAGTCTTTTTAAAACAAACCTCCATGTTCACAGGAAACACAGGTTTCATCATCAGAACTGCTTTAGGTTTAGCATCATTCCCAAAGAGAACCTCAACATCTTCATCTCTGCTACCTCTAGCTCTGCCTCATGTCTTTTCCTCAGTGACTGTGTTTACAAGGTCTTTAGTATCCCGGTTTTGAGGCTTATCCCGGTTTTGAGTATATCCGGGATATGATGTTTACATGGAACACAGAGAAACCCGGTTATTCATATCCCTGTATACATGATAAATACCAGTAACCCGTTTTCTGATCAGTGCGTCCTATCTGCGCAGGCGTGTGTTACATCTTTTATGTCTTTTGTTTACAACAGATTGAGCGGGAAATGTGATAGCCTATATTTATTATATTCAGAAGTAAGACAAAAATGACACCGCTGTGGCTTCTAGCTGGCTTAGCATTAGTAAACACTCACGTTGCATTACAGCTATGGCTCATCCACTTCATCTTCAGCAATGGGAGGAGAGAGCGACAACAAATATTGAATACGTCACCAACTTTGATAGGTATTTGGTAGAGCTTAGATCAGGCCCAAAAAATCCAGCCCTGCTATGCACGCTAGCACGTTATGTCCGGGACCGGCCCGTCCAATTAACTGTAATTATGGACCCGAGCCCGATTTAAACCCGACATTTTTCAATAAGTTGGCTGTTATAATTAAGAGTATTAAACCACAAGTCTTGTTATTTGAATGACAGAAACATAGGATCTTAATGAATGGCGCAACACGGAAGCATGATTATGTAATAAAACAGGTGTTTATTTTAGGATCCAGGTGGTGAAGGGCTGTGAATTGTAAAAAAAATTGGACATTTCTATGCAAATGAGCCTCATTGATAAACAACGTCTAATTCACTAACACCAGCGCTAATAGCCACACGCAGTTTGAGTGAAGTAAATAACGTGTTTAAAGCTGGTGCAAACTGGGCACTCCTCTGTGGAAGCCTCTCACCCAGACTTTCCAGTGATCGTGGCAGCAGTGATCGTCTGTTAAATCAGTCTGTAAATAATATTTTGACATTATTAGGCCGGGCTCGGGCTTGCGCAGAGAATCTCAAGCTCTAGTATTCGGCTGTCACTGCCACCACGCAGTGCAAGGCAACAGTGGATGAAAATATGTAGCTGTGACTGGTGGGATAGGATCGTTCTCATGGAGTTTACAGTTTCAGAGTAGAGAGAAAACTTCAGAATGAGTAGGGCATCCTTCAGCCGGCTGTGACGTAGTTGAACCATTCATGAAACCGGGATAAGGCGTATACATGCTCCAGTATCCCGGCTTCTATCGGAGTACTCCAGGTGGCAAAACCGGGTTTCTTGAAACCGGGAAAAGAGCATAACCCGGTTTCTGAATTCGGGATATGGTGTTTACATGCACAAACACAAAAACGGGATACTTAAAAAACCCAATCAAAACCGGGATACTAAAGACCTTGTAAACACAGTGAGTGTCATCCGCAAACATCATAGTCCATGGAGATTACTGTCTAACCTCATCTGTCAGCCTGTGGTTTAGGTTTCATTTTTGTTATTTACCATACCATACACCTTCAAAATTAATCATTCAGGTCGAAAACAAACAAATAATAAGGAGTGTTAGCATTATGGCTGCAATTTGTTACATTGCATGTTGCAGTATAACAAAAAACAGGGAACAAATTAGACGTATAGGCATGGAACAATTGTACAAGACAGATTCAGAGCAAACATTAGCAAACTTGAATTTCTCAAACACATCATCCTTGCCATTTGGATTTTAAACGGAGTTGATTTATTGACTCTGTACTTTTTACAATGTGGAATCACATCTTTGTTTTTTAGAGTTTCATTAGGTATATATATATATATATATATATATATATATATATATGTATATACAGTACAGGCCAAAAGTTTGGACACACCTTCTCATTCAATGCGTTTTCTTTATTTACTATTTACATTGTAGATTCTCACTGAAGGCATCAAAACTATGAATGAACACATGTGGAGTTATGTACTTAACAAAAAAAGGTGAAATAACTGAAAACATGTTTTATATTCTAGTTTCTTCAAAATAGCCACCCTTTGCTCTGATTACTGCTTTGTACACTCTTGGCATTCTCTCCATGAGCTTCAAGAGGTAGTCACCTGAAATGGTTTCCACTTCACAGGTGTGCCTTATCAGGGTTAATTAGTGGAATTTCTTGCTTTATCAATGGGGTTGGGACCATCAGTTGTGTTGTGCAGAAGTCAGGTTAATACACAGCCGACAGCCCTATTGGACAATTGTTAAAATTCATATTATGGCAAGAACCAATCAGCTAACTAAAGAAAAACGAGTGGCCATCATTACTTTAAGAAATGAAGGTCAGTCAGTCCGGAAAATTGCAAAAACTTTAAATGTGTCCCCAAGTGGAATCGCAAAAACCATCAAGCGCTACAACGAAACTGGCACACATGAGGACCGACCCAGGAAAGGAAGACCAAGAGTCACCTCTGCTTCTGAGGATAAGTTCATCCGAGTCACCAGCCTCAGAAATGGCAAGTTAACAGCAGCTCAGATCAGAGACCAGATGAATGCCACACAGAGTTCTAGCAGCAGACCCATCTCTAGAACAACTGTTAAGAGGAGACTGCGCGAATCAGGCCTTCATGGTCAAATAGCTGCTAGGAAACCACTGCTAAGGAGAGGCAACAAGCAGAAGAGATTTGTTTGGGCCAAGAAACACAAGGAATGGACATTAGACTAGTGGAAATCTGTGCTTTGGTCTGATGAGTCCAAATTTGAGATCTCTGGTTCCAACCGCTGTGTCTTTGTGAGACGCAGAAAAGGTGAACGGATGGATTCCACATGCCTGGTTCCCACTGTGAAGCATGGAGGAGGAGGTGTGATGGTGTGGGGGTGTTTTGCTGGTGACACTGTTGGGGATTTATTCAAAATTGAAGGCACACTGAACCAGCATGGCTACCACAGCATCCTGCAGCGACATGCCATCCCATCCGGTTTGCGTTAGTTGGACGATCATTTATTTTTAACAGGACAACCCCAAACACACCTCCAGGCTGTGTAAGGGCTATTTGACCAAGAAGGAGAGTGATGGAGTGCTGCGGCAGATGACCTGGCCTCCACAGTCACCGGACCTGAACCCAATGGAGATGGTTTGGGGTGAGCTGGACCGCATAGTGAAGGCAAAGGGGCCAACAAGTGCTAAACACCTCTGGGAACTCCTTCAAGACTGTTGGAAAACCATTTCAGGTGACTACCTCTTGAAGCTCATGGAGAGAATGCCAAGAGTGTGCAAAGCAGTAATCAGAGCAAAGGGTGGCTATTTTGAAGAAGCTAGAATATAAAACATGTTTTCAGTTATTTCACCTTTTTTTGTTAAGTACATAACTCCACATGTGTTCATTCATAGTTTTAATGCCTTCAGTGAGAATCTACAATGTAAATAGTCATGAAAATAAAGAAAACGCATTGAATGAGAAGGTGTGTCCAAACTTTTGGCCTGTACTGTATATATGTATATATATATATATATATTTTTTTTTTTTTTTTTTTTTTTTTTTTTATTTATTTATTTTTTTTTTACCAAATATCACTGAAAACAACAGAAATGGAGCTCTGTGTTTTGTGCATGTAACTTTTTGAGCAGAAGACACACCTGTCAGTTCCAGAGCATTCTGCAGGACTGATAAGAAATAACTTGATTTGTGTTTCCATAGGAGCTGACATCCCCTCGTCTGATCAAAAGCCATCTTCCCTATCGATTCCTCCCCACAGCCATGCACAACGGAGAGGCCAAGGTCAGCCCACTGACACTGGACAGCACATTAACACTGGCCATGACTAGTCATTGCATTAAAGGAATACTTCATCCACACAATGGCCATTTGTAAATAAAATTAGTCATGCCATGTTACCTTGAATTCATAAACAAACTTTGTTTATCTCAAATACTTACATAAAAAATGGCAGACATATTGATATATTGATTGATTGGGGACCACATTTAACAAAAAATAGACTATATTAAAACATCCTTATAAACTCACACTATTCATTCATCCAGCTTTTTTGCTCGGTACTTACCAAACACATGTATTTTTGCTAAAACATAGTATTGGAATCCGGCTTCGAAGAGAGCATAGATAAGTTTCACTTTACGCTTAATTTTCAATAGTAAGGTTTGAGGGAATATGCATGTGTTAAGGAAGAACTGATTAAGAACTGGATAAATGAGACTTGGATTATACTGCAGGAGTTATGTGAGAGTTTGTAAACACATGTTTAGATAAAGTTCTTCTGTTTTTTAAATGTGGCCTCCAAGCAATCAATAAATCAATATGTTTGCTGTTATCCATGACGGCATGCCACAAAAAAAAGTTTTCTTCACAAATTGAAGGTAACATGACTAAGTGATACACAGGCAGTTATTTGTTTTCACACGGACACCAACACAAACACTTAAAGGAATCGTGGTGTTCATGTGTTTCTTTTAATGACAATATAACAAGCGGTTACGGAAAATGAATAAAAGAATGTACTCCAACAACAGCATTATTTAGGACTGATGTTATGTATCTGACTCTGACGAGTATGGTTGTGGTTCTCTTCTAGGTGATTTACATGGCACGTAACCCTAAGGACCTGGTGGTGTCGTACTACCAGTTTCACCGCTCTCTCAGGACCATGAGCTACCGGGGAACCTTCCAGGAGTTCTGCCGGCGCTTCATGAATGACAAGCGTAAGTATGTAGGTTACTGGAGGACTGGGACACTGTTACCCTCCTTCCAGTTTCAAGTCAGTGAACTCCTTTTGTCTCAATAGTACTGTAAGTTCATCCAGCTGTATCTCTATCTCTCTTTCAAAGTGGGATATGGTTCCTGGTTTGAACATGTTCAGGAATTTTGGGAACATCGTATGGACTCCAATGTCCTCTTCTTGAAATATGAAGACATGTACAAGGTAACATCATCGCTGTCTCTTGTGCTTTTTAGCCTTTATCAGCTTTTATTTTGACACTGATGTTCACCCAGTAGCCTGGCCATCCTTCATGAGGATTTGACTCCTCTGACTCCTCTGTAATTTAGATAGCAAGTGAGTCAGTAAACCTTTCCAGTGGAGCTGCTGTTCTGATGAATGCAACTGTGCGCTGTTTGGTGTGAAGTTACTGTACTGTAACCTGTACTGAAGGAACATTCTGAGCGTGCATGCTCTTTATCTTTACCCTTGCACTCTTTTGTACTGCACTTTCACTGACATGTTTTGGTGAACAGATAAAGTTTGCCTATAGTTCTGCCTTGTGAGTAGTGTGAGGCTTGAGCAGGTAATATTAAATTGCTTCCGGTAGGGTTGGGTCGGTGTGAAAATTTTCAAACCTGTTCAAAATTAAGCCAAACACCGGACCAGAATGGTATACCAAATTTTACCACTACAGTAGGTGTTGCACCTGACTCAGCAGCTGCTCTAGAGTGGAGTATAATGACACACTGAATCCATTAAATATGCACCTCTGTTACTTCCTGTAAACTAACACATAATACCAGCTATGCACTCAAAATCAAACCAAAGACACAAGTAGCCTACTTCAAAGATGGGTGTGTAGCCTTTTTGCTATCATCCTATGTTTGTGACTTTTTTTTTTTTTTAAACAGAAAACATGTTTTACCTTGTGATATTTACGGGAAATAACAAACAATATGGCCAACAGCAAGTAGCCTAGCTTGTTCTTAGTGAGTCATTCAGTTTATCAGAAACTTTCAGCTCTCCCACACTATAATCCCAGCCAGCTACCACCTTATTTAAGTTTTTGTAGTGCAATGAAAAGTTATCATACAGGTAACCCCACATTTCAACCTTCTGAATCAGCCGTTCCTCATCCATTGTGGCACTTTCAAAGCGAATGACAAAAATAGATACAAACACGGCATCTGACGAACGTTCTGCTCAAAATGGCACCTGCAGCCAGTCAGGACATGTCTTTCATCTGCTTCATATCCACAATGTTGCTATATTGGTGCAGTCTTTGTTTTCTTGAGAGATTAGCTCTGCCATGTCTCCTCATGGCACCCCAAAAAACACACGAACTTTCTTGTAACCAAACAAAATGTATGCTGCTCACCCTCCTCCCACCTCTACTTAAATTTGATCTCCTTCATGTTGCCGGCACCAGCCTAGGCTTAGCACGAAATAGCACACAGCTGGTCAGACACTAATGGCTCCGTAAGTCTTTTTACAAACATAATGTGAATTTAATCACATTTTCATATTGCTTATTACTAATGCAATATGAGTTGCATTAAGTGCGGTGATGCTGTCAACACAGTTTGCTGATGTAGGCTACTTTTTAATTTGCCAGAATATTCTATAATGACAAATGGTGGTTTAGCTGGTTTGCATTAACTCAAACGGGATTAGGCTTGTACACCTGACCGTACTGGCAGAACCATGGCTGGACTGGGACAAAAAAATAGCCCTGCCATTTTTGGCCATGGCGGCCACTATGATTGGTGAAATGCCATATGCACAAACTACGCTGTTACCAAAATTAAAATAAATCTCAGTAGTACCCTACGTGTCCTGGAAGAGAGTACCAAGGCTAGAAAATCAGTGTGCTCATTCACTTCTCATATACATCCTGGTGGTAGTAGATGGCCACGGAGTACACAATGCCTATACTGGTGAAAGCACTTACCAAAGAATCTCTACAAGATTTATTATTTCAATTTTTAATAAAATGTGTGCAAGTACAAATAAGTTACAAAAATCAGCAAGACCATACCATCATGTAAAATAAAGACTTCCTCAAAATCGCACCTTAAACATATATATAACATAATATCCATCAATGAATTTAAGGGAATCATAAAGAATGTGGTGTCCTGTTCCTATTGCATTTTTCAAAATCCAAAGGAACTGAACTGAGCAACTGCAGTTTTATCACAATTGACTTTCACTATAAACTACAATGAACTATAGAAGTAGGAGAATAAAATAAACATTAGTAAAAGCCTTTTTGGTTGGTTTAAAGATGTTACTGATTGTCCAAGCTCAGATCCTTAGACGGGGTGTTCCAAAGCAGATGGTCTGAATGCAACATCCAGATCACTATTAGATTTGAGTTTGTATAATATGTGAAACCTTTAAATATTAAATACTAACTGCTTCAAGCTGCCATTCATTCATCACCTAAAGACATTAGGAAACCACGTGTCTTGAGTTTTCACTCTCCATTAAAATTGCCAACTATTTTGAGAAAACACACAAACCTGGCAACTTGATCATACGGGTAGCACTATGTGGAGTTAAAATGACAAGAACATTTGAGATTGGTAAAAATATTGATTGGGAGCAATTTAGCAGTGTCTTGACACTGATAGGGACATGCAGTGCCAATACTGATAACAATGCCTGTGCTGACAAAGTCCATAAAGAAAACTTCTCCTTTTACTGTTTTATACCAAAGCAAATACATTACCTTTCTAGTTAAAGCTGCTACAGCCATAAGCTATTTTAAGCTGTAGTTTGATCCTCTCTACCAACGTGGAAGACACACGTGTCCTATCTCTCTTTCATGCTATCATAACTTTCATAATATTCTTGCGTAAAAAATCCCTAAAAGGGAAAAACAACAGCATAAGAGCCGATGCAAAATCAATATTTGCCCTTTGCTTTGCCAAAGATCCTTTTTCACATTATCTTGGGTTATCACATTTATGAGGAGCAGACTCAAACATGTCCTCTCTTTTGCAGATAGGCTTTTCTCAGAATAGATTTCTGAGAACTTAAGGGAGAAGATACAACTAATCAAACAATTTGCTTCGCTTTTGGTATTGTAAAAAACAACAACAGGAAATCATGTTTATAGATGCCCAGTGTATGAATGAATGCATTTAAAAACACATCTCAGATACTGAATATTAATCCTCTACTTGCAGATGTTGTAAACATTCAGACATGCTTCCCTGGGAAGATGTTTTCCCCCCTTTACAGCAGCTATATGCAATATTCAAGTCATTAGAAACAATAGTATGCCTACAAATCTGTGTCATTTGGAGAAAACATGATAAAAAAAAAAACATCATCCTGTAGAACCTACATCCTATTTGTATGTTATTGTATTCCAACTGTCTTTATCATTCTGGCACCGTAACAGTTGTTGAGGATGACTAATTTTCATTCCTGCCATCTAAAAACAAAAATTGTCTGATAGCTAGAGTAGGAGTTAGGTGTAAACAGCATTACTAATCTAAAAAACTTTTTTTTATATACTATGCTGGAGTAGAGATCACAGAATGAATGATTAGATGACAAATCTGTTACATTTGAATCCATGCCATAATAATCTGGGCTGCTTTAATAGCAAAACAAGGACCCCCAACAATGCCAAGTACACGTGGTCTATAATTCTCTGAACTGAATATTAGACCAACCGAAGCCTAACATCTATATGAATGCTCAGGACATCATTACACCACTACATATTTATGTAGCAAACAGTGTTGGGTAAGTTACTCTCAAAATACAATCTATCTATTACTATTACTAGTTACCATCATTTGAAAGTAATAAGTAACTTATTACACTTTGTCGCTTCCACTAAAATAACATCAGAAGAACAAAGGTTCATTTTAAATGGATGAGGGTCATGTTGTTTATACAGCAGGTGATCAAAGCACAGAAGCTCCAATTTATTACAGTTCATTTCAAATCCAGTGCTGCACAGGTCTGACCCATTCATGCATTCACATACAGTGGGTACCACTCTGTAATAAAATCACTCTGTAATGAAATCCCCTGCTTATCTTAATAATAGCGTGATGATATAGAACCATTAAATAGTGTAGACCTTTTTAAATATGAATAGTCTTGGAAACAGGGAGGGTCAGGCAGAGGATCAAAGTCTGATAATTATGAGATATAGATCAGTATTTGTGGGCCTATGATATGAAACACAATAAACAAATGTTGAGGTTAGCACAACAAACAGAATGGCATGCCATAAGTCTCAATGACGACCGCAAATTAATATGCTAGAGCTGGAGGTCCCACCTGTCGGTTCCTCATGTGCCAGTCAGCTACAGCTGCAACGGAGAGAGAGTTATGGTAAAAACAGGACCGTGTGCCAGTGTTGCTCTGCAGCTGTAGGGGATGTGAATAGAAACACATCAAACACATACTAACATCACCCAGATGTGCCCATCGTTGGGATGAGGAAAAAACACTGCATTCAGGCAGCCTTAGGATGCAAAAGCAGAATGGGAGATGTTGTAGACATTGCAGGTGTATTAATGGAAACAATCCGAACATAAGGCACAGTGTGGCAACACCCAGATATGCTGATTACCAGCACCCTTCTATAATGTAGTCTGTAATGACATGTCAACACACAATAACCTTTGGGGCATACTGTTGGCGCACTGGTGGAAGTGGAGTGGTGTAGATCAGTGTGGATAAATGAAAACAAAAAACAGTTTATTTCAGATGGTAATGTATTAAGCAACATTGTAAATGTAGTAATAGGTAACGCATTATATTACATTGTTACTGCAAAAACGTAATCTATTACTGTACTTTTGTAAAGCGTTACCTGCAATACTGGTAGCAAAATACTGATTTACTTCCATATTGATGCTGTGAATGTTGCACACATAACATTTAATACCTAAAATAATGCATACGTGTCACAATCATAGATTTTGCTTATGGTTTATTTTATGTTTTATTCTGAAGGTCACTCTCTTCAAGTGTCATGTCTTGTCTTACTTCCTGCCTACTGTCTATTTTCCGCTTGTTTTCTGCTTTCTATCAGTCTTGTTAGTCCTCCACTGCTCCAGAGTGTTCCCTGCACACCTGTTGTCTATAGTCTTAGTTATTCACCCTTGTGGTTTCCTACCACACCCTCATTGTCAGCCAATCCCTGTTTCCCTTCTTTTGCACGTGCCTGCCTTCTCCAGCTGTGTCTTGCTCTTGTGAGTAGTTCTTGGTGTACATATACCTGTGGTTTTCCCTTTGTTTTTTGTCAGTTCATCAGTTCATTTCCTTGACCGTTTTCCCTCCCTGTGCTGATCTCTGGTGTTTTTAGTTGGATTGCTTTCCTGTGTTTATCATACTGTCCTGTTTGTTCTCAGTTTAGTTTTGGTGCTTCTTTCTTTTGTACTTTAGGTTACATCTACCTGCATCTTCAGTTTTGTCACCTGCCTGTTGTGGATGTATTATCAGCTACATTAAAGCTTGCTGTATTATTATTATTGCTTCCGTGCGTCCTCTCTCCTCCATGCACTGTCTCATGCACTGTTCGTATGTATACTTTTGAAAAGTAACGCACCAGAATTCATATATAACCCATGTAATCATCAGTATGTAACGTGACAACAACCAAATGTTCTTTTTTCTACACCAAACCTACGTAGTTTTATGTTAAATAGGTAACGTGACAACAACCAAACATGTTCTTTTTCTTAAACCAAACCTAGGTAACTTTATGTTAAGCATGTAACTGGATGATGCCCAGTAGTGTTTCTTTTCTTAAACCTAACCTATGTAACTTTACTTGACTTAACCTAACCTATGTATCTTTACGTTTAGTACGTAACTTTTCATTAACTATGTAACGTGGCAAACCCATTTGTGAGGTGCTAATTTATTGGATATGAACCGCCTTCATGTGCATTTTTGTGAGATATCATATGAACCGTTGTAAGAGGATTAATTTATCTTCTCACATGACCCAGAAATCGTTCCCCCTTCCCCCATCATTAAGGATCTTCCAATTGTTTAAATGCACCTCAAGGTGATGTGAGGTGAGGAGGGAGGTGCTTAGAGTGAGGAAACACAGGTGAATCCTATGCTGAAGTCTTTTATCTAGTGGCATGATGTATAGCCCCTTTTTGTTTTTATCACCCCTCTGTTGAAGTACCTAGCACACTGATCGTGTACTAAAAGGTGGAACACTGTGTTCCACTGATTGGTCAATAGTAAACCATCAATCTTGCTCAGACCACAGTGGACTGGATCCATTGTTCCTATGGTGGCTTTTCATCATTACTAGTTAACAGTTAACAGCCGTTGACTGAGAGAAAATAATTGAATTCACTGTGCTGCTCAAAGGCTACTGCAGGCAATTACTGTCAACTTTAAAGATGGAATTTTTTTCTTACATGTTATTCAATGCATGCGATTACAACGTGAATCTATTAACACACCGTAAATGCTATGACATCTTTGACCATCCTACTTTCATTGTCTTTCTTGCATGATAACCCTAACCCTAACCCTTTAGTGTTGATTGGAATTTTGAGCGTTTAAAAAAATGTTTATGAATTTTGAGTGGATCATGTGAACTGTGAGCACTCTATTCTGTTTCCTCACTTGAAAAAAAATCATTTGAAGTGTTGTTCTGGTGTGCTCAGGCAGCATTACACCCCTACTCTTGCTTGACAAGGACTTTCTATTTTAAATTTTCACAGAGAGAGACTCTCAGTCCAACCTATTCTTTTTTGTCTGAAAATATTAGCGTGCAACTGACAAAAGAGACAAAAGTGAGGGACATGAAAAGGAATGTTAGCATAATGTTAGCGCCATATGTCACTGACCTTTGGCTGATTTTCACACAAGGTGCATCCTTTTTGAAGACTGCGCCACCCTTAGCCCCTTTTACACTGCCAGATTTTCCGGGAATGTTGGGCCATTTTGCTGGCAAGCAGTCAGCATTTAGACACACAGAGCCGGATTGGCGAGTTGATCCGAGGTGCCCAATTTTCCGCCTCGTAGGGTAGTCGTATGGGCGGAACTCATGTGTGCTCGATCACGTCTCCTCCTGTGACTCGGAAATTGTATCCCCTCCGCCATCATAAAGGATCTCCCAATCCCTTCTGGAGGAGCTCAGAGCAAGGAACCACCAGTGTATCCTACCTGGAAGTCTTTTATCAAGTGGCATGACCACTTATAATGCCGAACCCATCATGATTCTCTATTCACACAGTTTTTCCCCCCATGCTTACTTTGTGGTGCTGTGTAAAGGGATCTACAGATAATATAATAGAGCATAGTCGCATGGTGAGGTTTGATAAATGTGCCATCAACTTGTGTGTAATAAACATTACCCTTATATATATATACCCATATATAGGATAATTCAATTGTAAGCAGCAGTTTGTTTTTTTGTTAGTTTTTTATTTACAATACAATCAACTAGTGGTTTTTGGGTCAGGGCTTTTTAAACCCCACCCAACCTGGCCCATTATGAGAACCATTCCACCCTGCCCTAATGTAAATGTTTTTTCTTGTCGGGGAAGAGTCATCCAGGTCATGGTAATCATAATCCTAATCCTAATCATTTTTTCTGTTTAAGAAGTAGCCTACAAACACAGGAAGACAGCAAGTGGGCTACTCATCCACCTTTTAAGTAGCAATGATTAAGTGTGGTCTCAGTACACAGCTGACCTGGTTTGCTTACATGAGTGCACAGCTGACAGGTACAAAGGTTTGTTTTCATGACATTACAGAAGTGCACATTAAATGGATTCAGTTTGGACAGAGAAGCACTTGCTTTTTGTGAGGGTATGGTTTTAGGCCTACATATTTGCAGAGGATAATATTTATACCGGACAAAATGTCTGGACAGATTTAAATATGTCAGACTTAAAGAGATATTCCTGGTCAAAAGCTAAGTAAGAGAAAGCCTGAGCTTAGAAGTGCTGATGATAAAGCTGCTTGCTGTGTGAGTGAGAGATAAAAAGAGAGAGGGAGTGAGAAAGAGGAAAGGAAAGGGAAGAGAAGGTGGAAGTTGAATTATTGCACAATGTTTCTAAAAATGATTAATAACTGACTGGTAGTTTACTCAGAAGCTTACCTGATATCAGACAGAGCTTTCAACTGGGATAGTAATCATAACTTAGATTAGATTAAATAAATTAGATTTAAAATTAATATTTAATGCTGATTAAATGTGGCAGCTCTGGATCCTCTGTCCTCGCGTCTCTTCCTCGCTTCCTCCGCTCGGAAGCGAGTGAGGGAAGTGAGGAGACATGTTAATACAATGAATTGCACCCTTTGACTTTGATTTGTTTGAGGAAAGCCTACACCCACTGGAGCTGAGGTGCCCCACATTGGGCAGTGTCCCACATTACAACAATTCACCCACTTCCTCCAGCACCACTGACAGAACCGCTGCAGAACTACAGACTTTTATGACAAGTCAATAAAGACAAACTTAACCATCATTTGTATAACAGCTAAGTGAACCCGCTTTGAACACACATATGCATGTGTATACAACTCAGGTCTGTAAACTGATAGCCTATATGTTTAACTGTTTGTAGATGATGCACTGAGCTGTCCATTTTGTCCTTCCAGCTGTCATATTATATGTTTGCAGTAAGTCTTACACAACACATAGGTTGTGTAAGCAAAGGGAACTGTGTATTCTCCACAGTTGTGGGTGGATGCTGTTTGGGGAAACAGAATCACAGCCTTGGTATTATTTAAGAATTCAAGAGGGAGGCAGTTTGCTTTGTATTTCTGTGTGATTATTACTTTCATAGATTTTTTTAGTCCCTAATTTCTTCCTCTCCTCTCCTCTCCTCTCCTCTCCTCTCCAGGATCTGGGGACGTTGGTGGAACAGTTAGCCCGATTCCTGGGTGTTTCCTGTGACAAGGCTCAGCTAGAGGGCATGGTGGAGAGCTGCAACCAGCTAATTGAGCAGTGTTCCAACTCAGAGGCACTGTCCATCTGCAGGGGTGAGTAGGAGAGGAAATAAAAGAAAAAGTAAGAGGTGAAACATAACTAGACACAAATAGACTAGATATTATATCCATTCATACTATATCACTCAGTTGTTAAGGTTTTCAATTATTCTCAAAATGGACATAAAATATTTTAATATATTTTCTTAGACTCTCCTCCAGAGCCAGACTCTAAACAACTTGTTTCACAGACCTCTTCATGACAAAGTGTTCTCATTCCACTTGTATTTTAACTTGAAAATTCAGGTGGAGGTAGACCACTCATTAAAGATATAGCCAAATAAAAAAAAGTAGGAATCTGGTTCAGTAAAATAATAATAAAACATAGGACAGAATATTTAAAGCAGTTGGTTTTTCCCAATTGCAAAAACACATTTCTTGAAACCTTCACCCATTTTTCTCAAAACCTTAAACACAAATCCAAAGACTTTGAACTTGTCTGTCACCATCAAATTATCATCTCAAAACCAGTTATCCTGTGTTCAAAACCAAACAATGTGTTTAGATCATACACACAGCAAGTAAAATTATTTTCACCACAGAGCATTCGTTAGCACTATATAAAATAATTTAGGACAGAGCATCCAGTTTACATAGTTAATAGAAAATGTTGATTGTAATTGCATTTATCAAAAATTTATCGTAGTCAAAGTTATATCTATATTCAGCACTTCTATAACAAAAAAACAAAAAACAAAACAAATGAAAAGCACATTACTGCACAATCAGAGTCACTGAGATTCATTCTCCAACATCATGTCTTTGTGCGGGTCCAGCCAGAGGACTTCATCCACGTCACAGGCAATATTTTCCCTTGCCAGACAACAGGGGAAAAACCTTGTGTGCCATAACCCAGCCTTGACAAGACTCCACATTTTCATATCATCACAGGCCTGTTCCATTGGCTCCAATAAAGTTTCCCTGGTTTAGGGCTGTCGGTCATAGACCTTGCATCACCACGCAGAAAAACACTGCTCTATTTGATTGAGGAAGGGGCTGTAAGGTGGAAGGAAAACCTTGATGAAGTGTTGGTTGGTGGTGAACCACTCATGTATCAGGACAGCAAAGTGAAAGCTCACATTGTCCCAAACTATGACATATATGGGATGCACTGCTTGCTGTCGACAGATCCAGCTTGGCGCAGTGACAGTTTTGTGCCAAAAGGCTTCGCCGAAGGTGCGCTAAAAGCTCACCAGCTGAAACCACGTCTACTGTCAGCGCAGGCGGAGCGCAGCCGGTGTAAGTCGAAGTTTGGCTGACCGGTGGACAGTGCGCACACGTCACCAAAACCTCACAGGCAGGTTTCCAGAATGTCAGGCACATTAACGATGCAATAAATAGCCACAAAACTACTATTCAATGCAACTATCTGCAATCAGCACATAAATGTATCTCTATATCGACTGTCCCGTCACATCTGATGTCAGATCAAAGGGGATTGGCACCGTTTGGCATGTTTGGCACGCGTAATGGAAACCCAACCTGATTTGATTAACACAGCCTGCAAACTAATGAGTTCACATCCCTCTCAGCCAACCACAAACAGCCACAGCATCAGATAGGGAGTATATATTCAGCATCTGTCATCTTAGAAAAGTCAACGCACGAGAGAAACGCAACATTGATTTACAATTGTGGTGACCTCCTCCCAGGCTACCTTTGCATCATCAGCCTGTGGAGGTCTGCTCGCAGTTCCGTATATTTGGACACTGTGAGCTTGGACCTCCCCGACCAAAACATCAGTTTCCTCCTGGGAGAAGTTTGGCCGTCTGACGCTGCTGCTCTCTTCTGCCATGGCGAATTGAGTAAACTCTCATTACGCCTTCACGCGGCACATTTAAGGGCGAGGAGAGGGGCTCATTTGATTGGTGTGATGTGTGTAAAACCCACTCCACGCCTTCTCTCCTCCCTCTTTCCGACTTGCGCAGGTAGGAGGGACGGAGGTGGGAAAGAGGAGTAGCTGCGCCAGGTGCACGGTGTGCCAAACTTCAAAATCCACCTGGCCACACCCAGTTGGCGAAGCGCAGGTGCGCTGCGCCCCCGCCTTGCCCAGTCTGCGAAACTAGAGCCCAAAGAGTGATGTTCCTGCTTCTCCACCTCCTTTTCACCATGTTGAACCCTGCTTCATCTATGAAAATGTATTCATGGAAATCCAGTTCAAACACTCTCTATAAAAATAGATAAAAAGTAGTTTAGTCCACTAAGTGATACAGAAAGACAGACTTCTGCAATAGTGTATTTACAGTATGCACTCCAGATTTACCTACTTTACAGTATAGTTTACAGTACTGTAAAAGTAGCAACTGCAACTACTAGCCTACAGTAGCAGTCAGCCTATGAGCATAAAATTGTCCTGGAAGCATCAGTGCTGAGAGTGTGACTCTCTGATGTCTGTCCTGATGATGCTGGCCACAGAAAATCTGGATTGGATCGGACTCTTTTTCCTGCTTCTCTCATTGTCATCCCATGAATAGAGACATGGTGTACAATAGTTGCCCAAATTTCATCGGTAATGATTGTCTACCTTGGCCTCTTCCTTATCCCCTTCCTTCTCCTCCACCACCTCTCACATGAACTCTTCCTCCTCTGCCTTTCTGTATGTTTCTGTCTGTTAAGGCATAATCTAAACGACTGTTATTTTCTTTTTCATTATTTTGTAATGATAGAATTGTGTAATATTATGTAATTTAAGTAGCAAGCAAATAAGAAAAAAAAAAAGGCAGCAGTGAGCCGATTAGTTTAACAGGTGTGGCAACCTGAACTTGTCGGCAGTGTTGAAATTACAGTTTTTCTTGATTGCTTTGATGCAGCAGTCAACTCAAACTCCACATTTTCAAAACAGTTAACACACACAGGCCGAAACAGTGGTACTCATGGTCAAAATGACTAACTGTGCCAAAACATTTAAAATCAAATTTTGCCTTCAAACACCACAACTTGCAAACAAGTGTATGAGTTCTTCCAATCAACCATTACACAGTGGACAACAAAATACAAAATACAGCACTCAGTGCAAATCAGTGCACCATTGCTTGTCATTGTAGCCTATTACTGTGGCTGAAAACTGAAATACTGTAAATATTACACAAAATACATGTAAACCAAAATAAAATATATTAGAGTATAAGAAATTAAGAAAATCTATTACAGTAAAGTATAAAAATCTATTGCTGTAGAGTATAAGAAATAGCCACTATTGATACTCAGTCTCTTCTGTCTTGACGATGGGGCCACATGGCCTCATCCACATCACATTCAATATCCTCTCTTGTAATGCACCGAGGGAAAAATCTTCTTGCACCTTGACATTCCTCTGCACCTATTTCTTGGGCAGCAACAGTCATTGCATTCAGCAAGGGCATCTGCTCATAGGGACGGTGATCATAAACCTTCCACCTCCAAGCACTGAAGAACTCCTCTATGGGATTCAAAAATGGGGAACATGCTGGAATAGGGTGACCATATTTTGAATTCCAAAAAAGAGGACACTCGGCCCGGCCACAAGATAGCCTACTTAAATGATACTCGCAGTTTACTCAAAGATGCCTTATAATTTTAATATATTTAAAGTTTATATGCATGGATAGAATATTCAGTTATATCTCTCAAAGACAGAAATTCAGATAGGCCCCTATAGATAGGGGACACATACACACTATGGAGTGTGGCTACCCGATCCGAGCCCGACAGTAGGCCGGGTCAGGCTGGGTTCGGTCAAAAATGCATAAATTGTATTTGGGCTCGGGTCGGATTCGGTCAGCTTTCAGTGAAAATGTAGTGTAAAAATAAATAAAATCCTATTGTCTGTCCTGTTTATTGCTTGGGGACTGTTATTTACGTGACAACACCTGAACATAACACACACACACGCACATTGGCTGTTTGTTTCTACCTCTCCCTTCGCTGGAAGTCTTGGACCTTCTGCCACCGCCTCTGCCTTGATTAAACGCTGGAAATGAAATAAAAGAGGGAGACAAGTCTTCCTATTTTATCTTACTTTGTTATAAGGAAAACCAGACATTATCATCAATTTATAAACAACCCCCAGACGCCCCGGACAGGACGTGAAAAGTGGACATGTCTGGGCAAAAGAGGACGTTTGGTCAGCCTATGCTGGAAGGAACTGCATCATCAGATAATGACGAAGAGTGGCATGCCAGGCCTCAACAGCCCTCTCTCCTCAGGTGGGATCAGCCTGTCATGAAGTGCATTTAGGAATGTTATGAGGCGCTCAGTGTTGTATGGGCCAATAGTGGGGATATGGCATAGGACAGCATCATTGGAGATGGCAGCACACATGGTTATGTTGGCGCCCCTCTGTCCTGGAACTGTGATAGTGGCCCTGTACCCAATGAGGTTCCTTCCACGTCTCCTCACTTTACAGAGATTGAAGCCAACTTCATCAACATAAATGAAGACATGATGTGCCCCCTCAGCTTCAAGCTCCATTATTCTCTAAGTAAAAAAAGGCAAAATGACAATGAAAAGTGACTCCGGTTGACTCTAACTGCATGATATGACAAGGCATTACAGTATACTGTAGTAATGTTTCCTTAACCTCCACATATTGGCATCTGGCCTCCTTCACAACGTCAGAGTTCCTTTGAAATGGAACTGTATAGAGCTGCTTCATGGCCATATGGTTCCTTCTTAGGATGCGGTCAATGGTGGTCACGCTCACGTTGTTGATGTTCCTAAACATGCCCTGATCTGCGATCACTGCTGCCCTGATTTCATGCAGTCTTATGGCATTGTTTGCCACAACCATGTTCACAACGACTGCCTCCTGCTGAGCACTAAAAATTCTCCCTCTACCACCAGAGAATGGTCGCCTTTGGATTCTATAAAGAATACATGTAATGGGAATGAGGAAACAATTACATAAAGTATATCACTGAAGATATTTTTGTATATACTGTACAGCAACATTACCTGTTTTCCTGTCGAAAAATTCTGACAATGGATGCGACAGTGTTTCAGTTTAGAACAGGTTGGACTCTTTGTCCAGCCTCTCTAAGTGAAAGGCCATGATTGATAACGTGATCAATAACAGTTGCCTGAATTTCATCAGAAACCTGAGCCCTTCCAACTATACCTCCACCTCGCACTCGGACTCCTCTTCCTCGGACCCCTCTAGCTCTTACTCTCACTCTCATCTGCCTTAGACCTCTTCCATTCATGTTGGCAAAGAACAACACAGGCGCTGCACCTTTTAAGGCCTGCTGACTGATTGCTAATTGAAGATTTTTGTGAAGGAGTGTCAAACAGGTGCTTCAGTGATTTCATACTGATGTAGGTAGTTTCTAATAGTTAGGAACAGATGGTTTCTGTTTGGTTACCATAGGTAAAATAACGGAGTTTGGACCGCTTGAATGACATCCGTGTTAACTGTTCTGCAAAAGGGTGGGGAAAATGTGTCACTCCAATGAGAAAGGGTTAACACATTTGCAAGAGGTGTCTTGTGCTCTGCTGAGACAGTGATGATGAAAACCGAGTGGATCCCAGTTTCTTTAAGCAGGTCAAAGCGATGAAGAAAAACTGTAGTATCAGCGTGCAGGTGCGCATCCTGTGTTTGTCTCCCACACAGAAATCAGGTTGGGAAAAAGCTGGTTGCATCAATGCACAGATGATCACAGAGTCGCCATTGGTATGTATATCTGAATAAGCTTGATACTAGCATTGTTGATGGATGCACATGTGCCACCTGTGCACTCTGAACTGACTTTATCCTGCCCAATTGGTCTGATCACATCACTAGAAATGTGTGTTCAATTTTGAGTTGTGTGTAAAAGATGATAGCTGCGTTGGAGTTGTGTTCACATTTTGCTGCCAGTGTTTACAATTTTGCAACACAAGTGTATCACAGTGTGAAATGTGTTTAGTGACTGAGAATGTGTTTAAGGTTTAGCAAAAAAAAAGAAAAAAAAAAAAGCAGTACCTGAACAGTGTTAAAGGTTTGGCCAAAAGAGTGTTCAATTCGAAAAATGTGTTTAGGCTACTGAGAATTTGGTTCAGAGAATCGGGTTTAGTGTTTTAGCAATTTTGAAAAAATTGTAAAAAATCTGTAAAATTAAAGCAAATGAAATGAAAGATCTGAAACAAGAACAACTTGAGGTGAGATAGGACAATTTCCTTAAGGATAAATATGAGATAAGCTTTAGATTGTTTTGCATGTTGTCCCAGGTTGCAGGTGCACAGTTAGAAAAACTGGATTTTCCAAACTCATTAAAAACAGCAATGCAACCACATCTCTGTGTGTTTGATTAATGCCCATATAAAAAGACAGAGATTAGGTAATGTGAGGGGTAAAACACCAATAAGGGCTTTATGAAGAAAGCCCAGTGTTTATCAGGCCTTACAGAGAGAGAGAGAGAGAGAGAGAGAGGGCCACCCAACCTTAGTATACAGCTCATGATGATGAGTATGACCAGTAATAAATCTTAGTGCAAAGTGATAAACAGTGTGCATGGTGTGCAAAGGGTGCATGTATAAAATGTCATCAAAATGCCACCTTTGAGTTTATGTCCAAAATTTGGTGGAGCGCTCCTTTAATGGCTCTAAAAATGTCACCTTCAGTCAAGTAGTACAATAGTGTATACGGTATATAACAGAATTGTGGATTCCAAACAGTGTGCAAAAAACATATGTTTAAATTAGTTCATAAACAGGTAGACTGCTCTCCACTTGCACAGAACTGAATATATTTTAACGCCCTGTTTTCATTCAGGTATGTGTATGGAGACGATGCAACCCAAAGTCTATTCATTCCTATAGGAATCTCCATGATGATGATTGTCAAGTGAGTTTGTATGATTAAGAATAACTTGTGTATCTGGATATAATACATTGTCAATTTGAGTAATGTTATTCTGCTAAAATAAAGTTATACATTACATACAGTCAGAATGTCATTATCAATTTGATATAAAATATGAATTTATAATTTTAATATGAAATAGCCTAACGTTAAACAGTCAGATTTATCAGTCTGATATGAAATGGCCTACAGTCAGAATGTCTTTATTAGTCTGATATGAAATATAGTCATCATGTTTATTAGTTTGATATAAAATACAGTCAGATGTATCATTTTAATATTAAATACAGACAGTTAAGACCTGTCAAAATAACCAATTTACGAGCAATATAGCTGTATTCCTACGTTTGAATGAAAAGTTAGAAGCATGATTTGCTAAAAACAGGTAAGCTAACACCAGATGATAGAATGCGGGCATATGACTTTTTCAGCTGTTCATACATCTTTTTAAAGAAATATTTCACAAAACATGCTACGTACCTGGCAGATCTTCATTTATTTGTTGCCATGTAATGTTGGCCCTGTTTTTATATCAGCAATGTTCCAAGTGCATATACTAAAATTCTGGATGGCGAAAAATGGATCCACCATGGCTAAAGTTAGTTTCTATCAGGTTACTATCCATCCATAATGAAATGCACTTCATTGTGTTGGACACTAGAGGCATCATCCATATATTTACAAATCTACGGACACTAGTCCTAGACACATACATAAGTGGAAACAAGGCCTTAGTCTTCTAGTGCATCTGACTGAACAGAAAAAAAGTCGAAGAAAAACATAAGTCATTGTCCAGTTTAAATTTCCATGAATAAGTGCAACAAATGCGATTCCTGGTAGCAGACTTCGTGGGAGCACTGTAGTAATGCCAAATAAGTCTCGGATACATTTGAGAGAAAGAACTATACAGTCAGAAGAAGAGGACACTGAGAGCAGCAAGACCATAAATGTCATTAAGGCTGCTCTCTTAGAGCCATTACATCAGGGCTGATTCATATCAGTGATCTCATGATATCGACTGATTCACCATAGCTCCTCTTACAAAGCTATTTAAAGACCAGGGAGGTCAAGGACAATTACATCACACATAATACATATAACTTTGTTTTGGAGTCTGCTGTAAAGCTGTAGGGTTTAATAAGTTTGTGGATGAGAAGTTATTCTAAGCCAGTAACTTCTAGTGAAGAGTTTAAATGTAGGCTTTAAAGGGTTAGTCCAACCAAATTACAACAAGTGCAATTTTTGAGATACTGTGTCAGTCTCTGAGATACTGTCTCCACCCTAAAACAATGGAAGTAAATGACACCTCATTAGTGGTGTCAACTGCATTGAAAATTTACATCTAAAAAATTTTAAATTAACAGCAACAACTTCCAAAACAGTGTCCCTGTTCAAAATTTCTTCATACAGCTGTTCATATTATATTTATGGAAATGCACAGACAACGTTGTATGATATCTAGGCCTAATAATTACACACTGGTGGCTGGTGCGACCATCATCAGGAGCAATCTGGGGCACAGTATCTTGCCCAAGGATACAATAAGACTGGAGGAGCCGGAGATTGATGACCTGCTCTACCTCTTGAGCCATAGCTGCCCCAACAAATTATCACCCCTACTGGGTTAGGTTAGGTTAGGTTAGTGCACATGTTTTAGGAAAGTAAAATTACATAGGTTAGGGTCTGGAAAAGAAACATTTTTGGCCACAGTCATGTTACACACTTAACATTAAGGCCTCTAGTTTCGCAGACCGGGTGAGGCGGAGGCGCAGCGCACCTGCGCTTCGCCAACTGGGTGTGGCCAGGCGAATTTTGCAAGTCTGGCACACTATGCGCGCTGGCACAGCTACTCCTCTTTCCCACCTCCGTCCCTCCTACCTAGCAAGTCGGAAAGAGGGAGGAGAGAAGGCGTGGAGTGGGTTTTACACACATCACACCAATCAAATGAGCCCCTCTCCTCGCCCTTAAATGTTCCGCGCGAAGGCGTAATGAGAGTTTACTCAATTCGCCATGGCAGAAGAGAGCAGCAGTGTCAGACGGCCAAACTTCTCCCAGGAGGAAACTGATGTTTTGATCCGGGAGGTCCAAGCTCGCGGTGTCCCAATACACGGAACTGCGAGCAGACCTCCACCGGCTGATGATGCAAAGGTAGCCTGGGAGGAAGTCACCACAATTGTAAATCAAAGATGTGACGGGACAGTCGGTATAGAGATACATTTATGTGCTGATTGCAGATAGTTGCACTGAATAGTGGTTTTTGTGGGTATTTTTTTTTATCGTTAATGTGCCTGACAATCTGGAAACCTGCCTGTGAGGTTTTGGTGACGTGTGCACACTGTCTGCCGGTCAGCCAAACCTCCACTAACAACGGCTGCGCTCCGCCTGCGCTGACAGTAGACCTGGTTTTAGCTGGCGAGCTTTTAGCGCACCTTTGGCGAAGCCTT
Organism: Epinephelus fuscoguttatus; assembly: GCF_011397635.1. Lineage (NCBI taxonomy): Eukaryota > Metazoa > Chordata > Actinopteri > Perciformes > Serranidae > Epinephelus > Epinephelus fuscoguttatus. Next base: position 33,466,073 of record NC_064773.1, read on the forward strand.
TTGGCATGAAACTGTCACTGCATGAAGCTGGATCTGTCAACACCTCCCCCTGCTGCGCCGCCACACCCTCAGTGCACCCCGGTCTGCCAACTACCAAACTGAGTGCGCCTCGGGTTGTGCTGCTCGAAACTAGCTCTGCGCGAAGTTTGCCACCCTGCGCCGCGCTGGGAAACTAGAGCCCTTAATATCAATCATATCACACAGGTCTTAATTTCCAAAATTCCCAGAAGGTTTCCTGGAAAGAACAGTATAGTTTGGCACTGGTTATAGGCAAAACTGGGACAATGTTAAACTGGTAAACTTCTGATTAACTAATTCATAATCATTACCGAGCCAGCCGAGGCAACAGTCTTTTTGTCATAGCACAAAAGGTCAGCTAAACATGCACAAATGTGAAATTTGTCTACAGGCATGAAAACAATTCAACATATATGGAGAATGATACATGTTAACTTAAAGTGAGTATTTGTTTTTTAAGTGGCTTCTTTTGGAAATCACCAGCTGCTTACAAACTCAGCACAGCTAAACTAACTCATCTACATATAGGCTTAGTTGTTTCGGAATTTGGTCTCACTCTGCTGTATTAACAAAATACTCAGTTTCTTCCAGAACTTTTAAGAAATAATTAGGATGAAAACATACCCAGAAATTAAAGCATTGCTGCAGCAGGGTTGTTCCACTGTGTTGGTCATGGTTCATACTTTGCTAAAAGGCTATAGGGTTTAATGAATTTGTGTATGGGGAGTTACTTTAGGTCATCGAACAGCAGTGAGCAGTATGAATGCTTTAAGTGGGACAGGACACTGCATGGAAAACCTGCCTAATGCATGCTGTACAGCAGGCCAGATAATCTGACATAGCGTAAATGCATTAACACCTCACCTGCTCCCTAATACTGTCATACTGTATACAATAATAAGATTATAAACAGATAAGGATTAGACAGACAGGTTCAGAGAGAGTCTTGAAACTAGTTTCACAAGACTTTTTCTCTCTCTCTCTCTCTCTCTCACACACACACACACACAATATCAAAGTCAGTACTTTGACCTGCTCAGGCCCTAGACTAAGCTGAGCAGTTGGCTTTACGTAAAAGCAGGACAGTTATATATTAGACACTGTTTACACGTCTAATCCTCAAACTGAAACACAAAACACACTTTACCATTTACGCACCATTAATCTTGCCATACAGTACAGGATTGCAGATTGCAACCAGCTAAATTTTCTCCCGGTTAGAGTTTATTCAGCGGTCATTGCTCAGGAAGATTCACTGAGTTAGCAGCAAACTCAGTAGCACAATGCATGACCCCTGACCCAAAAACAAGCCACTGTGCGGCGACAGACTCTGGTTAGCGGGTCATGCCTGGTTCACACTGCACGCTGCCCGATTCTAGCCACAGCGACGTATGGTGTTGGTATGGATCGTAAAAGACAAAGAGTATCGTACACAATAATTCATCGTTTCATCTTGTGTAGTGTGTCATAGTACACAACAACCAAAGAAAAAAAATAGAAAAAACAGTTTTGACAGAAAGTCTAGCATGTTTGATTTTCTTTTTGTCGTTTACGCTTTCTCCTGTCACAGCGGGAACAGCCCATTGGTTCGACATCCCATTGTTCCGATCATATTAAACTCATTGTTCCGAAGTTCGTTCCGAAATCATCATAATTCCCTGTGGTTAAGGTCTGGTTAGGTTTAGGCACAAAAACACTTGGTTAGGGTCAGGAAAAGATCATGGTGTGGGTTAAAATGAAAAAGAAAGTGACAAACACATAAGCCGTGAGCCTGCTCCACCTCAAGCTGGTCGCGGCGCACCTTACACCCGCCGTGAGCTGTTCAGCACCGCGGACAGTCGGACTAATGGGATGTCGAACCTATGGGCTGTCGAACCAGTGACATGGACCTGTCACAGCTGTCACTTTGACCAATAGGAACACAGAGCGATCTGCTGCCGTAGACAACTGTATGACAACAGCACTCCAGGGTTTTTGATATTTCCTCTAGGGACGTTACCACACTGAGTAAAAAGGGAAAAATTATGGTGTGAAACAGCAGAGGCACTTTGTCAACCCGGTGAGTATTACCATTAGCATCAAGCTAGTAAAGAATGTTATTTCTTTATAATAGAGACGGACATAAAGTAAGAAAATTAAAAAATAGTGGCTTTGACTTACCACAACTGCAGAGGCTACCAGCTTCATTTGAAATAGACTATGTGGTAAACGGGCCGTTATTTATTATCTCTGTATTTTTATATTTTTACTTTTGATCCACTCCTGTTTTCCTTGATAAAGTTAATGCATGTACAACATTTCAGCTGGCACATGAACAGACACAGTGAATGAAATAATAGTAAAAGTAAGGGCGACAGACTCTGGTTAGCAGCTAAGCCAGTAGCACAGTAACATACACAACTCCTGAGCTGAAGCACAAGCAGCTGCAAAACTACAGTACACACTATACTTATAGCAGCTATCGCAGTAGCACATTAACATACTCAATTCCTGAGATGCAGGACGAGCCACTGCGCAGCTACAGGCTATCCTTAGCAGCTAACCTAGTAGCATAGTAACATACATGACCCCTAAGCCGAAGGGCAAGACGTTGCGCGGTGACAGACTCTGGTTAGCAGCTCAGCCAGTAGCACACACAGTCTGTGGCTGCACAGAGGAACCTCGCCATCCCTGAACTTGAAGTCCAAGATGGCTGCTCAGTGCATCAAAGTAGTGAAAGCTGTAGTCATATACTGTTTATTAGCACTTCTGTCTTATTTATGTCTCATTAAATCAATTGCACACATAGTATTGTCTAACCTCCAACTGTGGACATGTTGCTACATTGTTTGTGCACACAAAATGCAGCGTAATACCTTCCTTGTTATCTACTGCTGGTATTGTTAACAATGGCTGAGAATGGCTAACCTGGTATTGCTGCTGCTGCTGCTGCTGCTGCTGGTACTTGGTTTTACAACTTATACTGGGACGCAGTCAACTTGGGTCATTCCCAGCTTCGAATTGCAATGTAAATGAAACGCAGCATTAAAGGCATCTGATTAGCTGAAAGGTGAGAGGGCGGTGTCAGCACCACCGCCATTAAAAGTAAAAATTATGAAATAAATGTGTCATTGGGAAAAATGCCACTATGAAATAAAAACAGACTAATAAAAAGTAAAAATGTCTGTAATTAATTTTTTTTAAATATCCTAAAACACTATCTATTCATATATTATAATAATAATATTTATTTTATGATGTCCTTTTATAGTGTATTTAATATTGAACACACTAGGCATAATTATTTGCATAAGTGATGGGATCTGTGAGTTCTGTCCATAGACAAGACAGTTTTCGCACACTCAGTTTGAGATGATTATAGCATCATCGTGTGGCTAAATGTTGCATGTACACCACAGATTGCATTTCATTTCTGTATAGTCAGTGATCTCAACCTGCAGGCCCGGTCCAGTTTGATTTAATTTTTGTTGTTTCTCATGTTTTTTATATGCATATATATATATATATATATATATATATATATATATTCCCTAATTTGTTGTAATTATTCCATTTGGTTTCCATTGTTTCCATTCCTTTTTTGGTGTATACTTATGTTTTCTTTCATCTGTTCTTTTGTTTCTTCATTTTTCCCCATCTAATTCTTTTTCTTTTAGTGCATGGAAGTCTGGTGTCTGGTGTGCTATAGGCTTAACACACAGCTGTCAGTCTGATGTATCTCACACGGGCCGCTGCAGGTGAGTCAGAGCCACGGCATGCTGCTTCACTCAGCAGCCCCAACTGTCCCATGAATCATCAGAAGTCACGTGATTGTTACATTACAGTCATCATGGAGAAGAGTAACACTGTCATCACAGTCATAGTCTTGAATAGGGCCACACTCAGATTGTGACAGTACTGTGAGAGAATTAGAATCAACCCATCCATCAACGTGTTGTTGAAAAGATTAAAAAGATGAAAGACAACTCATAGTAAATAAGCACTCATCTAATACATGTCTAGCTGTGCTTAAAATTAAAGGGGTTTGCCAAAGGTTTATTTAACTTAATTTAAGCTACAGTAGGTAACTTTTTTGATTTATTTTTATACTGTCACTATATCCTCACAGTAGTACATGAGGCAGGTAATCTGTGAAACAACCAATCAGATCCAAGGCATCTCTAAAGCAGCTGGTAATCACTGCTAGTGAACTTTAGTCAAACTGTCAATCTAGACAGACCCATAGACTATAAATAAAGATGGACAACATGACAGCTCCTCGTAAGTGAAGCCAAAACATGTCAATCGCCCCCTGGTGGCTGGCTGCAGTACAGGTCATACAGCCTGTCCCCTCCATGTTAGTGAATGGGACATGGGCCAAACTTAAAACTCAAAGTACACATCAATAAATTTGTTGCCAAAGATGGTTTCTGTCATTTACGGTAGAACTTACCACCCTGATGTTAGTTTTTAGGATAAGTTTGATTTTAAGTAGTTATGTAGTGCTATAAAATGGAGATTTGATGCCATGATCAACAGCTTTGTGTGCCAGTCAGTGTGCTAGAATTCAATGGCGCTAAGCCCAATGGGCTGGACTGGGTTTGGGTGGAAATGGATGAATGACAGCGGCAGCAGCAGATGGCAGCGGCCATGTATGGGATAGCTTGGCTTCACTAATGTATAGCGGCGGTAAGTGGGGATGCGTTGTCCATCTTTAGTTGCAGTCTGTGGGCAGTGCTGATCAAATACCAATCAAGATTCCATTATTTTTTAAAACATTTGAGTGAGAGATAGTCAGTGAAGTAATAAAGTATCTTGATTCATATGCTCTCATCAAAACCACCAGACTTGAAGAACAGTAATTTTAGTTTGCTGAACATGTGAGTTGTTGGTCTTCAGTCACTTAGTTACAGTAGTTTATGTTATTGTGTGACTTTGGTGAATCTGAACTAACCCCTTTAAATAGCAAAGCCTCACAAAAGGAAAACATATCTGTTTGAGGCAGTGGTAGACCAGCAACTCCCCAGGTCAGCAATGCTAAATCACTGTTTTTATGCATCTGCACTGCCAATGGCCTTTGGATAGCCTAGTTTTCAGGTTGTTCGTTTGTCCATCCTCCGTCCGTCCGTCCGTCAGTCCCATCCTTGTGAACATGACATCTCAAGAATGCCTCAAGGGAATTTCTTCAAATTTGGCACAAGCCTTCACTTGGACTAGAGGATGAACTGAATAGATTTTGGTGGTCAAGGATAAAGGTCAAGGTTGCTGTGACCTTGCATCTGTTACATATTGGTGTTCTGAGGTCAGGGTCTATGTGACCTCATCTGTCTCATTCTTGTAAACCTGATATCTCAAGATTACCTTGAGGCAATTTCTTCAAAGTTGGACTTAAGCAGGAAGCTGTTAGATTTTGGTTGTCAAAGGTCAAGTTCAATGTGGCTTTGTGTCTGTTGCATTCTTGTGAACATGATATCTCAAGAACAACTTACAGGAATTTCTTCAAATTTGAGACAAGAATAAACTGATTCGAATTTTGTAGTACAAAGTAAAAGATCAAGGTCAATATGACATCACAAAATATGTTTGTGGCCATAACTCAATATTCATATGCTTATTATGACAAAATGTCACAAATGTCTAATAGGATAAAATAATGAAGTGACAACATTTTATATCCAAAAGGTTGAAAATCAGCTTCACCATGACATCACAATGATCTGCATAAAACACCTTTATGGCCATTACTCAGCTACTTATGTAATAATGGCTCATAATGCAATAACGCTTCATAATGTAATAACAGAAATGTAATAAAAGTTCATAATGTAATAATCGGCTTATAATGTAATAAAATCATGAGCGTATAAGGTAATAACAGCTTTGTGCATAATGTAATAATGTAATAAGTTATTACATTATGCAAGAATGAGAAGAGCGTTTTAGAACCATGTAATAACAATGAACCAGCTCAAAAGTTCTTAAAATATGAACACAGCCTGTCAGGACACCCAAGTAAAAACATAAGTCCAAATAAATTTAACTAAACAATATGCATAAATAATACATAACCATAAATTATAGTTGCCAACAAAAGTCAAGTCCAGGGGGCTCCATTTGTCATCTGTTCACTCAGATCAAGGCTTAATGAGTGAATGGGATTTAAAAAAAAGAAGAAAACTTTACTTCTTCCAATGAATGTCTTTAATATGTTGAATCCAGGCTGTAATCCACCTGGCATTTTGGCTGAAGAGCTGCCTGATATTGGACGCAAGACCACTATTAACCTACTAATACTTATGCAGCAGTCTAAACTTTCTACCAACTGCTTACCTGCAACAATCAGACAGTGGAAGTGAGCATGGCATTCTCAAAGGAAACCTCTGTTTGACAGCAAGGTAAACCAGTGAAAATACTCTAAATACAGTGTACACTGATATACATTTTTTTTAGATGAGACTTTCTTTAGGTGGCCAAAACACGTTTTGTTGCTGACCCCTCCACAGCAGTTGATTGCTCCATGTTGGACTGCTGCCACTTCGCCAAATTAGGGGTGTGCCAACTGACATCTACTCTATGTAATATATTGTCTTTGAATAAGTACCCTATCCAACCCCACTTCAAAAAATTTGAACTATCCCTTTAAGGTAAGCTGCTGCATCCACCCCCAGCCAGCTCATGAGCACAATGTTTCTATAGTGAAATATTACCTGACCCCAGATTTGGTATTTGGAATTTGATTAAAAACAAAACTACAAATAATCTGTAGGATTAACTAACAAAGCAGGTCTCTACCATGTCATATGTATTGTGCATTAGTGTTGCACATTCCCATACAAACTTCTATTGAATTAGCACATTAAAGCAAACACACATTAAGTCTGGAGCTTTTAGGACTCTTGTAGGTCTGGGGCCATCTTGGTCATCCAGTCTTGGCTGCTGAATCACTTTCAGGTCTAGGATGCTATCTCTGTGAGCTGTTTTAACTGAATGTTTTATCAATATTTAAAACTCCTCCTTCTCCTCCTGTGTCCTGTCTGCAGGTCGTGCTGGTCTGTGGAAGGATGTCTTCACAGTGTCTATGAATGAAAAGTTTGACGCCGTGTACAGACAGAAGATGGGCAAGTCCGACCTGACCTTTGACTTCTGCCTGTGAGGAGCACCTGACCCCGCCCTCACCCCGTACCGCCTCTGTACCCCCAATGATCTACTGCAGTACAGTCGACACTTCCCACCACGCTCCCACGTCTCCATTCAGTCAGTCAGTCTGAAGTTTAACAGTGCAGTCTGACAGTGGGATCACACTACAAGACTTTTCCCAGAATGCAATCTGTCTAAATATGTTCAACCCATCCTTGTGGACTGATCAAAATGAGTCCAGATTTCTTAAGAATTCACTGAAATTTCTTGGTCAATAGTTAAACCAAACCTCCCTCAGCCCCTACCTCCACAGTATGTTCCCACTGCTGTGTATGTACATGTGTATATACTAACCAGGGTTTGACCGATATGGGATTTTAAAGGCAGATACTGATACTCAACACCAATATCGATAATGTCAATATTTACATTAAAATTCTCCTACAATATGGCCGCATTCACAACAGGGATTCAGTAACAGGGATTCAGGCTATGTGCAGATATTATATGACTGAAATACACAGACAAACCAGCCAGTTCAGCCATTCAGTGTTTTCATGTTAGGGTTGTCCCCCTTCCAGACGAAGTCCCTTTCCATTATTTGCAAATCCATGAAAAATCTGTGTATGAAAATGATTAGTTAGTGGAAAGTATTGTCTAGGCACTTCTCAAGGCAAAAGTGTTTATATTTGTTCCAAATGGTAACTTGAGGTAAAAAGCTGGCTGTGACAGGGTTGAGATGTAAAAGCTGTTCAACTGGGGATAGTGGCATTCATAGTGTTGCATTCATTTGCTCACCTCCGAGGCTGACCCAGAACATGCTAGAGGGTTATAAATCCTTCCTGACCTTGGACCCCCTTGGAGAGGCTTTAGGAAGTAGCCATGGTTCATGGATATGAGCAACTTTGTTTAGTCTACTACTACTGTGACCATGTTACATGCTAATGTAGGCTAATGTACAAGTTCATGAAGGTGGGGGCCGCAGGCTGGAATTGAGCCTGTGGCTGCTGCAGGTGGGTCACAGCCTTTGTACAAGGGGCGCCTGCTCTACCCACTGAGCCACTGGGCATCCCATTTTTATGTTATTATTTGGCGGAAATGTTGGAAGTTGGCGGCACAGTGGTGCAGTGGTTAGTATTGTTGCCTCACAGCAAGAGGTTTCTTGGTTTGAGCCTGGGGTGGGAGAGCCCTTCTGTGGGGTGTCTGCATGTTCTCCAACCTACGACTTCAGACTTGACTTGGGCTTATCAATCTTGACCCAGGACTTGATTTAGGACTTGTCAGGCTTGACTTTGGACTGGACTTGGGATTCGATTCAGGACTTGCTTATCTTGACATGGAACTTGTCAGTCTTGATTTGGAACTTGTCAGTCTTGACTTTGGGCCTTGACTTGGGACTTGATTTTGGACTTGCCTGTCTTGACTTGGGGCTTGTCTCAATGTCACAGATCTGGTGTTTATATTCTAACTGAACAAACTGGAAAAACCTCTAAGTCTCTTTAGCCAGGCAACACTAACATCTGCCCTTAATCTGCCACTTGTCGGTCTAACCCTGACACTGAGTGCATTAGCAGTTGTCTTGATGCAGCAGTGGCTCCAGGCCAAGTGGATGCATGGAAGGTAACTGTAAGAGGTGAAGCCAAACCTGTAGAGAAGATGCCAATCACGCCTAAATCCATCCAGCAGCTCACTGTCAATGCTTGGACATTGTTGTGTTAGATTATCTTTTTTTTTTTTTTTTTTTTTTTTTGCTCATAGTGTTGCAGGGTTTTCAGCCTCATCACTGATTGTCACTTATATGTGAGCTTCATGTATGTATATGGATGTATGTGAGTGTGTGTGTGTTAGAAAGAGAGGGAGAAAGAGTGAGGGAGTTCTGTCTTGTTAGTGCTCATTTATACTAACAGAATGTATCAGGGTTTCCAGACTGACTTAGACATTAAATTCAAGGATTCATCAATGATCTTTAGTGGTATCAAAAAACAACAACAACAATAACAACAACAAAAAGCAGGATGTGACCGTGAGAATAGCACCAGAATTTTCTTCTCACTTTAAAACAAAAACCATCAGAATAATTTGACAATCACATACAAGTTGGACAAGTAACGGCTTTAAGGAGCAGCATACTCAATTCTTAACACATTGCTTGAGATTTTGTGACAACATGATGGCTACGTTATCAGCATTTGAGACACAATTTGTTGTTGCACTGTATTTACTGTGTATAATAAAATATATATACCCTGGGGTGGTAAAAATGAGCAGCTGCTGCTCAGTTGCAGATGCAGCTGTGCCAAACACTGTAGATAATATATAATGTACTGTCCCCCAGTTATAAAGGCAGATTTCAAACCCTCATCTTCAATGTTTAAGGTCCATGCAGATACAATTTAAGGTTTGGGGCCTATACGTGATTTTTAGGCCTCTGCATCAGTGACGGCCGTGGCACTATGTTTCGGGTTGTCCGTAGTGTTTGTCTGTCCCCTGTGTACAACTTGAGGGAATTTCTTCAAATTTGGCAAAAAACATTCACTTGGACTCAAGCATGAATTGATTGGATTTTGGTGGTTAAAGGTCAAGGTCACTGTGACCGTGTCTGTCTTATTCTTGTGAATATGATATCTCAAGAACACCTTAAGGTAATTTCTTTAGATGTTTCAGACAATCGACCGAAGAATAAACTGATTAGATTTTTGTGGTTGAAGGTTAAAGGTCAAGGTCAGTGTGACTTCAAAAAATGTGTTTTTGGCCATAACTCACAAAAACTTCACACAAATGTCTAATAGGATAAATTAATGAAGTAATAATATATATATATATATATTATATCCAAAAGACCAAAGGTCAGCTTCACTGTTACATCATAATATTCCATATAAAACATTTTTCAGGGCATTATTTAATGTCATATCTCAGGAACGGAAGGGGAGACATTTGGTCACTGAATTGGTGACTCTAATCCTGGGTGTGGGGTTTGGGCAGAGGTTTAAACCTCTAATGGTGTGTTCACACTGAATGTGATGCAAAGTTGCACGCCGCATTACTTGGTCTGTTCATGTTTTTGCATTGACTTGGGATCAGGCTCATTGACTCGGATTCAGTGTGAACATACCATAAGCCAGATCACACATCTGATTACAATCCGTCTTCTGGCTACATCCACATGAGGGTCAGCCCTACATCAGTCCAGAGGGTGGTAATAATGCCCCTGAAGCTGTTTGATAACAGCTAAAACACACTAGAACAAGAGAAACTTCACATCACAACAACAGTTTAATTAGGTAGCTAATAACGCCTTCACAGGCTCTAACTCACCATTCAGGGGTCGTACTGATCAGGAATCCAACCGTAAAGCAGCATGCCACTGTCTGTATGTGGTTTGAATTGATAGAGCCATTTTATTCCTCTGTCACTTTGCATGTGACAGAAAGAAAATGGCTAATTTCAGTGTAATATCAGTGTCACCTCAGCTGCTGTTATCTTGAGGGCATACCCTGTACAAGAGACCATTTACTGACATTGTTACACTTGGGAGGAATAACATTTAGTATGCATCAGATGGATGTATTTACACCTATTAAACATCTCAGATGTCAATCCATCTCTAATGCTTTTTGGATACATTTACACTTGGCTTTTTAGCTATCAGATAGCTATCTAATCCACACACTCTTTTCCTGTGTGAATCATATTACCACTGATGGGTGAACAGCGTCCTTTCTCTCTCTTTCTCTCTGTTTTCTCAGAAAAGTCAGGTTTTGGCTGCAGGAGAGGAGAGAGCAGAGTATTAACCCATAACCAGCATTAACTATGTTTTGTATTCTGCAACTCACTGTAGTGTCATGACAGCAGCAGTATCTGGAATCAGACTATTAACCTGAGGCATCACTTACAACCGGTCCAGCACCTCTTCCACAGTTGTCACAGCAATTTCCAGTCCAGCAGACCAGTCCCTGCGCTTTACCAGACACTTGTGAATGTCTTTATTGTGTGGATGCAAACAACAACCTCGGCACTCTGGTCCCGCCGCCTCTTTTACGGCTGCTCATTCTTTCCTCCCATTGTTCTTTCTTCTCTCTGTCACTCTGTTTACAGCCGTTGGCAAGGCTTCAGCTGCCCATCTCCACTTTTATGGTTTGTTTGGGTTTTTATACATGCCTGTCTCTGTTTCCTGGGCATCTTGCGTTGTATTTTACATGCTTTGCTTGCTGGTTTATTAATAAAGTTGTGTCTTCAGGCAATATCTGATGACTGTGTCTGTGTCTCTTCAGTGTCTTAAGTCTTGTTCTGAACTGCTGTCAATAGCAAACGTGTTTTTGTTACTGCCATGAAATACAGGACATTAAAGAAATTAAATATGGTTCAAATTGGGCACTTGCAGGCTGTGATATAGGGTAGGCAGCCATCAGGTGGCACATGAACATCCATTCAACTACAAATGTTTTTTTTCTTAGGTGAAGGTCAGGGTATGAGCACACATGTATAGCCTACTTTAGATGACATGTAGACCGAACATTTCGTCTGTAACTGTCAAAATACAAGTGACTCAAAATGACGATAAAGAAACATAAAACGACTACAAAGAGACACATAAAAACAAAAATAGACACAAAACAACTACAAACACATGCAAAACGGCTGAAAATACATGCAAAGAGAGTTAAGATGAACACAAAAATGGGCAAAACAACCACAAAGAGCCACAAAATGACTACAAAGGGATGCAAAGCAACCACAAAGAGACAAAAAAATGACCACAAAGAGACACAAAACAGCTACAAAGAGATACAAAGCAACTGCAAAGAGACACAAAACAACAAAAAAGGCTAACCAACTGCGAAAATTAGGCCTATCCTGACCCGAAAAGATGCAGAAAAATTGGTCCACGCTTTTGTTACCTCAAGGCTGGATTACTGTAACTCTCTATTATCAGGTAGCTCTAGTAAGTCCTTAAAAACTCTCCAGCTAATTCAGAATGCAGCAGCACGTGTACTAACAGGAACTAAGAAACGAGATCATATTTCTCCTGTTTTAGCTTCGCTGCACTGGCTCCCTGTAAAATCCAGAATTGAATTTAAAATCCTACTGTTAACTTATAAAGCTCTAAATGGTCAAGCTCCGTCATATCTTAGAGAGCTCATAGTGCCATATTATCCCACCAGAACACTGCGCTCTGAGAATGCAGGGTTACTCGTGGTCCCTAAAGTCTCCAAAAGTAGATCAGGAGCCAGAGCCTTCAGCTATCAGGCTCCTCTCCTGTGGAATCATCTTCCTGTTACGGTCCGGGAGGCAGACACCGTCTCCACATTTAAGACTAGACTTAAGACTTTCCTCTTTGATAAAGCTTATAGTTAGGGCTGGCTCAGGCTTGCCCTGTACCAGCCCCTAGGTAGGCTGACTTAGGCCTAGTCTGCCGGAGGACCCCCCTATAATACACCGGGCACCTTCTCTCCTTCTCTCTCTCTCTCTCTCTCTCTCTCTCTCTCTCTCGTATTCTGTTACTGCATCTTGCTAACTCGGCCATTCTGGATGTCACTAACTCGGCTTCTTCTCCGGAGCCTCTGTGCTCCACTGTCTCTCAGATTAACTCATATTGCAGCGGTGTCTGGACAGCGTGACATGTGTGGTTGTGCTGCTGCCGTGGTCCTGCCAGATGCCTCCTGCTGCTGCTGCCATCATTAGTCATTAGTCATACTTCTACTGTTATTATACACTTATGATTATTGTCACACATGTATACTGCCAGATACTAATACATACTTTCAACATATTGTACCACAGTAGCCAGAACTATAACGATAATATTATTACTTTTATTAATGTTGTTGTAAGCTACTGTTTACTGTTTTCATTGCCGTCTGTCCTGCATCTCTCTCTCTCTCTCTCTCTCTCTCTCTCTCTCTTTCAGTCTCATATATGGATTACTGTTAATTTATTATGTTGACATCTATTGCACGTCTGTCCATCCTGGAAGAGGGATCCCTCCTCAGTTGCTCTTCCTGAGGTTTCTACCGTTTTTTTTTTTTTCCCCGTTAAAGGGTTTTTTTGGGGAGTTTTTCCTTATCCGCTGTGAGGGTCCAAAGGACAGAGGGATGTCGTATGCTGTAAAGCCCTGTGAGGCAAATTGTGATTTGTGATATTGGGCTTTATAAATAAAATTGATTGATTGATTGATTGATTGAACTATCAACTCTTTGTGTTTTGGTCCAATGTACTGAGGCCTTCTGTGTGTCTGTGACCAGGGCCCCACTGTCTCATAATCCGCCCATACCTATGGTGGCTAATGTTTGCAAACTTCACATATACATTGCTATGTAATATTGGGGCAGTTTACTGACTCATGACTCCTCTCAATGAGTTATTACTGTAACAAAATGTCTTAGTATTAACCATTATCTTCTAATTGTCACTTTGCCATACTTTTGCGTTGCAAAAAGTTACATAGTTTTTTAACTAAAATTCTCAATTACAAGCCCTGCATTCAAAGTCCTAGAGTAGCCTAACTGATGTGACCATTTGGGGGAAGTGGAAACAAGCTACAAACAAAACACTGACATATCATTGTCCAACCAGTCTCTTGCCTAAACCTAACCAATCCAATTAACGAAGGCAGCAACTTCGTTGGTGTGGGTTAAAATAATAATAATAATAAATAATAAAAAAGAAAGTGACAAACACATAAGCCGTGAGCCTGCTTCCCCTCAAGCCTTTCCCAGCTGATCCAGAGCCGGTCGCGGCGCACCATCAAGGCAGAAATACGTCCGCTGGGAGCCGTTGAGCACTGCAGAGCTCCCAACACAACCCTGACCCCAGAGTTAATAACAGGAGGTTATGGTGTTTCACTCTCTCCTCTCTATGACACTTGTATCTCGACCAGTAGCCTGCTTTTGTTGCATTGTTGATCCTCTATGGTACACAAATACAGTATAGCCTAGTATAATCACATATCAGAAAAACAGGACATTGGACTAATGGGATGTCAGAACAATGAGAGGTCGGAACAATGCTACGGCACCTATCTAGCTGGCAGACAACATTAGCATTAATTTGAAGTCGGGTTTGTGGCCACCTGAAGGATCTATGTACAGTTCTCACTCTCTTTTTTGGTCTACTTTAACTCCTCAGAAAAATATGGGGCTCTTTAGCTGATAAATGCTCCACCCTGTATACTAAGTTAGCTAAACAAAAAAAGAATTCTAAAAACACTGCAGAGCTAACAAGGAAATTAATAATATAGTTTCCTTGAGAACGAAGGGTAAGTTAGTAGCAATTGTAATTGCAGCCATTCTGTGACTTTATTTTTGAAACACCTGCTTTTATTTGGAAGTGTCTCAAACCAGAAGTAGCGCTTGTTACCTGCATAAAAAATTCACTCAATGACTGAGAAGCACCTGCAGCGGTAATGTAACGTTGCTAGTTTGTTTTCTGTCACTCCATCCTTTGTAGTTTTTCACTACAGTTACATATGCATGTAAGAATGAAGAAAAGTTTACTCTACTGGACTGAGAAGATTGCCTGGGAGAAGTTTTTAAGATAGCTCTGCTGTTGGTTGAGAAGCAGGCTAAAGTGGTTAGTGCTAGCTTATGTTTTCCTCATCTGTATTAGCTGCAATGCTGAGTAATGCTATTTTCCTAAATATTGAACAAGCTGATGTTGTGTTTTCTTTGTCTGTCTGCACATTTAGTTCTACGGTGTTAATAAACATAAGTAAAAACGAACTGGAGTCTTGCATCCAATCAATGGACGGCACAGCAATTCTTTGTGGGTTCAAATCCCCCAGTTTCATTGTTATTATAAAACACAGGTTATAGTCACATTAAAGCAACTCTTACCTTTCTTGCATTTCACACAGCAGCTGAACATCCACAACTCCCGCCTCCCTGCAAAGTCCAATCCTCCTCCTCCTGCAACTCCACCTTCCTCCAAAGGCCTACTCCCCCCTCCTCCATTATGTCCTCATTACATCTATGATAGGCATTGAACGTTAGATACACACAAGAGGAGAGCGAGTGTAATGTTACAACCAAGACAGTCAAATGCAACCCCGGAGTTTTAAAACCGGAGTCAGTGATGACTGATGAGTTTTAGAATAAGGTTACAGTGCTAATGATAGTAACATGTGGAAACGCACAAGGAAGATAACGTTAATGTTTCAGAGGCTACGCTACAATAAGTTAACGTTAGCCATTAGCAACTGAATGCTGTGTTGTCATATAACCTTATATGTTATATTAGAAGCAAACTGAACATAACGTTACCTGTCCTGCACAGTCAAACGCAACCCCGGAGTTTTGAAACTTATCCGGGGTCAGTGATGACTGATGACTTTTATAATATAACGTAAATGCTAACGTTAGATAGTACTGGTGACTAGGGCTGTCAACGAATATTCTAAATTCGAATTTAAATTCGAATTTGAAAAAAAAATGGACCTTCGAATGTGAAAATTGATATTCGATTGTGGAGAAAAAAAACCACCACCGCAGCTGTCCCCTTTCGCGTGGGCGTTGGTCTGGGCCACTGCACTGAACGCGCTGCATGAGAGGTCAGAGAGGGGGGCGAGCGAGAGGTCTGCGGTCGTTTATAACGTAATGTTACAGACAATTGTTTTATGTATTTTAATGTGTAGGTATGTAAATGTTTTCAAAGATGTTTATGTTGAAATAAAAATACCTACAAGTAGTTATGTTTCCTTGTATTAATACACATACAAGCATGTTTCCTTGTATTAGTTTGCCCTCTTGGGACATGATGCGAAATTTTTTTTTTTTTTGAATGGTTCGCACCTATGAGTTATTTT
This sequence comes from Epinephelus fuscoguttatus, assembly GCF_011397635.1. NCBI lineage: Eukaryota > Metazoa > Chordata > Actinopteri > Perciformes > Serranidae > Epinephelus > Epinephelus fuscoguttatus. The sequence goes on from NC_064773.1 coordinate 33,482,010, forward strand.
TAGAAGGAATATTCGAACGTCATTTATGGGCAATTTTGACAGCCCTACTGGTGACTCGCAACAAACAAGGAGGCTCAGGCAACATTAGGCTAGAGTAGGCTAAAGTTAGCCATTAGCAACTGAATGCAGTGTTGTGATATAACGTTATATGTTATATTAAAAGCAAACTAAACATAACGTTACCTGTCCAGCACAGTCAAAAACAACCCCGGAGTTTTGAAACTTCAGGCGGTATATATATATATGTATATATGTATATAATATAACGTAAACGCTAACGTCAGATAGTACTGATGACTGGCAACAAACAACAAGGGGGAGATGCTATGTGAGCAATTACGTCAGTACAGTCGGAAGCCTTTTTAAACCATATGAGAATGATATAATTATGAGTTTTTATTTCTGGTGGAATTCACTTACATTTTAGTGTGCCATCAGCTTATTAATAACATTTTAATCTAAACAAAGAAAAGTGTAAAATTTCCAGAAAGGTAAGTGTTGCTTTAAGTGGTACAGAAGTATTATCTGCCAAAAGTTCTTAAAGTACCTGACGCTAAACTAAAGATAGAGTATAGTATAGACCATGTCAATGTAATATGATTACATACACATTATTTAATACTGGATTATCATTGCTGAGTGTTGACAGCACTGCATTGTATTTTATATGTACATAATAGATATTATTAATCTTGTCTAACAAATGTAATGGAATAAAAAGTACAATCTTTCCCTCTTAAATGAAAGGGAGTAGATGTATAGTATAACATAAAATGAAAGTAGTGATAAAATAACTAAACAGAGCAGGAGAGATGCTGGCAGGATCTAGGCTCTAATCTCTCTTTCTAATCTCATAATGTGAAAAAATTTTTGTTTTCAAATGGTTCGAACCTGAGTTATTTTTAGAAGGAATATTCGAACGTCATTTATGAGCAATTTTGACAGCCCTATTGGCGACAGAGGACTCTGTGAAGTGTTATAAAGTTTAGTTGATTCAAAACACACATTAAACATGTCTTAACAGAGATGATTTCAAACACAAGCACACAAATCATCTTAACTATAACTCTCAGCATTCACAGACAAACACTTTTGTTAATCCGGACACATTTTCCCCACAAATACAACATGCCAACATTATTAGCACAAGCCTATGGCATTTTACATTGTATAAATTAGCCTAGCAACTAGCAATCTTTCCCTCTTCTCATATAAAACCAGGGCAACAGCGACATTAAACAAAGATAACGGCACACAGATTTTGCTCCATTACAACTCACAAGGTTCACCAATAGGTACACTGTATAAATTACCCTAGTGACGAGCAGAGATTTCCTCTTCTCATACAGTATGAAACCTGGATAAATCCCAAAGTATAAATCCCTGAAGAATATATCACACACAAGACTTAAAATGCTAATTTAGTGGAGGCTTTACTGTCTTCACAATTTATAGTTTCTTATCTGTGAACTAAGAGTAAACAAAAGCTTCGTTTCTACTGAGGGAAATGGTTTCAATATACAGAAACAGACAGCAGGTCTGCCTCAGTTAAGTTTTTTTATACGCGCAAAGTTTGTTGTCACACGTCATACAGGGGTGAAAAAAGCTCAGCTGAGAGGCCAAGGCTATTTATACTGCGGTGCAAATAGTCACTCCATCAAAATTATTGGAGGAATTTGGGAAAATCACCAGGAGGAGGGTTATTGCAAATGTTTAACTTTTCCACCTGTATGCTGCTTAAGTATAGTGCTTCAGTAAATGTATTCACTAACTTTCCACCACTGATTGTTGAGATGTGACCTCTCATTAAATATATATACTGTCACTGGACAATATATATTGTTTTTATTGTTTGTTTGTTTGCTTATTTCATCCATGGTGACAGATAGCCTGGTTTGACAATAGCAAGTGGAGGCAACAAAACCAGATTGAATGGGTGAATACAGTATGGTGTGCTCAGAAGTGTCAACCGCTGATTCATCTCTCTCCTCTCTCTCTCTCTCTCTCTCTCTCTCTCTCTCTCTGACACACACACACACACACACACACACACACACACAGAAGGAGAGAGAGATCATGTTCACGTGTTAACTAGCAACCACAGTCACCACCCAGTGTCGTTTATCAACCTCCTGTCTTCCCCCTGCCTCTCTCCCTACACACACCATTTTCACCCAGTATGTCCAAGCTGCTACCTCTTCACCCTGGACTGGGGCAACTGGTCAACCGTTTGCGGCCTCACACTGCTCCGGGCATTACCATAATCTCCTCCACAAGAAGACAGACAGGTGGGGGATCCAGGCAGACATGGATCCACACAGACAGAGGTGAGTGCTTTTTCTATCTTCAGTTTCATCTGCTGTATTTGACTATTTTGTACTTGCAGCTTCAGTATATTTTCAAATATTATTTCCTAATTAATAATGGTTTGTATATACAACTTCATGGAATCAGACATTTTTTTATATCAGCTGCAACACAATCTGCCTTTTGCATCAACTGAGGCTTGAACTCACAACCTCTGAGACAAAGAATCAATTTCTATCTCACTAGTCAGTGACAATTCATGTGTAGCTTCACAAATTGACTAAGCCAGACGTGCAGGTTTAGTAGCCATCCATGCATGGAAAAGCAGATTTCAAACCATTGTAAAAAAAAATCAGTTATCGAAACAAAAATCTGAAAATACACATATTGCATCTAGACAGCATGGAGATGTTGGTAATTTATTTTAACAATGACTGATTTGCTTCATAAGTGAAAAACTGATGTGTAACTAGTTGAGCTATGTGCAAAGTGAGAAGCCTCAGATGGTTTCACACTGAAGTATTGACACTGGATCTTTGTGCAAAGTTTGGTTTATTTTCAAGCATGAGAAGACAGATTTTCTAGCAGAAAAAAGACTTGAAGATGCTGCACAGTGATCAGTCACGCTCAGGCAATTTTAAGCAATAAGCTGGAGTACAAGAAGATGATTACATTACAATGTGGATTCTGCACCAGTTGAGGCTCGAATCCACAACCTCTGGGACCTAAGACGGTCATCTAAAAAATCTGAAAATACACATATTGCATCTAGACAGCATGGAGATGTTGGTAATTTGTTTGTAACAATGACTGATTTGCTCCATAAGTGAAAAACTGATGTTTAAAATTGCCATTTTTACATTGACTCCAATTGTTCACATTAGAGCAAAATTCAAAATGCAATTTTTGATAAATCAAAAATCTGAGAAACACAGTTTTTGTAGGACAGTCTGAAGATGCTATGTAGCAAGTTTGGTGTCAATAGAGCAAAAATTGTGGGAGGAGATAGGTTTAAGAAGTTTTACAGTTTTTGAAAAAAACAGAGTGATGAACTTCATAATTTTTAATAGGTTTAAGTGTACAAAAGTTTCTTCAGTATTGGGGCTACAGTTTAATGAAAGTTGTGAAGTTGTAGCACGTATGGTTGATTTGTTAGGAATTTTCAAAGTTTTGGACTTTAGACGCTTGCTGTAGCACCACCATCAGGACTATTGGCTTGAGTTTACAGCTGAGGATATCTGGCATGAGACTGGACCTTTGTGCAAAATTTGGTGAGTTTTCACCCATGGGAAGTATGATTTCCTCGGAAGAAGAAGAAGAAGAAAGAAGAAGAAGAAGAATACCTAGGATTACAATAGTGTCCTGGCAGCTTAGCTGCCCGGATCCTAAAAAGGTAGCTGCAGCTGACGATGGAAGCTAAGGAACAGACCATCTCACTTCCTTCATGTACGAATTTGGGTGCATTGCTTTTGGAGGGAAAGTATATGAAAAATTTATGAGAACTGCCTTCAATGTTGTTTTGTGCATTTCCTCCTTTCAAACTCTGTGGCAAATTCACAAAGAATGCATTGCGGCCGCTGATAGCACCATGAATTGGAAATTACTTGCAGCTGCTATCTCCTTTTCAAAGTCTGATTCACAAAGGATATTGCCCTAATGATATGACAACGCAAACATGCCCATAAGTTTTGTACCTGAGTGCAGATAGCCCTTTTTTGCATCTGACTGCAATTATCCATGTTCCCTTTGTGCCAAGAACACAGTAGGCAGAACGATGAGAAAAGGAAAAGCTTATTTTCCCACGACGAGCTACAGGTGCTGAACCATGAGGTGCAGATGCATTCCTAAAAACTTTAGGGGCGGGAGGGAATGTGATAACTGGAGAGTGTGGGCGTGACATAAAGGTCTGGATGTTGGTACTTGATACTCTTACTGTATTGGTCAAAATAACCCAGTTCCAACGACCAACTATTTGTGTAGTTTTGCTCGCAGCCACTTTCCGTATGTAGAGCTGAGCAATATATCAACTTCAAATTGATATTGTGATATGAGACTAGATATGGTCTAAGATTTTGGATATGATATTGTTAGTGTTGTCTTTTCTTGGTTTTAAAGGCTGCATTACAGCAAAGTGATGTAATTTTCTGAACTTACCAGACAGTCCTAACTGTTCTATTAACCACCTAGTCATTATATCCACATTACTGGTGATCATTTATCAAAAATCTCATTGTGTAAATATTTTGTGAAAGCACTAATAGCCAACCCTACAATATCATCGCACACCATAAAACTTCAATTAATAGCTTGGGCTATTATTTGCTTGAATCACTGAACTTAACAGGGCTATATTTGGGACAGGCCTTTAATTCCATTCACACTCAGCAAAGATTGACAATCAAATTTAAACAAGTATGAATATTATTTGTTTAAAAATGAGGCTTCAGATAATATATCAATTATGAATCATTCATTTGATCTACTTCTGAGAGACAGGATGGAGGATTACAGCATACCAACACAATCCTGTTCCAACAATACTCACAACTTGGATTAATTTTTTATGATAAACCCTTTTGATTTTTTTTTTTTTATCTTAGGACCCATATAGACTGAAGGAATATGAATAACTTACTGGGTAATCAAGGAATGGACACGTAATTTGACTTTATGACTGCTTCAGAAGTAGAGAGTCGCTACCTTTTTTCTTGTCTGTCTTGTTTACCAGGCCTGTAAATGCGAGCACATTATTCTTTGGTGCTCATAGTTTTAGTAAAATCAACTGAACAATTGAGTTATAAAGAATCGAACCAAGTTGAAAATATGTAGCATCTCCATACTGACAAAAGTTTTAACATTTATACCTGTATGCACAAATTAAACAGCTAACTGATGTTGGCCCAAGTGAGTAGCCAGCACTCCGGTTTTATACATTCAAAGAATTTCTATAAAAATGAACTGCTTGGCAACCAGACCAGGTGTCCAATTTACAAGTCTTTATTTGTCAAAATGTGTAGCCACACCCAGCTAGTAAAAGGGACTTTTAGTTGGGACTAAGCTTTTAACTCTCTGAAGACACTAATAATATCTGTGTGTGGCCATTAGTGCTAATCTTTGTGAATTGGACTGTTTTTCAGTGTAGCTCATGTACATAGAAAGAGGCTAATTTAGCACCAAATGTGTGTATATACCTCATTTAAATGTGAATAAATAGGACTACAGTATTGAGATGCTATCTGCTTGGCAGTGCAGTTAGAGGTGAATTTAATCCTTTGCTGGTGCTTTTAAAAATACATAGTTTCTTTTTGTCTTAATTGTGCAGGTTTATCCACAGCAAAAGTCAAGCAATCCTTTTGTAAACTTGTCCCTCTATCTGTATTTCCCTAAAATAACTTAAAAGTGATATTAAATATTTCATCGACCCCTATCCAGGGCGGCAGCTTATCCTGGAGCAGCTGAAGCCTCTCATCCACAGCAGACTGGCCAACATCAAGTCAGCCTTCATGGCAGGAGACCCCAGTGGCACAGGGCAGGTGAGCAGAGAGGAGTTCAGACGAGTCCTGAGGAGCCTGTTGTCTGTCAGCCAGAACCAGGTCGACATCGTCCTCAATGAGGTGAGCGAGACATTAGCTTTCCATTCCGTCCACATTTAGGTCAGAGGTCAGAGTCTCTAAAACACTACCTCAGCAAGGTGGCTGCTCTATGAGTTAGGTTCACTCCTTTGTGTCAGCGAGGTACTTACTGTAAATACTGACAGTGGCAGGTGCTTGTGAAACACATTTGGATACCTGTGTTACACAGCAGTAATCTGAAACAAACCAAAGCTTATCTGACCATGGTACCTTCAAAGAAAATGTGGGAAGACAGATTTTATTAAACTGACCTTGTGGGATTTCCACTGTAAACACACTTTTTTGGATGGACCTATGAGGCAAGGCTAGTGTTATAAACATAAAATATAGTTCTGAGTGACTAAGTGTAGATGTTTCCTCCACTGGCTGTTGCTGTTTCTATAAGAGTAGCTGCTGACAGTCCTGTATTACTATAATACTCATTTTCTGTAACCACTAGGGCTGGGTGATTCGTACAGAAATTCATATCTCCTGATTTTCAGGCTGAATGGAAATACATTAAATATATATATACATATATATATATATATATAAAAATGTCATATATGATATGGTAAATGATAAAAAAATATTTTTATTTACTGAGGCTTTTAATCTTATTTATGCACACAGCGTCAACAGAGAGGACGGGTGAGGGAAGGAGCAAAAGACACTTTGTCTGCTTTATATATATCTTGTATATGAAACATCTGTGTTGTTGCTGCATTTTTTCAAACACACCTATCACCTGCATACTGTCTGCCTGCACTGTCACAATGTCACACATTAGACTACAACTACCAAGAAGATTGGTGATGCGCCATGATCCACCTCGCACACAAGCTAGCAAACACATGCTCGCTGACACAGTCAAGCAGCTCTATCCTCCACACATGCAGCGCAGCACTGTACCGCACGTGTGCTACTGCAGTCATTTCTTTCATCTCACAGACTGATTTAGCATAGCACATGCAACATATAGACTGATGTCATACTGTAGACTTATTAGCAGACGGATTATTCTGAGCCGCAGCACTGTGTGTCTCTTAATGTTGCTGGAGAATGTGTGAGTGAGTGAGTGGGGTGGAGCTGTGCAGAGACTGTGAGAGAGGAGAGGTGCACACTGGTGTGGGTTTTGGGAAGAATGGCATTACAGTAACGGAACCTAAACTTATATTGATATGGTATTGTCTAAATCTATATCTTGCTTGAATATATGCTGATATATTGTACATATCGTCGTTGCCCAACCCTAACTAGATCCAGTGTTAAGTTTCTCCATCCTGGGCTACTGTAGAAACATGGTTGTGCAACATGGCAATCTCCGTAGATAAGGACCCGCTCCCTGTATAGATATAAAAGGCTCATTCTAAGGTAACAAAAGCACTACACTATTATACACTAAAGGAAACATACTTATCATATTATGTACATTTATGCCAGTAGATCCCCTCTAAATCCTACACACTGGACCTGTAAGAAATTAAGAGACCTTTGCATTGAAGTAAATATCTTCATGCCACTTGTTCCTTTACTGCTTGACAGGGTGGTTTAACGGACCAACCTTCAAATGGTCTTGTTCACACTCATCTGGAAGTGTGTGTGACTCTTTGCTCCAACCTCACTCCCAAATTCCAAAGTATTTACTGTAAAACCCTTCCAGTTTGAGCTGATGGTATTTGAGCAACACACCTGGTTAGGATGTGAAATGTTGCTCAAAAAACGCTGGCTCTAAAACATGCATTAGATTTGCTTCCCTGTAAATTCTGTGTTGTCATGTGAGAAATCATCCAGAAGATGGCAGTAGAAGATTTACAGTATTTTAATCTCTTCCAGGCAGCTGACATTGACAAATGATGCTCCGTGGCCGTGGAGACTGGTCAGAGGAGAAGTGAATCTGGCAGCTGTTAAAGCAGACGTTAAGACGTTATTTGTTTGCACCTCTGTTGTGTTGGCTGGCATCAGTTTTGATCCAGCCCAGTGACTTATTCTGTACTATGTTTTATTCCATACATCCCTCAGCAGCCTACAGATGTTTACCACAGTGAAGGAATATGAAAGCTGGGTCATGTAGGAAGTGGAACTCTGCATCCATTAGGTCTAATGAGAGTGTTGAGGCCTTGTATCAGGATGCTTCTCCTCTCTGGCATTGATCAGTCTGACGTGCACGTATGTGTGGTGTGTTTGGGGTCCGTGCATGTTGGCGTCATTCCCCCCTCTCCCTTCATCTTCATCTGTGTGCACGATGCCACTGTCACTCTGCTACGCCACTGTAATCGTCTCCACTGTTCCTCTTTGTTCCGTCTCAGCGCTCACGCCTGACAGTTTGACTGCCTGTCTTTCCCACACAGATTTCCTCCCATAATATCAGCACTTTGTGTCCCCCCCGCCAAAACACCCACCCACCCTCCCCTCTTATCCCTTGCCCACCCCCTCCCACTCACTCTTATTCATTAAAGACACTGTGTGGGTGAGAGTGTGTGGAGAGTTGTCGCAAGTTTACTTTAAAGAACTATCAGTGGAGTAGCAGCTGTTGTTCTGGTGACATTTCGATGGGGAAGTTGTTATGTGCTTGGGGGAGCGAGATGCCACAAGCAGCCTGACAACCCCCTCTTCCTCCTCTTCTGTTCTTTATTTATCTATCTGGTCTAATTCATCAAGACCTTTTTTCATTAAATATTGATCAGTTATTAGATTTGCACTAGCTGGGCCTGTAAGTTGCTTGAAAAATTGGAGCTTAAAGGGGAGCAGGGAGGGTCGATGACAAAAAGACAAATCTGATGATGAAGGAAAAGCTGCTGACAGACAGCCAGACTCATGCAGAGAACAAGACAGAGAAAATCCACTGCATCATGAGAGCTCAGGCTCCGTCGCCTCCCCTGCTAAATGTCTTTTTTTCTGTGTTTATTCAGTGTGATTAGAGCGGACTTTGAGTCCTCTTAAATGTTGCAGCATCCTACCTACCTCTTTAGAAACACACTGCAGTTTAAAGCCTAATTTGAACCCACATCTGGCCATTCTGACTGATTTTGACACATCAAAAATCTGGACAAATCTTAAAATGATTCTAGTTTGAGCTAAAGTCAGATTTTAGCAATTTTTAAAATCCCTTAAGGGGATAGTTCAGATTTTTTGAAGTGGGGTTGTAAGGGCTACTTGTGTAGTCAGTATATTACACACAGTAGATGTCAGTCGGCACACCTCCAGTTTGGAGAAGCAGTCAGGAGTCTGACATGGAAGCTCAGCAATGTACTGCTGTATAGGGGTCAGCAACAAAATGTATTTTAGACACTTAAAAATATCCCAGCTAAAAAAAAATCAATATCAGTTCAAGTGTATTCTATATTTAGAGTCTTTTAACTTTTACCATTCTGTCAGACAGTGATTTCCAAGTGGAAAATGAAGCTATTCAATCACTATCTTCAAAGCCAGACTCCATTGAGAAAAAAAGTGATTTAATATTGCTGAAAACAGGAGCAACTGGTCTACCACTGCCTTAATCAGTTTTATGTTTGTGTTATTATGTGACTATAGTGTTTAAAATGGTTTGTTTAGATTCGCCAAAGTCACACAGTAACACAAGCTAACTGAGTGATTACAGTAGTGGTAGAACAGCAGCTCCTGTGTCCAGCGAGGTAAAGTTACTTGTTTTGTCAATTGAGTCTGGTGGCTTTTAAGAGCATGTATACATGGGAAACTAAAGCTGTGAGGGGCTTCCCTGTCAGAACAGGCTGTCTGGCAGAAAGGTAAAGTGCTAAAAATACTCTCAACAGAACATATATTTAAATTGATACTGATTTTTTAGGTGGGACTTTTTTAGGTGGTTAAAATCCTCTACAAAGAAAGTCAAGTGCTGGCTAAATGCAAACCAGAGCTGTACCCACTCACTCAAACTAAGGGGTAACAGTTTAAGTGTATTGATGCATTGTGGTATGTGTATTTTAATATACGTAAATGTGGTATGTGTAGTGTAGTATGTCTATTGTAGTAGATGTATTGTGATATATGTTGTGATGTTTGTGTTGTAGTGCAGTGATATGTGTAGTGTAGTATGTATGTTGTATATGTATTGTTGGAATATGTGGTATATGTTGTGAGGTATGTGCTGTGGAGTATGTATGGTGGTTCAGTATGTGTATTGTAGTATGTGGATTGTGGAAATTTATTTTATTGTGCCTTCCATGTTTATACTGTATTGTGGTTTTATGATTTTTAAAACTGTACATTTTAATAACATTGTAGGCCTACATGTAAAAGCCCAACTTGGGAAGAGTTAAAATCAGCAATAGCTTTAAACTCTCTGCACAACACATCAGTCTCATACTCCATATTGGAACTATGTCAAATTGCATGGTCCCTATAAACTCAGATAAAACAAAACAAAACAAAATAAAATAAAATAAAAGGTGTTGTTGCTGACACCTCCACAGCAGTGCACTGCCAAACTTCTGTGTCGAATTCCAGCCCACTTCTCTAAACTGGGGGCGTGCCGACTGGCATCTACTGTATGTAAAACACTGACTCTGGTATAGAGAGGCAGGTAGTACAACACAGAAACACACTGATATACACCAGTAATAGAGCATGCACTAAAGAGTACCACCTTGTTCTTTCTTTTTAACCGAAAATGACTATTTTATACTAAGCCGATATTTACAGATGATTTTGTCCAGATTTACAGACGAATCTTATGGCCGCTGCCCTCCATGCCATCAGCCACTTACCTTTGTCTCGCCTTCAGCCTCAGACTGAACTGCAGGTGTGTAACAGCACTGTCACAGGTATATAGAGCATGGAGAGCCCCTCGTCCTCCCTGAGGTGGGGGCTGTGTGTTGCGCTCCGTGGCTGCTGATAGCAGTGATAATTGGACGGTGAGGTGTCTATAATAAGACTCAATGCCAGGAGCTCCGCTGGGGAGCACTGCACTGGATTACACCATGGAAGGATGTAGGGCAGGGCAACAGGGACTGTACTTTGATTATGAGCCACCAAAATAGGTATACGTGTGTGTGCCAAGTATTTGTCTGCTTGATTGAATGGATGTGTGTATTTGTGGAAAACTAGTTCTTTGATTTTGTGTGTTTGGGTATGTGCCAACTCTTTAGCAGTTTTCTGTGAAGTGTGTGTGTGTGTGTGTGTGTGTGTGTGTGTGTGTGTGTGTGTGTGTGTGTGTGTATGTGTGTAAAGCAGCACAAGGTCAGAACAAAAGCACGCGGCTGCATTTCCCAGGTGTGCCCCGTTCCAGAGAACAGCACCTAGTGTATTCCCAAAACAGCCTCGTCCTGAAAATTACTGCTCAACCCACCTGACGCCATCACCACGCTGCTCTTCTCGTCTCCACGGAGACGCCATTACATGTGCCATTATCACAGATGCTGGTGCTAGAATGTTTGAAAAGTTTGGAGTGGGCTTGAGTGCAGGAGTATGTTGGATGTGGAGTAATGTCTCCACCACACCATCATCTTCATCCTCCTCATGCTTTTCATCATCATCATCATCATCACAGCCATGTTGTTTTGTGTGTATGGCACCTTTTGTTTACTTTGTGTGTGTTGCTGCTGCAGGTGTGTGAGAGGAGCGATGAGACAGTGGACTACATGCAGTTCCTGAAGAAGTTCACTCGAGCACCCACAGTTCACAGAACCTGCAGCAGCCTCAGCAGTGTGAGGTACACACACTTCTCTCCTCCAGCGCCGCAGCACACACTTTCTACACCAAGACACACCACACTGGGGTCTACTTTAGGCATTTGGTGGCAGCAGCTGAACATGTATTAACCCCGTCTTTTTGTCTCAGGCGTGGTCCACAGAACACTTCAATGTCCCTGTCAGAGATACAGAAGCATCTCAAAGATAAGGTGAGTACCCTCTGTTCAACTTGTTTATTGATAAAAGCTGCAACTTGGCTTGGTTTGGTTTGGGCCATCAGCCCAGCATAGCAGGGATTTGCATTTCCATTACAACAGGGCTACCTGCTTGAAAGTGTGTCTTTAACTGATGACGGCTTGTCTTGAGTGATGACGTTTAAAAACATCTCACTCAATTAGACTTGCCTTTATTGACAACAAAGTTCTGCAAATTCAGTGATAAACACGTTTTGTCTCGTTTTGTCCCCCATTACTTGTTACATAAAAACTTAAATTGTGAAGCAGCAAAATAAGGAAATGTTGAGTTTTTAAGCAGCAACTTCACACAACTGCTGATGGCAAACATAAAACAGTAAAATAAAGCAGATATTTAAAGTAAAATCAGGACGCAGGAGAGAAACTAAACCAAACCACAAAGATTCAGTTAGAAGCTACAGAAGTACTAAGAGCTGAACACACAGAGACTTTTAAAAACTCCTTTCTCTCTGGTCTCCTGCAGACAGAGGGCAGTAGTCGCACAATTCTACTTATCGCTACACCGCTTGAGCCTTTTCAACCTACCCCAGAGAAAGTCCATTTCTGGCGCAGCTCAGCGTGGCATGGCGCGTTGAAACTGATAATGGTATAGTTTTACTCAGCGCGTCCAAAAGTGACAGTGAATAAGACCCATTTGTGTTGCGGCAGAGAAACAGTCTGACCAGTGCATTCTGTGCATTTATTGTGGTGATCTGTTCTGTACACACAAAATCTATTGCATGTCTGTGTGAATGGGTGAATGTGACTCATAGTGTAAAAAGCACTTTGAGTGGTCAGAAGACTAGAAAGGCACTATACAAGTGCAGTCCATTTCCCATTTACCATCCCTCCTCAGTTGTTCTTCCTGAGGTTTCTACCATTTTTTTTTTCCTGTTAATTTTTTTTTTTGAGAGACTCGTTCCTTATCCACTGAGACTGTCCAAGGACAGTATGCTGTAAAGCTCTCTGGGGTTAATCGTGATTTGTGATATGGGGCTTTATGAATAGAATTGAATTAAATTAAGTTGAATTGAGTGGGTCCCCACTTTGTTTCCTGCGCTGTGCTTATAGACTCACAGATGTTAATGTATGCACATGTGCATGCAGGTGAAACAATTCTATTCCACTGGTAAGTGAATCAGACAGTAGCAGCAAAGCACCAACAACGGTGTATCTTCATACAACAACAGTTCATATATTTTAGGAAAATGCACATACAATGGTTCATATTATATCTAACAGTTATTTGACCAATTAGTGAACTTTGGCATGTGAAGTTACATTTTTGACCCTTTACAGTGCCATCCTTTGAAGATATGGAGAGCAGGAGAGTCCAGAATATTTTATTATTAATTTTATCCTGAGTGTAGAGCCGATCTCCTTCTTGGTGTTGTTTGTGTGTAGGCCTGTTGTCTGTGGGCCAGATGTAAAACTCTGGCAGCCCTGCTCTAAAATGAACAACTTTTTCTCCATATTTACCACAGACTTATATTTATGGATGAAGGGATTGTGATTGGTTGGTTGTTGTCACGACAACATGCACACTGCTGCATTCCGAAAGTTGGCCACTGTTTATCTCAGGGTGCAGCTGTTGCGCCCTGAAAAAAAGGCTGACTGGAATGCGTGCGCACCGCAACAGCATCGCTCTGGTGTTTGAGTGTGCCTGCTGCGCATCTACATTAAAAACAATAAATTTGAGGGCGCAAAAAAAGGGGCTTGTATACAGCCCCTTAGATTATCTTTTGTGGTCTGGATTTTTTGGGGTGGGCATATCATAGCTCGATGACATATTGAAGCCATTCTTATCTTAACCCTTCCACTACACTGAATAAATGCTAGAGTGCATAGTATCAGTGGTTATCCCTCACTCTATCACTCTATCAGATACAACGCTCACTTACCACAGCCTACAGTTTGCTAGTTAGCTATTAGCTAATAGCTTTTATTAAAACCCACACCCAAGCTGCAAAAACACATGTTAATCAACCACAAAAAAATCCAGGATAAAACCCTGATATACATTTAGCTAAGGTCAATAAACATGAACAGTTCCTAGTGACACACATGCAGCATCACTTCCTGGGAGCAACACGGTGATGATGTGAGAGTATGAGGGTTAACAACCATTAATGCTGCAAAGTCACACTTTAGACAAATGAATGAAAGCTAAACATTAACGTGACTCACCCATCATCGTCAGAGTGTCTGTGTGTGTGAGGGGGTGATTCATGAGCAGCAGCCGTGTTTGGGCCAGCTCTGGCAGAATTCAGGCTCTACGTAGGAAGCATGACAGAATGACTCTGGATTTGTGCTGCTTGTGTTCCACATATTAAACCAGGCTGTAGATGCTGGTGTGAAATGCAGAAAATTGACCAAATCCCATCTGTGGATAAATGAAGGCCCGAAGGCTATCAGGACCTAATCCTTACCACAGACAAACATATGGTGTGTGTGTGTTGAGCTATGTTCCTATGTTGGTTTTATTCAGAAAAAATCATTTCCCACAGCCCACATCCTTGAGTCGTTAATTAAAACATTTATTTGTATCCCATCCATATCCACCTCTTTCTACATCGTGCCATTCTTTTTGATCATATGTGTTTTTTTGCTACTAGTCTTAACAGCCAACCACATGTGCCCAAAGAGACTGACTTCTAGGAAGAGTAAAATGATGGCAGCCAGAGCTATTAAATAAAACAGGACTGTGTCACACTAACCCATACTGAAACAAATCAACCCTGCTAGGTGATTTCATTTAACAAAACACATGGAGTTGTATTCAAACCATGTTTCTGTTTTCTGTCTGTCCATCCATATATCCCATTCTTGTGGACGCAATATCTCAGGAACACCTTAAGGGACTTTTTTTCACATTACAAACATTCATTTGGCCTCAACAATGAACTGATTAAATTTTAGTAGTCAAAGGTCACTATGACCTTTTATGCATCTAATTCTCATGAATGTGATATTTTAAGCAACCTCACAAGACATGTTTTTGGCCATGACTCATGAATTCATACACTAATTATGACAAAAATACACACACAAATGTCTGATAGGATACAATGATGAAGTGAATAGAATAGAATAGAAGACTTTATTGTCATTGTGCATTGCACAACGAAATTACGTGTAGTACCCTTGGCAAGATAACAACACAATAAAAAGGACAGACAGTATATAAATATAAATATAAAAAGACGTCAGTAAGGTATAAAAACAATAAAGTGCGTGAGAGATATAGCAGCAGTATAAAAACTTCAATAAAAGAGGCAGCAGGCAGTGTAAAAACAGCAGCAAGGTGAGGTAAAGTGCAACGGTGCAGTTCAAAGTGCAAAGGTCAGTTCCTCGGTTTGGGGCTGGTGTGTATGTGAGTGCAGGGGGTTGATGGAGGCCACAGCCCTGGGGAAAAAGCTGTTCCTCAGTCTATTTGTCCTTGCTTTGAGGGCCCTGTACCTCCGTCCTGAGGGCAGGGGAGAGAACAGTCTGTGACCTGGGTGGGTGGGATCTGTGGCGATGCTGCTGGCCTTCCTCTGGAGGCGGCCAGCGTACACCGGTCTGGGAGAGGACTTCCCACAATCCTCTGGGCAGTTCTTACCACCCGGTCCAAGTCCCTTCTGTCTTGTGCCGTGCAGCTGCTGTACCAAACGGTCATGCCAAGACAGAGGATGCTTTTGATGGTGCTTCTGTATAAGTTTGTCATTCGCCTGGAGGGGAGTCCGGCCTTCCTGAACTTCCTCAGAAAGAAGAGTCTTTGCTGAGCCTTCTTTACTAAGTACATGGTGTTCAGAGCCCAGGTGAGGTCAGCTGTGATGTGGATTCCCAGGAACTTGATGTTGTCCACACGCTCCACTACCTCCCCCTGTATGAGTAGTGGAGCGTGTGCTGTTCTTCTGGTCGTCCTGTAGCCTACAATGACCTCTTTTGTCTTGGCGGTGTTCAGGACCAGGTTGTTGTCCGAGCACCACCGGGCCAGGTGGTGGATCTCCTCTCTGTAGCGAGTCTCATTATTGTCTGATATGAGGCCCACTGCAGTGGTGTCGTCGGCGAATTTGACAAAGGTGTTGGTGGCATGGATGGGGGTGCAGTCGTGTGTGAAGATGGTGAAAAGGGCCGGGCTGAGCACACAGCCCTGCAGCGCACCTGTGTTAAGGACGAGTGTGGATGATGTATGAGCTCCTATTCTCACCACTTGTGGCCTGTTGGTGAGAAAGGCACAGGTACAATGGTGGATGATTTGAGGCAGCTGGGGACTGTGGCTAGCTGCAGGGAGAGATTGAAAATGTCCAAAAATACACCTACTAGTTGGTCTGCACATGGCTTCAATGTGCGGCCTGACACCCTGTCTGGGCCAGCAGCCTTGGTGATGTTGATCTTCCTCAGTGTGGATTTCACCTGATGACACTGTAGGATGAGAGTCTGCTGCTGCTGCCCCTCCTCAGGGGCGGGTTGGACCATCACTCTGCTGCCTTGTGTGTCAAAGCGTGCAAAGAACTGGTTTAAGGTGTCAGGGAGTGTTCTGTCATGGCTGATATGCATATTGCTGCACTTGTAGTCCGTCATGGTCTTGATGCCTTGCCACATGCTCCGGAGGTTGTTGTTGTCAAAGTGTCCCTCGATGCGCTGCTTGTACCTGTGTTTAGCCTCTCTTATGCCCTTCCTCAGGTCTCTCCGGGCCTTGCTATAAGCCAGCGTGTCACCTGACCTGTAGGCAGCATCTCTGGCTTTGAGCAACATACGCACTGTACTGTCCAGCCATGGTTTCTGGTTTGGAAACACTTCAAAGGTTTTGGTTGATAAGACAGTATCTGTGCAGAAGTGTACATAGGCCAGGACAGCAGTGACAACAGTGATGACATTTTATATCTTTAAGGTCAAAGGTCTCCTTCACTGTGACATCATAATGTTGTGCAAAAACACTTTTCTGGCCATTACTCCTTGTAATTAGTCTGCATTAGTCTTTGATTCAGCAATGTCCCTGGAGCATCATTCCAAAGAATTAACAAAAAACTGCTTCTTCCAACTGAGGAACATTTCCAAAATAAGAACACTGGTGTCAAAGGCTGAACTGGAAATGATCATTCATGCTTTATTTCATCTCGTTTAGATTACTGTAACAGTCTTTTTTCCTGTTTTAATGAGAAAGAGCTTGACCATCTCCAGGCTGTTCAGAACTCTGCTGCAAGGCTTTTAACACACACAAACAATAGGGCCCACATCACTCCTCTTTTAGCATCACTGCACTGGTTACCAGTGCATTTTAGAATTCATTTTTAAATTTTAGTTCTTACTTTTAGAGCCTTGCATGGACAAGCTCCTTCTTACCTCACAGACTTGATACAACCCTACATTCCTACCTGCAGTCTGAGGTCATCAGGCCAACAACTGCTAGTTGTTCCTCGCACTCGCTTTAAAAAGACTAGAGGTGACAGATCTTTCCAAGCTGTAGCTCCCATACTGTGGAATGCTTTGCCTCTCTTGCTACATTGTTTAAATTCTGTTGATACTTTTAAAAAGCATTTGGAGACTCTTTTATTTAAACAAGCATTTGGTTAAATGTGGGTTTTTTGGCTGTCTAAATCTATGCATCTTTGTTCTTATGTTTTGTCATTGTTTTAATTTACTGTGAAGCACTTTGTAGTTTTTACCTGTGAAAGGTGCTATATAAAAAAAGTTTACTTACTTACTCAACGTCATATCTCAGGAACAGAAGGGGGGACATTTGGTCAGATACTGAAATGGGGACTCTAATCTTGGGTGTCCATCTTGAAACTGTGCTGATTGTTAGATCTTCTGTGCTCTCGGGGGGAAGATGTGTGTTAAGCATCCATGTTTTCACAGACTGTAACTGCAGCTTGACTGGTTTGTGGACCATGAAGCAGTAATTCTAGTTTTGATTCAGTTTTTCCAGACAAGCTTATTTGCATAGTCCCTTACACAAAGGTAGTTTAAAATACTTGAGAAACCCTACAGCAATATGAAAAAAAAATAAAATAAAACTGGAAAAGTATATAAAATAGGAGGTATAAATATAATAAAATGGAGGAAAATATAAAGTGAATGCAGTTGTAGTGCAGTCCAAGATATGGCTGAATAGTGCCAACTTCAGTGTAATAAAAGGCAACAGGAAACAGAAAGGTTTATTTCATACTTCCTGACCACCAGATGGCAGTGCTTTAGCACATGCACATGTGCTTTAGCACATGCACATACACGAGATGGAGATTCCATCTCGTGTATGTGCATGTTGAGTCATTATATCAACAAAGTCACCTGCGACCATGCAATGACGTAAGGCATTTGCCCCACGTCATTGACTAGCATTGTATATAACTCTGGGACAATTGTGTCTTTTTTTTCTGTTTAGATCAGACATAGTTTGTCATTAGTGACAACGTAGTATTAGCTGTGTGCTAATTTTGTGTCAGTCAGTGTCAGTGTATTTTTTTTCTCCTCATTTGTTTAACCCGTTTCATGACATGTTGGGCTTACATGTCTGTAACTCTTGTATGGCTCCCAACCACATGGAAGATAACCATGATCAATGCCCTGCTTGCCTGGGGATTGTATACCTTAGGGCAAGCGTGTCTGACAACCCTTGTATGAACTGTAGGTTTATGCCACTGTCAATACGGATGGCTTGACTTGCAGAGATAGAAAATGATACTGAACTGCCATCTACTATCATGGCTAATCTGGCAGCATCAAAGATGGTCCTCCTAAAAAATCAAGAAAGGTGGACACTTTGGCTCATCAGGTTGGCACTCTTGTATCTGAATTTGCAGATTTGAATCAGATTAAAGAGTTCCTGCTCAATCTTCAGCCTGATAACAGAGGGCCAGCTCCCAGTAGTGGTGATGATGTGCTATCATCCTACAGTTTGTTTACAGATAAGGAAGAAGAAGCTCAAGATGTGAATAGAGACACAGCCTCACAGCCAGTTAGCCGGCCAAGAAGGTGTGAAACAGCTAGCCAGACCTGGCAGCGAGCACAGTCCCCCCTGTCGGAGGCGTGCTGTCGCACCCTCCTCACCTTTTCAGTGGTTCCAGGTCAGATCTTTGGGCTCGCCTCTTAGCAAGCACTGACCTTTATGATCAGCGCATGCTAGCTTTGTCTGGGCCAGCTTACCAAATGCCAAGAGGACCAGTGCCCAGTCGTCGCCCCCAAAAGGCTCTAGAGGCGGGGGCATCAAACCTGAGGTTGGAGGGGCCATGGTGGATGCTTCTCCCAGCAGCAACTCGGCTACTGAGGGAGGGAGACCACGGACCCTTGGGTCGTGTCCACGCTGTCCAAGGGATACACTCACTGCGAGGTCAGAATGTCCGTCGTTAGAGACCCTGCAAAATCCCTGGCCCTCAGCCAGGAATTAGCACCCCTCTTAGAAAAAGATGTCATTGAGCCTGCAGAATGGCATACACAGCTCAGTGGGTTTTATTCAGTATATTTCTTAATTCCGAGGAAGTATGGTGGGTTCTGTCAAATCCTAAACCTGAGGGGTTTGAACAAATTTTTAAAGGATCTGCCGTTTCAAATGCTACGGATGGCAGATGTTTTCCATTTAGTGACACAAGGGGCCTGGTTTGTGTCAGTAGATCTCAAGGATAACATTTTCACATGCCTAGTGCACCACACCACAGGCAGTTCTCAAGGTTTGCGTTTCTGGGAGAGGCCTACCAATTCAAAGTGTTGCCATGTGGTCTTCCACTGGCCTATCACATATTTATGAGGTGCGTGGCAGCCACCCTTTCTCCCATACAAGCTAGAGGGTTGACAATCTTACCACATTATCTGGGCATGACACTTGACTCACAGCTAATGAGAGCCTTTCTCTCCCAAAAGAGGGTGGGGGCTATTCTGCAACTTATAGGTTGCTTCCAGAGGGACAAGCTTGTGAAGCATTGCCTCCTTCTCAGGCTGCTGGGCATGCTGACAGCAGCATCCATGGTGATTCCTCTAGGTCTTCCATCCTTACGTCCCCTTCAAATCTTGGTCAATGGGCTCCGCTTAGATCCCAAGTGGCACAGGGAGAGGAACGTCAGGGTGTCTAGCTTATGTTGCTAGTCTCTGTAGCCCTGGAGAAGAGTGGGTTACCTGACCATGGGGGTTCCTCTTGGGAGTAATTCCTTTCCGCCGAGAGGTGGTGGAGATGGATGCCTCTCTACTGGGCCGGGGTGCAGTCTTGCAGTGCAGGACCATCAAGGGCTAATGTAGTCCACGGCAGAAGTTAGAACACATAAATGTGCTCGAGCTCAGGCGTGGGGCACTCGGTCCAGGCATGGTCTGCCAGTGGCACAGCAGCTCCTTACATGGGCATTTTCCCACTTTCTGAGCCTCAGGGCCATACGTTTACCAGGCAGGCAGAACAGTGCAGCGATATGCTGTCATGCCAGGGGTGGCAACAAGGAGACTGCAGACTTCACCCAGATGTGGTGAGAATGATTTGGAGCCAAAATGGCAGAGCAGAAGTGGATGTTTTTGCCTCTGAAACATCAACACATTCTCCCCTCTGGCACTACCACTACCACTACTACTGGTAGGGTCTGTTGGGGCAGGATGCCTTAGCTCATGTTTGGCCAACCTGTCTGTTGTATGCCTTTCCTCCGATTCCCCTAATTTGGGCAATGTTGGACAGAGTCCAACAGGGAGGTCACAGACTTCTTCTAGTACCCCTCAACTGGCTGAGGAGACCATGGTTTGAAGTGCTCCTGAAACTACTCAGTGGAGAGCCTTGGGGCCTCCCAAGGAGACCGGACCTTCTCTCTCAGCTTGAAGGACGCATATGGCATCCGAATCCGGATCGCCTTCAGCTGTGTGTCTGGCCACTAGAAGCCAGGATCCACTCCTAGCATCCTGTGACCAGTTGGTGATCCACACTGTGTTAAGTTCAATGGCTACCTCCACTAGGTCACTCTATGCAAATTGGTGGAAGCTTTTTTTTTCCCAGTGGTGTAAAACACATGGTGTGGATCCAGAGACTTACTTAGTGGCCATCATTCTGTGTTTTCTGCAATCATCGTTGGATGTTGGCAGATGTGCATCAACCTTGAAAGTGTATGCAGCTGCCATTTTAGCAAGACATGTGAGAGTGGACAACCGGACAGTGGGGTTGCACTATCTGGTTAGTCAGTTCTGAAAGGGTGCACAGAGGCTTAGACCACCAAGAGTCACTGTATTGCCATCATGGGACTTGAAATTAATATTAGGGACCTTGTGTCCCCCCCCCATTTGAGTCACTGGGGCAGACCAAATTGAGGTGGTTGTCTACTAAGACAGCATTTTTGCTTGCTATCACATCAGCAAAGGAAGTGGGGGAACTCCACAATCTATTAGTGAGCCAGATGTGCATGTGTTGGTATCCTGATGGTTCAGTGGTTACTCTCCTACTGAATCCATCCTTCCTGCCAAAGAGAATGCCTTCTTCACAAATAAAGCCAAATAACTAAAGCCATCGAGCTGGCAGGATTTAATCCACCAGGGCACAGGGCAGAGGAGCTGTCTGAGCTACTATGCCCACTGCCCTTTGTGCAAGGCATACGTGGAGGCTTCCGCCAATTTATGTAAGACTGACCAACTTTATGTTTCCTATGGGGGTTGTAAGAAAGGTAAACCCTTATCAAGACAGAGACTTTCTAACTGGATTGTGGATGTGATTCTACATGCTTACAGGTCGCAAGGTCTGCCAGCCCCTAGTAATGTGAAGGGTCACTCTGCTCGAAATGTTTCCATGTCCTGGGCAGAAATGAAAACAGTCTCTCTGCAATTCAACTGTGTTGCTGTGATCTGGGAGTCTTCATGTATCTTTTCTCGCTATAACCGTGTCAATGTGGCTGCCACTATGGTTGTGGCAGCGACCATCCTGTCAACGGCTTCTGTCCTTTACTGTGGCAAGCATTCCGTGTGACCTTGCTTGTATAAGTCATCCAGTGCTAAAGCACCGCCATCTGGCGCCATCAAGAAGAATGAAATAGAAGAAGAGTTACAGCTGTAACTATGGTTCTATTAATTCTGGATCACTGCCAGAGTTGTCTGTCAGGTAAATTTGTTGGTATAATGACTGAATGGTGATCATCCAGAATTCATAGAACCAAAGTTACAGCTGTAACTCTTGTTTTTGTCCTGATTTAAAAGAACAGAGATGGAGCAGACCTGATGTTTTGTGTCAGAAATGCAGGCATGGAGTGGAAATTCATACTCAGAATGAAGTAGTGAACACAGAGAGGATTTCTTACACAAAGTATGATCATTTGTAGAATGATACACAACATTAACCTCATACACAGAGTAAGATAATGATGTTTTTTTTTTTGTTTTTTTTTTACACTGGTTCAGATCAGATTCTATGATAATTTTACGAATGTATCACAAAAGACAGACACATTTTCATATAACTTATTGCAGTATACCTCAATCTGGCCCAGCCTCAGAATGTTTACCACTGTTTTCATTGGTGTCAGTGGGCTGTGGTTCCAAATCACTCTGGTCCTCCTAAGGGCTCCTTTATACTCCCTTTATGTATAAAAATAAATGTCTAAATGTCTATTTCAAACGTTGCAAATGTGACTCTCACATATTTCCATGTGTCCTTTATGATGGCATAAACAGATAGCAGTAGAGGGTGGAGTCAAAAGTTTCATACAATAAATGAGAGGACGATAGAGAGAGTGGTAAAGTAGGCCTAGCTTTTAACGGTTGCAGCTTTGTAGATGGCGGTCTACTGCAAGGCCATTAAATACATTGTGACATGTAGACTGTGAATTTTTTACTATAATACCGATTTGTTCCATTCCACTATATTTTCAGTGTCTTTGTTGTCTTCTATGGTTGTCTTGCTTCAACTACACTACACTGCCCCCATAATCTCCAGGGTTACTGCTCCGTTTTGTCTGTATCCTTAACCTCTCAGAAAACCAGCCAAATAGGGACAAAATGAACACAGAGTACAGAGAGAAGGCTCCGTCTACGTCCATATACATATCTAACACTGATCATACATTATCCCTCAGACTGTTGTCTGCTGAGTCACTGCTGCTGAGTGCACAGCAGTTATTTTGAAGCATGTGGATGTTTCTATTTTTCTAGATTTAGAATTATTTTCTTTAAAATTTTTAGCCCTACATTTATGCTTTTTAAAACTCCAAACTGTAAGCGAGACCCCAAACTGCTTGGTTTCTGATGATATATGCTAATAATAGCAACATAAGGCTATTGTTTCGAAATCAAAGAATACATTTATTAAAAAGATTGACTCTTTTTCAAAATCAGCAGAGGGATCTGCATAGAAACAGCTGTTTGTGGGTTGCAGCTCTCTTTTTACTTCCCTGTCATTTCCTGTCCAACAACCACCCGGGAAGCCAGTGTTTGCTTGCTGTAGGATTGTAAAGGCAAACCCTGTTCTTTTTTCCGAAATCGAACCGCGTGCTTTTGTTGCCCTAACCCAACCACCTGTGTGTGTGTGCTAAAGTAACCACATGCATTAGTTGTTGATAGAAAAAAAACATCAGTTTGTGGTGTTGTACCAACATAGTGCATTTATTTTGAAAGAAACTGTATACAAACTGTACATTTCCTGTGAAAACAGAAGTGTATTTTGAAAACATGCATGTAACAGGCAGAAGTTGAATTGAATGTCAGCAACCCACGCACCTAGGGTAACTTGCATGTCATTTCTCGATGTGGAAAGTCCATGACCAAATGTTGATATGTGACAAGGCTGGACTGAGAATATGTTGTCTCTTTAAAAAAAATACTGATCCCTTGTCTGACAGTTTATCATCATAATTAATTTGGCAGTATTGCATACAAACGGTCTGGATGGTTGGAAGAACTGAACACTTAAAAGGTTTTATAGACAAAACAGTTCATTGACAATAAAGCCCAGCAGCACGCTCAGTCCAACCTCTTTTAAATCCCAAGGTGTCAAATACCGATACCTTGTCATGCCCCTTGGCACCCCATAGGGACGCACAGGGCACCCTCTAGCACCTCTATGTGATACATAGGTAGAACACATTGTAATACATGTGTAATGATATGAACCTCACTGTTAGGTTTAGGCAACAAAACTGCTTGGTTAGGTTTAGTAAGAAGATCATGTTTTGGGTTAAAATAACTATGTTAGTTATGTACGGTAACGTGATGTAAATACGACATGAGAGTGATGTTAGCCAAAATGCCACGACCATGTATTAAAACAACAGGATGTAGGTACTTTAATAACATGGTTGCAAACAGGATATGAACTCCTGTTTTCTGGGTTAAAGTCATGTTTTGTTTGACCCACTGACCTTGCCTCCCTCCCACACTATGTGGAATCTCTCGCACTTTATACTACGTCAGTTGCTCTCAGAATTAATTATTGCCATGGATTTCTTTACTGTGACATTAGTTGAAAAGCCTGGTGTGTCTCATAAACATGCCAAAGGGTACCTTTGACTTTGATAGGGTACCTTTGGTGTTGATATCACATGTTGAGGGGTACCTTTGGTGTCAATATCACATGTCAAGGGGTGTGACAAAGCTTCAGTATTTGTCAGCCTGGGAATAAAAATGGGCTGGTCTGTCCAATCTACAGTATGGGATAATACTGAAGATTTAGGCTTAATAACGCTTTTGGCTAGAGGTGTCAAGCAGTGGCTTTAAGAGGAGTATTGCAAGAGAACTGCCTCTCTTGTTTTGTTCTCATGTTGTGGTTTAAAATTCACTCCAACAATGACAAGTTGGTCTGTCTTTCATCAGTATATTTAGCTATTATTCATGCACAGCCAATTCTCCCATGAACCTCCATCATGGCACCAACTGTGGTTGCTAGGAGACTTGTGACGCAACCATCAAGCTTCTACCTACACTTCTCCTTCCACCAAGCAAATGCCATTCATTTCTAAATCTGTCCCCATAAACACTCTGCATCTGACTAATGTTACTAAGGCAATGGCTTCTGTTGTCATGGCAACAGAATGAGGATGTTGGCCTACCCAGGTAGCGACCCCTCTGAGGGACAAAAAGAGGCTCTGTGTTAGAGAAAGTTGTAATGAATAAATGAGATATTTGGAAGGCTGTTTACTGAACAAACAACAAAGCCACGGGGGAATCCCTCTCCGCAGTCTACACACTTTTGGTGACTTTGATCTCTGTCAAAATTGTTTGTCAATTACTGGAATAAGTGGGAGTGTGTAGGAATGTGTGTGTGACTGGGTGTGTGTGTGTGTGCGGTCACTGTCTGATGACTCGCCTCAGAGGACCAGCTGGGCCTGATAATGAGTGATGCACATACACATATGATGAAGTACCAGTCACAGCTGTTTACCCCGTGCGCTCGCCTCACTTATCAATATTCAATTAAGATCAGAGCACTGAAGTAGCCATCCAAGGGTGGAATGAAGGATGTTTCACAACTGTTTATTAACTCCATCTGTGTCTTGATCTACTCCTCTCTGGGTTTTGTTCATTACCTCTGATATCTTAGTGCAGGTTTGAATCTAATAAGATACAGTACATACACTGACCATCAGTAGCTCAAAAGAACATCCCAACTGATTGGGATTTTTTCCGAAATTTGGATACCAGTTGGGTGAACTAATAATGTATTCCAAAGCAAATTTTTGTCTGGTGTTTTCGCCATAAATATGGCCGCTGGAGTGTTTGCATCTGGCAAATATTTGCCGTGTGCTAAGTGCTGTGCTAGCTAACTAAGGAGGGCAGCTAAGGGCTAACTTTGTAAAGTACAACCAATAGCTTGACTCAAGTGATGTGAACATGGTAAACACAGAGGCTCCATGCTCTGAAGCAGTGGGAGCCAAGATCACAACATATTTTTTTTAAAAAAAAAAAAAGAAAAAAAAAAGAAGGAAGTTATATATTAGGGATGAGCGAGTACACCATTATCCATATCTGTCTGTATCCTTTCAGCCAACTAAAATAATCTGTATTTATACTCGGAATGGGTACGAATGGGTTTCAACCGGATGTATGTGGGGCGCAAGTTGGAAATGGTTGGGACCTAGCCAGAAGTTTGGTTCTGCCTGAAATTTACATGAGTTGGTCAGAAGTTCCTATATTTATAATGTTTTAGAAAACTATTTACAGAACAATCTCAGAATTGAGCTCCAAATCATTTTTGACCACATAAGTAAGAGACTGAACACAGCGACCCAAATCATTTTTGTTTACTAGGAGTACGAATATTGATACATTTTACTCAAATGATACTGGTACTGGGCGGCACGGTGGTGTGGTGTTTAGCACTGTCGCCTCACAGCAAGAGGGTTCCCGGTTCGATCCCAGGTGTGGAAGCCCTTCTTTGCGGAGTCCAAAGACATGCAGATTGGGGATTAGGTTAATTGATAACTCTAAATTGTCCGTAGGTGTGAATGTGAGCGTGAATGGTTGTCTGTCTCTATGTGTCAGCCCTGCGATAGTCTGGCGACCTGTCCAGGGTGTACCCTGCCCCTCGCCCAATGTCAGCTGGGATAGGCTCCAGCCCCCCCGTGACCCTCAAGAGGATGAAGCGGTTACTGCGGTACTGGTACTTATAAAAAGTACATTATCCGTACCAGAAACTCGTTTCATCTGAGCACTTGTCTCTACCCAATAAAATACAAAAGGCCTTTCCTTTAGTTCAGCTCTCCTAAGCCTTAGCAGGCTTTAGTGCTACATTACAAAGGGCTATCTAGTTAGAAGTTGTGATATTTTAATGTTATGTGATGTAAATGTTTTGCTTTTATTTTAATTTCTGTTGGCTTTGCTGACAGACTGTGGCCTTAGCATGTAAAAACATCGTTTCCTCATTGCTTTCTTGGCCACTCTGCACTGCTCACCACCCAGGTCTGGACATAGCAAACATTTGGTGACTACAGCTGTTAACACCCTCCTGGTGGCAGAACATGTTGCTGTGGAAACACTGTGCCCACCCTCCTGTCTCCTCCCATGTTGCCCTGGTGAATAAGCAGCTTCATTGTAAACTGTAAAACCTTTGTAGCATTGGTAATATCTTAAAACTACTAGCCGTACTGACACTGCTACCGGTGGTCAGGCTGTTCTCACAATTTCTCACATGTTTTGCTACAAAAAACAATGCACCCAAATGCGTATATATCCCACACATTTTGAAAGGCTGTGGTCATGTGACCAATGTGCTTACAGCAGTTAATAATGAAGCAGTCCCCAGTGCTTGTAAGGAGGCAGGTTGGTGTGGTGGATGGTTCACAGATAAACAGACTTTTGCCTGGGACTTTCCCCTGGGGTTGTGTGTTTGGATTCGTGTGAGCTTTGAGTGAACTTTGAGTCATTTTAAGGTACGTCCTCACCATGTTTCTTTTTCTGAACCTAACCACAGTAACTTTTATTGCCTAAACCTAACCTCAGTAACTTTACGTTAATTATGTAACTGTACGTTAAGGATGTAACATCATTTGTGGGGTGCAAATTCGTAGGATATTATACGAAGTATTGTGCATGCATCATATGAGCCGTTCTAAGAGAACATGTTGTGGTGATAATATAGTCAACAATGGTAGTGGGGTTTTATGGCTCAAACTGAGCGGCCTACTCATCGCATAACCTGACTTGAATTTGCATCTATTTACATCCTTGCAATGACTTTGTATGTAATCACGTCACGTGAAATGCTCGCTTCGTGGGCTACATTTGCATGCAATGCATCCTAGTATAACATTTTGTCTGACACCTTGGGAAAACTCCACACAGTATATTTTACAATTTAGCACCATGAAATGAATTAATGCCCCTGCAGGTTAAGGTAGATTTAGGAAAAGAAATGTGATTGGGCATGTCACAATCTGTAGCTTAAAATAACTCGAAATTGACTTTTTGTTATAAACAGCGCACAAACCACTCGGTCAAAGTCCTGTGTTTTTTTGACCCCGACCATTGGGGTGGTGGATTTGTGCTCAAGTTCAAATTAAATTGACATCAAATAAGCTTTAAATGAACATGAACATTAAATAAACTGGCAAAGTCAAATAAATTATGTCACAATGAAAAATAACCCCTGTAAATTAGAGGTTAAGATGGTGACCATG
This sequence comes from Epinephelus fuscoguttatus, assembly GCF_011397635.1. Lineage (NCBI taxonomy): Eukaryota > Metazoa > Chordata > Actinopteri > Perciformes > Serranidae > Epinephelus > Epinephelus fuscoguttatus. The sequence goes on from NC_064773.1 coordinate 33,509,849, forward strand.
AACCTCATCATCCCCTGTTTGAGTTTCCCTTCCACATATTCTGTCACCTTTCTGCTGTCTGTAATAAAAGCATAGAAATGCCCCAAAATAAAATCAAGTTACCCCACATTATTCAACAGAGGTGTCCTCTATCACTATGTATCTAAATGAACATTGTATTTTGATAGATTTGAAGCTGTCAAAAGTTGAAGACTTTGGAAAAGACCAATATTTTTAAGCCAAGCAGCAGCTGAATTGTGTTAAAATATACATTTATGAAAAAAAAATAACTAAGGCAGAACCAACATTCAATCACATTTCTGTCTGCTCTGTGATGGATGAGTGTGTTATTTTTGTCATTTTAATCCCATTTTGGGAAATTGTAACTAATCTTTGTCGGCCTGTCTGTCTGAATCTGCCACTTTGTGAAACACAGCTAAAAAAGCTCTGTCGCCGCAGATGTCGATCTTATACCTGCCTGTTTTACATGTGATTAAAAAGTGTACTGGATGGAAGTGTGGTTGCTGGTTTTGCCTAAACCTAACCTTAATAACATAAGGTTAATTATATAACTTTCCATAAAGGACGTAATGTCATTTGTGGGGTGTAAATTTGCATGATATCATACAAACTGTTGTGCAAACATTTTTCGTAGGATATCATACGAACTGTTCTATGAAATACGTTGAGCTGAAATATGAGAGCTGCTTTAATCAGATGTGTTATACACAGGCATGTTAACTGTGGAGATGTGCTGCTCAATACTATGAGAAACAGCAAAAAATATTCATTTGAATTGTATTTACTGAGTAACTTTCAATTTAAAGTTTAACATCTTAGTCTCACATGTAGGAAATATCCCAACTGAGCACTTTAAACGTGCTGCTTAACTGAATTATTTGTACTGTGCATGGTTATTAAAGGATTTGTGGTTTTGGGTTTTGCTGTAGATCTTGTGTCTAGAGGTCAGGTCAGGTTGACAAACTAATTCTTGGTGCCAGTTTAAATTCGGGTCTTAAAAAAATGTGTGTGTACCATAGCATATTGTTCCCGATAATACCCACATCATTTTTAAGGATATGAAAAATTCATATCGTGATACTCACAATATTTTGACTTGTTGACATAACGACTTAATACTGTTACCCACGGCAACAAGCATGGCTGAAAGCTAAATTATTACCGACTCTGTGGTGGTTCCAAAAAGAGGAGCAGCTTCAGTAGTGTGAAATACATTATGGCATTGTTAGGTGCCAGAATGTTTTATCAACAGCCCCGTACTTCTTGGACTCATAGAGCTAACTGTGATAGTTAACAGTGTGTGAGGTTTTCTCCAGCTCAAAATAAGCTGTTTATTCAGCAGTGTGCCCTGGGGGGAAACTTGAGGGTGGCCACAATTTTTAAGCAAATACACCATTATCTGTGTCTGTACTCTGAATGGGCAGGGTTTAGTCAGGAAATGAATGGTGTTTAAATTGTAAGTGGGTTTGGCCTAACCTGAAGTTGAACTTTAAGACTGAGATTGATATGGGTTGATTGGAAGTTGCTATATTTATTAGAAAACTTTTTACAAGAAATTAAGCGAAGGAAATTTTTGATCAAAAGAGTAAGACATTAAACATAGTTACCCAAATGAGGGACTTTTCTTCATCATGTGCGCAGATGCTGACACATTTTACTCGTGTAATACTCATATTTGTATCTGTACAGAATACTAATTTAATCCAAGTATTCAGCTCAACCCTAGTCACTGGGAAACTGGTGCAGGGGCCTGGTGGGTTCTTGGATTCAAATCTTGGCGTTCCAAGAAAAATAAATATTTTCAATCTATATTTTCAACCAGGGACGGACTGGGACGTAAATTCAGCCTAGGACATTCAGACTAGCCCATGCACCGGCCCACACACTGGCCCACGCACGGGCCTACATGTTTCTACCTATAATCCTCTATTTGCTTGTACAGTACACACTACACAAATGCTGTCCTCAGAATCAACTGCATATGAAAATCAGCAGTTATTGTTTAATTCCAGACTATAAAATAAATGCAATAATGAATTGGCCACAAATGGCTATGTGGTTATTATTTAACATAGCATATGACTCTCTCCTAATGCATCTAATTTTATGCACAATATAAATGTCTGCCCTGCCCTGCCCTGCCCAGCCCTGCTCTTGTATTACATAAGCCCAGTTTATATCTCCATGGCTCACAGCCATGAACTAAGGAGGTATAAATTGGGCAATAGGCCCTATAGTCAACTTTTAGTCAACTTATTACTACAACAAAAAAATCCCACTTAAAACTACTAATAAGGTTTTCCTCTGGCTAAAATGTAATGCATAGTAGGCTATGCCTTCACAACGCACCTGTCATATTTTTGGTGTTATCCTCCTCCTCATCACGTTTGGGGTTAGTCTGTCCCGCAGCTTCATTGTCCTTGGGACTGGGAGCACTACCTAACGTTAATTGCATGCATCCACAGGAAAAAGGCAAGCACATATGTTCTTTTAGTACAGGTTTAAATTATAATGACTTATTGCAATACACAGTGGGCTAGTTGGCCTCTTAAAACAGACACCTAGAAGAAATATGCAATTCGCCAAAGCCAACCGTGCACATTACACACTCATGAACGTTAGCTAACATCAATGCACCTACTATGGTACTGTCGGCTCCAGCTCCATATCTGTCGTTACACCAGCAGCCTCAGCCCGTCAACCAACGCCGTGGCCAAACAGGTTGGTTATTTTGGAGCACTTTGCCGCCTCTTCTTGTAAAGATTTAAGTTTTTTTATTCGAGTTTTTTCCGCACCAGTCTTTCTTGTTTTGCTGGCTTTATCCATGTTTTCTGTTAAACTAGCCTGGTCTGCCATGAGTAATGACTGATGACTGCGGCTGAGCCAATCAGATTTCAAGACAAACAAGGTCCTCTTTCGTATTGGAAGAGGCCGCTCTTATCTCCTCCTTTAGGCATCAAAACATAAGATTGACACCTACATTCCCTCTGAACATCTCACAGCAAACAAACAACATGGGTGGGGCGCACAGTACTGACAGCTAGCAACTTGCTTGACATTCGGCAGTCTTTTTTTCTTTCTTTCTTTGACCACCGGGCTGGCCCCACTGGCCCACACCGGCCCACTTGGTGACTGGCCCATCGGGATTCGTCCTGAACGTCCCGATGGCCAATCTGCCATTGTTTTCAACTGAGAATGTGTAAAAATGTCTCTCTCTAATGGTTTTCCCTCTCACAAGCTGTTCCTGAAAAATCCGACCCAACAGCAGGAAGCTTCCCATACAGGGATTCCCAGGAGTAAATCTTCATCAAATGGGGGTCTGTGGTCTAATCTGCATCTATTTCAGGAGCCCAGCATTCCTGGGAAGCCCTCTTGTAGACCCTCCATGTTGTTTAGGTTATACAGCGCCATTGTAATACTAATGTTTGGATAGTAAGCGACAGCAGCAGAATGGTCCCAGAGCCCCTTATTATCCCTCTGAGCTCCACTTTAATGCCGCCTGTCTCTGGCACTCTGGAGCCCAACCAGAGAGAAATTAGCCCTCTAATTGACAGACAAAAGAAAGTTCATCTGTGCGCTCTCTTGTGATCGCTGTCTGATCTCCTCTTGCTTTTCTCTCTTTTCTCCTCTCTTCACGCTCCCTCTGTCACTTAGTCGTTTCTCCTCCTCCGCTCCTGTTTGTGATCCGACTGTCTCCCTTCATTCCCCTCCAACTCTCTGTCTCTCTCTTTCTCTCCCATCTCCCTCTTTCATCCCTCCTCTTTAGAGAGCCGTCCTATCCCTCTGCTTGTCTCCTTCCCATAATTCATAGTGACAGGAAAGGTTAGAGCAGGCACAGCAGAGCTCTGGCTGACAGCGAGAGGAGAGTCGAGTGTCTTTTAAAGCCATGTCGTTACACACTGTTTACAAGTCAGCACAGTTTGATGGAAAAAACTGAAATGCAGCTTTGCCTGTGACATTAATAATGTCAGAAGTACATCACATGTATTTCTCAAGTGCTAAAATCTGGAGGGAGACAGTGCTGACACGTGAGGATTAGTGTTATACTTACATATTTATTGAAACACGGATATCCTGTCATGTTCTGTGATGCAGGTTTCTTCTTTAGTTTGATAAGTTTGATTTAGTGCTTTAAAGGCCAAATTTAGGTTTCATGATTTTGTCTCTTGCAAAAAAAAAAAAAAGTGTCTGAATGAAAAAAGCTGACCCTTTTTACCTTCCGTATGCCCTGCCAATTCAAACAGTATTTGCTAATACAAACATGCAGGTGAGGCGGGAGGCTGGAGATGCAAACACATCACGAGTCATTAATCATTACTCTAATTACACCCAGCTGAGAAGGTTTCATGCTTTACAAATTATTGAAGATGTTTTCCTGTATTAAAACAGGTCAAGTGAACTAAGCAAAACAGTTTAATGCGGGGATGCACCAATCTATTGGCTGCATACTGGTATCAGCCAATATTTGCCTTGTTGACTAAAATCTGCCTATCAGCAAATAAGATGAAATTCACCAATGGCAGTGGCTAACGTTTTTCTGTTGTGTCACATCAATTTTGCGCAGGCTAAAAAGCATGACTCCAGACCAAGTCCCATCATCCCAAGGACACAGAAAACATAATTGGGACAAACAGAGATCTTTCCTGGGATAGACTATAAGTAAGAGTGTGTTGAAGAGACAAAAAACAATTTATGTGATTAAAAAAAAAGAAAGAAAAGAAACGCATTATGTTCAGACCATAATTGCGGTCACTAACAGCCCTAGTTGCAACAATACATTAGCTTGATGCTTGAGCTCTAATTTATCAGTTTGATGATGCAGGTTGTTAAGTCATTATGAGCATTCTTCAAAAATAATCACTTAAACAGCTGATTATTACTTTATTGAACTGGACTCTGATTTATCTATGATTTAAAACTTTTCATTCAACTTATATATATGTTATTATTAAAATGATTTAGAATAATTAGCTTGTTATACAAAAAAGCACATTTTTGTGATAAATTTAGGCTTTTACGACTATTTCACAAGTTTTGTTTTTTGTGGTTGGTGTTGGATGATGGTTGCATGTGGTTGTGAGTCACTCATCGGAATGAGGAGATCAGCCCCCCAGTCTGTAAACTTGACTCCCTGCTGATTTCTGCTAGTGGGCTAGCCTGAGGTTTTAAACATCAGTAAGCATTGGGGAAAGATGGAGAAAATGGACATCACCTGAACTAATATTCTGCTAGCCATTGTACAGGTGTTGGACAGCAAACCTGACAATCTCCATGCAGCATCACTTTCCAATGGGATATCAGGAACTCTAATAATATATCCTATGTTTCACTGAAAGTTGGCTAACTTCTGCCCATCAAGCAGCTAACTTCCCTTGTAGTCCTCCACTTACCTGAGTGGGGATCAAGTAATTCAATTCAAAGTCCTCTAGACTTCCTAAATGTTATCACACCGAGCTGATCAAATTCTGATAGTGAAGTAAATCATTTTGTGGGGGCTGTGATGCTCGAAACTATTTATCCACAGTTTCACAACTGCAACAACAGCAACAGAGCAGGCTGTGACAAAGCCTATGATGTAAGCAAAAGTTTACCTAACTTCATGGTGATTAGCCAGTGAACCCACATGCTGTCATGCGCACCCCGAATGAAACGCACACAGAGAGGGACAAATCTTTCAAGAGACATACCTTTAACACACTGATAAGGAATTGCACTCCTAATTTTGTTGCATTCTAATGTATCCCAGGACCTGCATTTTATGATTTGACCTCCCACCCACAGCAAATGTAAGACTGTTAGCTTCTGTAAGATATGTGTTGGGTCCCCTGGGATCCAAATCCCAACGCAGTCCTCTAAACCTGGCAACTCTTTCTTCACATGCCGATCTGACAGAGCAGAGGACTCTGGTGAGAGAGGAAGAGGTAGCGTGTGCTTTACGGTGTAAGGACTGGTGTGACGGTGGGAATGTGAGGTGTTGTCCTGGTCCTGCTGTGGATCACTGCTATATGCTGTTTAGAAGCAACTGTGGAAACACTGTTTTCTGAAACAAATGCTGAATGAATGCAAAAAAAAAAAAAATTACATTCATCTCCACTGTACTGGGTGAAGACAGATATCTCAATACTACGACAGATAAAACCTTACCAACCTCTGCATGGTTAGATACCACTACAGGTAAGGGAGAAAATGTGTTATTTTGCCATTTGCGTGAACTGACCATTTAAATGTACAAAAGAATACACAGCGATCTGACAGTGATCAGATCTGACACTGGATCACGGCTGTAGAGATCATACTAATCAGCTGAGAGGGTAACAAGCAGACATGGAGAAAGGACGGGCATGAACATGCAGGGCTTGCTGGATTAGCATATAACAGGCCGGTAAACAAAAACAACAGAGCTTTCATTAATTAAGGACCATGGGGCTGGGTGGGCAGACGGATGGGCGAGGGCTGCTGAGACACTCCGAGAGCGGCACAGCGCCAGGCCTCCAACCACGCCAACCAGAACACAGCTGCCTAATGGAGCGCTGGCACTGCCGAAGGATGGGGGAGTGGAGAGAGTGGGGGGGTGGGGGGAAGGGGGGAAATTGGAGATAAAAAATAGATTATCAAGGAATTTGTAGTAAAAAAAAGGCAGAGGGAGGCATGGGCTGAAAGACAAAAGGGAAGAAAGAAAGGGAAACAAAGTTTGCAAGGGAATTGAGAAGAGGTGGAAACAAAGGCAGATAAAAGGAGAGGGGGAGTGTGTGTGCAGAGGGAGAGATGAGATGGAGATAGAGATGGAGATTGGATGATATCCCTCTGTCTCTGTTCATTAATACCGTATGATCTCCTCTCTCCCTCCTTTGTGATTTTAACACATTTCTAATTAGCACAGAATCCTCTAAGTTGGAGCGGGAGGGAGGGAGGGAGGGAGGGAGATCGGGGGGAGAGAGAATCATATTTATATCTGCCTTTAATAAATTCACTTTCATTTGATCTTTTTTTAAACGCACGGCTGCTGTGGAGCGCCTCTTCTCTTTCCCCTGACTCTGGCAGAATGAAAGGTGGTGTAAATGCAGGGCTAATTGTTATGCTTGTAAGGACGCTTGAACGGTAGCTGAAGTTGTTAGATTACAAAAAGTGGATATTTTCAAAGTTTTACTGCTGTACAGAAAAAAAGGAAAAAGAAACCCTCAGCTGTGGTTTAGAGAGAACTTAGGTTGTTCAAATCTGGACTTATAAAAACCTAGTGTGGTGCATTGCTGGATGAGTGAACCGTAACATTTCAGAGGTCAGCATTTTGTATATTTTTACTTGACTTTACTCCATCTGCTCTATTTTGTGTCTTTGTAGAGACAATGTCAGTGTAACAGCACATGAGGGAGGCTCCCTCCACGCCTTTCACTGAGAGACTTGGCAGCTCGTCTAATCAGAGTGCAATTAGACGGAGACTTCTCTGGGCGACAGAAGACTCTGATTACCCAAGAGTCACCGGGGGTATATTTAGTATCTCTGCTCTCGTTCCTCCATGGTTAGCGTGCCGCCCCAAGCTACGGAGTGAGATGGTGCATGGCGGAGACACTGGGAGGTGGGACAGGCCGGACTTGGCCGGGGCGCTTGCTCAGACTGACTATATGACTGCAACTGAGCTCAAACAACGTTAACCTGATCCAAAGCCTCATCATCCAGCAGCTCAGGGTGTGAGGGTGATCCAAATTACACATGTATAATCTCTTTGTGCCTCTAGTTCCTCAGCGCTCTGCTGCTCTGATCCTAGACTGCTCATTGTGTTAGTCAGAGTTAGACTCATATATCTGTTTGCCTCTAGGGAGGGCCAATATTCCATCCTCTTTTAAATGCAGCCCAGTATCACCTAGGAATTATGTACATTTTGGATGGTTCTGCAGCTCATGAGTTGCATCCAGTGCCAGTCTTCAGTGCCAGTGTGGGAAGTAATGTGTCCTTTATGCAGTAAGCGTATGGAGGGTGGTGGGTGGAGTGGGGAATGAATGAAGTGTGTCAGATACAGAATACTAGAGTTTGGTTCCAGTCACAGACCTGCAGTTAACATTCCCTAATCCAACACATTCTCATTCCAACCTCGTCACATATCAGGGTTTGGTCATGGACTGTCTATGTCGACATGTGGCATGCAAGGTACCCTGGGTGCGTTGGTTGTTGACGTTCTTCAACAACAACTTCAGCCTATTACATGCATTGTCTGTTTTCAAAATACACTTTAGTTTTCACAGGAAATGTACAGTTTTCTTTCCTTCAACAACAAACAAACGTGGTTACGTTTAGCCAACACATGCGTACATAAAAATAACAGGTTTTGGCTTTACAATCATAGGGGAAGTGAACATTGGCCTCCCGAGTGAAAGTTGGTGGTTGTTGGACCCATCCACCACCACACACACAGGTGTGAGGCAGCTGAAAAAATAGTTCCACAATCGAGATGAACAGCGAAAACACGGATGGAAACCACAGTTTGCTATGATTTTTATGTCAAAACATCAACAAACACCACTGACCACTCGGTGAGTTTCATGGCTTTGAAAATGAACGTTTACGTGGTTTTAGGACAGATTTACACATGGCCATAGACAGCATTGTTAAGCCAGGCAGGGGGAAGCCAAATTCTCAGAAAAGGAGCAATTGTCAAAATTTTGGTCTTAAAGGGATAGTGCACCCAAAAATGAAAATTCAGCCATTATCTACTCACCCATATGCCGACGGAGGCCTTGGTGAAGTTTTAGAGTGCTCACATCCCTTGCGGAGATCGGCGGGTGGAGCGGCTAGCACACCTAATGGTAGATGGCGCCCCAGACTAACGCCCAAGAACACAAAGTTGAATCCACAAAGTACCTCCATACTGCTCATCTATAGTGATCCAAGTGTGCTGCAGCTGCGACATAAAAAGTTGTTTCAAAAAACGTCATATGAACTCTGTTTTTAGCCTCACTGTAGCCTGTAGCTCTGACTGCTTCTCTGTGCTCCGTGCTCACGTGTGCGCGCCTGCGTGAGACCAGCGAAAGCATGAGCTTTGCTTACCCTTGTTTACACTACGTGACACGTGCACCGCAGGGAGAGACAATGTAACCATAGAGCTAAAAGATAATTTGGACTACAGTCTTTTAGCAATGGACAGCCCAACATGTCTGAAGACTTTGAAATTGAGGAGGAACAGCATTTCTTTGTTGAGCCGTATTTGTTTGAGCCCAAGTATACAGACGAAACTCAGGCTACTGGACGAAGCAGCTGCTGCAGCTCATGAGCCTCAGCCAGCTGCAGAATACCGGAGTCGAGCACTGGAAACCTGGTGGTGTAGTTGTTTCAAATGCAAAGCAGTGCCAACGGATGAGGAAAGTCTTTGCTGCTCAGACTGGGAATTGGCGATGCCTGCACTTGAGAATCTGGACATCAGTACTGACGAGACTGCTGCTCTTCAGAGACCGCACATCACCGATCACCCTGAGCGCACGCACACGTGAACACGGAGCACAGAGAAGCAGTCAGAGCTACAGGCTACAGTGAGGCTAAAAACAGAGTTCATATGACGTTTTTCGAAACAACTTTTTATGTCGCAGCTGCAGCACACTTGGATAACTATGGATGAGAAATATGGAGGTACTTTGTGGATTCAATTTTGTGTTCTTGGACGTTAGTCTGGGGCGCCATCTACCATTAGGTGTGCTAGCCACTCCACCCGCTGATCTCCGCAAGGGATGTGAGCACTCTAAAACTTCACCAAGGCCTCTGTCGGCATATGGGTGAGTAGATAATGGCTGAATTTTCATTTTTGGGTGCACTATCCCTTTAAGCACTCTATTTCATCATAAACAACCCAGAAATGGGACTCAGAGTGCAAAATACTGTACTTCTCCTTTAAATGGCTGTAAGAAAGGCCTCCCTACCTTAAGAAGCTGATAAAGCAGAGTCTCATTTGCAGGGGCGTAGCCATCATTTCAGAAGTGAGGGGGACAAATTGTGTAGAGGTCTATTTAGTGATTTTTCATCCTCTCACATTCAATTGCACCTCTACTTAGCGGCTAAAGAACCACATAACCACAAACAGCCACAGTACAGCACCAGGGGACCGACTTTAGTTCTTTAAAGTTATATACTTTATCTAAAGTTTTAGCTGCCAAACTCTGGTTGAGTTGACACAGAATGACTCTCGAGCACCTACAGGGTAAGTAGCAAGATAATTAAGTGCCAAATTCCTGCCTGGTTTCTCCCTGTCCCTCTACTATCTATTGCAATACTGTAGATAATAAATGTGCAAAGCAAAATTTATAAATAGAATTAGGAATAGTAGTAGTGGCGACATAGCTGTGGAAATAAACCTCAAAGTCACTTTGATGCTATAGATATTTTCTCTCAGCCAGTTATAATCTCTCCTCACCTGTGAAGACCCTGCATGATCATCCTTGCTGGCCTCTGGTCCACTGTCTCCTCCCTGACCCTGCTCTTTCTATTGTGGCAATAAAGATTAAAAAAATATGTGCAAAGCAATAGTGAGCACAAGTTCTGCGCAGAAATTAAGGAGGAGTGGGTTCACTCCTATTAATTAGTCATCATTTAGCTAACATTATTTACATGCAACAGCATTACTCAACTTACACGTTTTTTTGGGAAGAAACTGTGCAAGGTTTTTTGCTTCTTGCTGGCTGGTTTGCTGAACATACAGCAGCACTGCCCCCCTGCAGCACACGTCTTGTCTGTGCGATTGATTCAGATCACAACACAACAGCATATGCCGTCTGGCGCCACCTACTCATGGTGCATTTAAAGACAGTTCGGAAAACACGTAATTACATGTTAAAACGAACTGAATGGCTGTAAAAAGTGTGGGGGACAGAGGGCACAGATACGGGAAGTGCGGGGGACATGTCCCACGCGTACCCCACGTCTACTACGCCCATGCTCATTTGTAATGTACTATGAGTTTTGAGGGGATATGTAGTGATCAAGTGATCTATAACAATTGTTTTTTTGACCCATGACCTTGTTGTTAGACTCCAGTATTCTCATTAGCCTGGCAATTAATGAGCTGTCAAGTTGTCATGTAAATTTGAGCATGACATACTTTTGTAATCTATTTTCACCAACATAGATAAAGTGGTCTTTAGAAATAATAGCCACTGCCTCTTCAACGTGGGAATTTCACACGGTTATGCCAACTTACCATGCTGTGTTAAAAAACATTCTCACTCCAACCTTGTCACATATCGAGGTTTAGTCATGGACTTTCCACGTCGAAATCTGATGTGCAAGGGTGCCTTGGTTGTTAACATTCTGGGACGTTGTGTCAACTTAAGTGTTGCGTAGTCTGTTTTCAAAATACACGTCTGTTTTCACAGGAATTGTACAGTTTGCATACATTCTCTTTTAAAACAAATGCACTACTTTGGTAAATACTGTGAATTTACTTTTTTTTCCCTTCAACAACAGAAGCACATGGTTAAGTTTAGCCAACACACGTATGCTTCAATCTCGCGGGAAGACAACACTGGCCTGCCAGGTGAAAGTCCATGGTTGTTGGACAAATCAACCAATTGAGACTCTTGCCACCTTAACTTTTTTTTATGTCCTGCCGCATTTCTCACTGATGCTGCCAGGTGCTGTGAAACAATAATGGCAACAAGCTGCATATCATAGCGACTTGAAAGGATGGCATTTTTTGCCGGTGTCTGACGCCAGATGTCACTGACCAAGCACTGGTTTTCGACAACTTCTGAGTGAGACCAGGTAGTAACGGCGCAGAAACTATGTCAGTGTAAACCATGGATGTATTAGGAAAACAGGATATAGCAATAAACTTAATGCCCTATTCATTTCTATGAGAGTTGCTTAGTGCCACATGAAAACAAAATGGTTCAATTGCTGCGTATGAAATTATACCTGGATGATCTGGGTCTGATGTGCGGCCCATACAGCAATCACACTGGAAACTTAACGGCGGCAAAGTAAATAATGTAGAATCTCGATTAAAACAAAAAACAAAAACATATACACACTACAGTGACTTTTGGGGTCGTTTTTGTGAGAGAATTTTGCTTCCGCATCTAAAAACCCACTAACCAGAAGTGATGTGGCGTAAGGGAGTCCGGCCGAGTTCGACTGAGTGTAACATTAATAAACATGGATCCCAGTACTAGTTTTGAGACTGAAGAGGTTGAAAATGACGGCCCACAGGCTTATAATTATGAGCCTGCTAGGCATCCAAGAGACCAGGAACAGATCAGGGTTAGGAGAAATAATGGCCACAGGAGAGAAATAGAACTGTGGTGTGAGGAGAACCAGTGGAGAACTGGGCGGGTGTCTTGGTGAGCAACCAGCGTTAGCTAACGACAGCTAACGATGTCTAACGCTGTGTTCACATCACAACATTAAGTTTCACGTATTAGGTTATAACAAATCTACCAATAGTTCTGCCAGTATTAGATAACTAATGCTACTTACCCATAACAGAAACTAATGCGCAAATATGAGCTTGTATCAGACGTATCTTGCTATGCGTGTTATAACTCCGCATTGCAGTGTATTGACGTCTGCAGGGGAGAGAGGGGGAGAGAGAGAGAGAGAGAGAGATACGAAGATTTTCTGATAATTTTATGTATGATAGGTTCTTGTGTGGGAACTGCCAGCCCATGTCCTCAGCTGTGGAGAGTATGTGCTGCAGGGAGGTGAATGCCTTCTGGGCTCTGGTGGAGAATCTGACCCCCAGACCAGACATAACATGCCTCACACTGCCCACACCCCCCATGTTTTTGGTCACAGATGAAGCCGTGAAATCGTGCCTCTTCACCTGCACAAAACGCACCCAGGCACGAAAACTACTTGTGTCCGGAAAACGGTGGACTTGATGTCCTGACAGACTCGAGTTTGTGCAACCTGCACAAACACAATAATTCAGCATAATCACAAATGGTGAAATGCACTGTTAACAACCGAAAAAATACTAACTCACAAGTTTACTACCACTCAGACTCACTACCACCTACTACTGCGCATTGGACAGAGGCAGGGTCAAGGACGCAAAGTCCCTCTTGTGACGTAGTATCAGGCGATATTGAAAAAAAAAGTGTTTTTAGAAAAGGAGCTAAAAAGAGCCACTTTTTCCTCTGAATTTGTGCCCTTATGTCGTGTAAACCATAATAAATTCTGAATTAACTTCTCATGTGGTAATTTTCAGACAAGGTTATGTATATATTTTTTAAAAAAATGTAACCTGCAAGTTGCACTTTAATGTTATCGGACTGAATGGATTAAATTCTGATATGAAACGAGTCATTTCACAGGGGTTGTGACGCTATTTATCCACTAATTTACAGATGTTTCTTTCATAATGTAAGTCCCTGGAAATTGCAATACCACTGTATGGCCACAGCAAAAATTGACTTCAAAACCCAGTGTACTTCCTGGGGGCATGGTATGAACTGGACAGCCGGTAGGATCATGGGCAGCATGGGTGTGACGTTCTGACAACGTATTATGCATGCGCCCCACCGCAGGAGAATTAAAAGGTAGCTGATAGCAGTTAGCAGCTAACTCAAGTAAGAAGAACAGCAGCCATAAATGTCCACATATTGGGAAAATAATGAGGTCCGGGAGCTCCTCCTTTGAGCAGAGGATGAGATCAGCTACCATATAACAGGGATGGTAAATGATTGTTACTGTCATGTAAATGCCATTGTTTTTGTTTATAAAGTCGTGCTACGCGTGTGTTATATGTCACACTAGAGGCTGACGCTGTTGTGTTACATGCCATGCCTATCACACCTCTTTTGATTCTGCGATGCAGGCATGCTGTCTATAATCACACACTGGAGCGGCATGATGCCGCAGTTGTTTGGTTCTGGGTGAAAAATGCAAAGGCAACATAAAGAAGGGACTTTGTAGCGGCCCTATAGTGTGATCTCTGTGTAAAATGGGCTGTTGATTTACTTTAACCTTTAATGTTAAAGTTAAATGTATATCCCAGAAATATCCTCATTGCAGCTGAAACATCTCTGCTCTGAGATTAATTTAGTTTGACTTTTGCTATCTAAGGTTTGATCTATTAGAGACTTCAGATCAGATCACCTGTAGGTATATTTCCCAATTTGCAGTCATGAAACACAAAAACACATCCATTTCGGGCTGCTGTTCTAAACCTTAAACTTCTCTGTCTGTGCTTTACTGACCCATAATCCACCTCAGTGCCCTCCCTCCTCCTTCTCCTCTCTCTATTTCATCTGTCTACTAGCCATCTTTGCATCTCCTCTTTGCTCTCTCCCACCTCATCAGTTGTCAGCACTTTGGGGAATAGACCCGGGCTTCCACAGATCAAGGCAGGCGTGTCAATAACCATGTTCACAGAGATGAAAGCTCCGGCGAGCCGAGCCTCACAAGTTGCTTGGGTTCAGGAGTTCACAGGCGCCGCTGAGGTGTAGTGTTGCTGTTGCTGTCAATCATTGTGTGTGAACCTTGCAGATCGGAGGCAACCTGAGGACTGTGATCAGAGTGTTCAGCCTGTTTGACTACAACAGCGAAGGACACATCCAACAGCATGAGTTCCGCCGCATACTGGATAACTACTGCATCCACCTGACAGATAAGGAGTTTCAGAGGTGGGGGTTGTAGTATACATCAACAGTTTGACACAACAGATCACACATAAAATCTGTGCTGGTCCACACTCACACCACACATGAGGACTGGTTGACAGCTTAGTAAGCCGGGATTTCTGCCAACATTCACTGGGGGCTGGGTTTTGGTACTTGATATCAAAATGTCAGCTGAAATAACCCATTATCAAGTAGTATCAAAATGTCACCTTTCAAATTATACCTGCATTCGATCCTGTTTTGTGCTGGGGGTCTGATCCTGAACCTTCCCAACTCCCTGCTGGATCAGCAAATTTTCTGTTGCTGCTGTGTCTGCAACAGCTCTCCTCCGTGTCAGTTAAACGTCTGCAAAGTTAACATGAGCTAACACAGTGACAGCAGCTAGCATCCAACACTGAGCCATTTAAAGGTTCCAACAAACTCACACCAACTCTGAAATAGCTCAACTCTGTCCAGAACTCCATTAATAACAATGAGTAAACAATATGAATTAGCCCTGTCACTATGTGTGTGCAAAGACAAGAGCAATGTATTTGAGGTGGCTGGCTGTTCAGTTTGCTGAGATGCCACCAAGGCAGTATGGCTATGACTATGCATCACTTCATTTACATTACGGATATTCAATAAAGTACATTATTAATATCGGAATCACTTTAAGGGAACTGGTGTTGGTACTGATATCTTTTAAACACTACCCAGCCCTATTCATTACTGCATCTACATCTACGTAAGAAATGTTTCCAGCCAACAAGTCAGAGTAAGTAAAGGAAGTCTGTACTGTACTTAAAAATGGTTTATTCATATTTGGGTTTTATTTTTGACCATCATTTCTATTAGTATCAGTCACGTGGTATTTAGTTAATTGCTGGGATTTGGGAAAGTGTGACATTGATTAAAAGAAGTAAGTGAAATAATCAGACAGGCTGCAAACCAGCCTCCAACTCCAAAAATGATTAAACTCTCCAGCATCCATCACAGTCTACGGACTGACATTCTGCTTTAGTATAACACACTTTAAATCCTGCAATTGTGCGCACACATTCCAGTGCAGTGAGTAGGCTTAGAGTTCAGTACCATGCTATCATATATGGATCCAGTATTAAATTTGCTTATCAAAGTTGAAATGAAATCCCCTAAAAATCACGGGTTGATAGGGTTAGTATTGTGATACTAATCTTTGCCTGGCTATATGTGCTACTTGATGAATAGTTAATTAAATGTTATGTACATTGTAGTTATGTACATTGTTGCCTGGCAACCTCATGATCATGTCAGACATGCTAGTGGTTCTCTCACCTTTGGACAGAGCCAGGCTAGCTCTTTCTCCCTGCTTCCAGTCTTTATACCAAGCTAAGCTAACTGGCTAAATATTAAGCTGTAGCCTTATATTTAATGCAGGCCTATAAACATGAGAGTGGTATTGACCTTCCAGCCATTGGATCTTCTCATCTTCTGTAGCATTAGGCAAGACGGTAAGAAAGCGTCTTTTCCAAAATGTTGAACTATTACTTTAATAAGCATGCCCAACCCATGGTACTGCTGCTGTTGCTAGTTAATTTAAAGAAATTTGGCTAGTGTAACAAATGACCAAGTATTTCCTCCACCATCTCAGAACTTATCGGTTATCGTCTGCTGACAATAAAGCCTCTAGGGGAGAAGGCCAATATTTCAGGTTCATAAGTATCATGAGTAGCCAGCAGATATCTGAGCCAAGACTTCCTCTTCCATGTGCGTCATTCCTGTTAATCTCTATAAACAGATATCTGCACATGAATGTTGGTTAAAAAACAACAACAAAAAAATAATAAAGAGCTAATTCATCGTCAGATGGTAGCCAGTGAGCTCTGAGATTACATTACAGCCAATGTGCTGCGCCTCTCCACAAAAACAGTCACTGTTTACCTGCTGTACAAAAGTGATTGGTCTATATCACTCGGACTACAAACACACAACCAGCGGAAACCAGAACACTTCAGACACCAACACCTTGTCACATTGTCCCCTACAGATTCTGCATACAAATCTGTTTATAGATATTATTTATGTGTTATTTATTATTTCCTCCCTAACACCTGTGGGTTCTCATCCCAGGTCATCAAAAACTGATGGTCCTGGGTCATCAAATACTGATGCTCCAAGGTCGTCAAATACCAACACTCCCAGTACATCACATACTAATGCTTCCAGGTTGTCAAATACCAACAATTCTAGGTCGTCAAATACCGACACTATCTACTGATGCTTCCCTGGTCATTACATACTGACATTCCTCGGTTGTCATATAGTAAGCTGTCAGGTCATCAAGAGTCCACAGTCCCAGTTTATCAAATACTCATGCTCCCAGGTCGTCACATACTATTGTTCCCAGGTTGTCAAGTACTGATACTTCCAGGTCATCACTTACTAATGATTCTAGGTTGTAAATACTAACCCTCCCAGGTCTTCAAATACAGATACTTCCAGGTTGTCAAATACTGAAATTCTCAGGTCATCTACTGATGTTTCCCTGGTTGTCAATACCGTTGCTCCCAGGTCATTAAATATCAGCAGTTCCAGGTCGTCAAATACTGATGCTTTCAGGTTGTCACATACTAATGCCTCCAGGTCGTCAGAAACCAACCAAGTTGTATACTACACTTTCTCACGCCCACTGTGTGTGATACCAATGGGGAAGGCACCCTTTGACATCTCTGTGTGATGCACAGTTGTCTCCTAGGTGAAACTCGCAACAAAGTTGTCAATCGGTCGCAGTTCGGTTTTGGCAACAAAACTACTTGGTTAGGTTTAGAAAAAAACAGAATGTTTTGGAAGTCTGTGTTTTTGACCCAGCCACCTTCCCTTCCTTCCACCCCACATGGACTTTCTCGCTCTTTGTGCTATGTCAATTGCCCTAAGTGTCAAGTATATCAACTGATGAGTTTACAGTGGAGTTAGTTGAAAGTCCTGTGCATCTCATAGAGACACCAAAGGCTGTCTTTGGTGTTGGTATCACATGCAGAGGGGTGTGACACAGCGTCAGTTTTTGACAGCTTGTCAAAATCATGTAAGGTTTTGTTTTGCAATATAATGCCTTAACTAATTAATTGTCCCTTTCACTACTGTTCACTGTTCTTTGTATTATATCATATACACACACTCTCTCTTTCACACACGTGCACATTTTATTCTGAGCTCCACAGCTAAATGTGTTCACTCTTGTTTAAGACAGACACATTCTGTCTTAAAAAAGTTGTACTTTTTTTTTTTTACTGTGCATGCAGTAATTTATTGCACACATGCATGCGCGCACGCACACACACACACACACACACACACACCCACACAGCTCTCATCCAACTAGCACAGGCCTGACTCTTTCCAGTATTCCCAGTGGTGGGAAGTGGTTTGTCGGCTAGGACGAGATCACTTGCACTAACTTTGTGGTCAGCCTTTGTCTCAGGATGAGCGAGCGCTAATTGACTTTTAAAACTTCGGGCCCTGCAGTCAAATCCACTCCAGAAATGCTCCTCAACTTTTTTGACGTGGCTCTAGAGGATTGTGTGTGACAGGTTCATTTTCAATGGCTTTAATTGGTTTTAACGCTCAGGTCTCTCTCTCTCTCTCTCTCTCTCTCTCTCTCTCTCTCTCTCACACACACACACACACACTTATGCTGTGTTAGAATAGATAGAGCCAAGCATAAAGCATGACCTCTTTTCTCATCTCGTCATTGACATAGATGTTCTTGACATTATAGGTCACCTGTGAAACTGTACCATTTATTTAAAATATGAACTTCCAGCATCTGCTTGCTTTTTCCCAGGCTGTGGAATCACTACAGTCCCAACAACACATCCACCATTTCCTATGAAGTGTTCCTGGACAAGCTAGGCTTTGGGGGCAGCCATTACTTAAGGATTGCGCCCATCTGCACTAAACTAGGTATGGATACAGTGGATTTCAATGTGGATTTAGAGAATGCGACTGACAGCAGCAGGGAACACAAACTGAGATGCTAACAATGAGTCTACTGCCCTGATAGCTGAAGGCCTACTAAATGCTAATTTTGTCATTTACTGTCACAGCATTGTTAATGAGTGTGTCTCAAACTGCATGCCTCCACTAGTACACTTCAATGTAGAACACTATGTGCACTAGGTTCTTTACATGGTGCACTCATTTAAACAGGGTGATGTTGTCTCAAACAGAAGTGACGTTTTTATTATCTTTGTCCGTTTATTATCTTTTCATCTTTGTCTTCTTTTTAAACGCTGAATTGCAGATTGATGGTAAAGCATTACTGCCAACATTTGACCGCTATCTGTGCTCACACATATACCAAACATATGCCACAAAATCAGTGCTTTTTATATTGTGCTGTCATAGCTAGAAACAAGTTAGCAGGCTAACGATTGCTAATGTTAACATTATTTTTCACGGTACCAAATCATTACAGACCCGACAAACATTACTGACGACTTCTATTCAACAGCAGTATTAGTACTTAGTGCAAAAAACATGTAAACTAACAGGCTCCTTGTTGTCCCCAGCTGCCATGTCAAAAGTTGAGAAGTTTGCTACATCACAAAGTTGGCGAACATTGAGGGTGAGAAGTGTCCATCATTCCACACCATTGGACCATTTTGAATGTGGCAGTAGTACACTGCATTTTCCTGTACTGTGCAGTGTGAACACCTAGCGCACTTGTGCACTCAAAATATTAAGTGCCTAGTGCAGAAGTACAGTATGTGATTTGAGTCACACTGAAAGTCTTACAGCTAACTACTTATGGACCACATGGAAAATAACAGCATGGGGACAGCTTTTCCAGAAGAACTTGACACAGCAGTTAGACAACAAAACACTGACAACAAATACAATCACTCACTCTTGAGAAGTGGGACAAAATCTACTTATTTGGGTGTTTGATTTTTTTGCTCCTCAAGTAAAGTAAACATTGTGTTTTGGTAAGGCGCCTATTCAAACCTTAGAGTGTATAGTTTAGTATAGGGTTTAAAGTTTAGAGTGTACAGGAGCTAAAGCAATTTGATGGAATTATATGATGTTCATTCTCATGCTCAGTTATGTCTCATAAGTTGTTGCAGCCATTTTTGTATTGATACCCTTTGTTACACAGATTTGATGCAAAATGTAAGTACTTTTGATCACTGGAGAATTGATAAAAATGGTCAATAATCCCTCCAAAATTTGATGATGTCACTACAATAAAATGGCTCCTATGGGGACTAACATGATCACACATGAATGAAATTAGGCTCATTGAATCCACAAGAGTCTGACAGCTTTCCAGTTGGCTCCACTTTGTGCATTCCAGTTTAGGGATCCCAGTATGCAGAAAGTTTCAAATAGACTAGGCAAAAATAACACATTTGTATTGTATAAGGAAAAAATGCATGTTTATTGCCAAAACTGCATGAAATTTGCATAAAGTGGGCATGTCTGTATAGGGGAGAGTTTTGGGTATCCATAGAACCCATTTTCATTCAAATATCTTTAAGTTGAGGGATCACAAAATGGCCATACCAGTTTTTCGTTTGGAGTGTTATTCTACCTTCTTCCTGACAAGCTAGCATAAAATGATTGGTACCAATGGATTCCTTAGGCCTTCTAGATTTATATGACACCAGCATATTCATGCTAGCTTTAAGGAGCCCACTACAGCCTCCAAAAGAATTTCGACCTGGAATGTCGGCATGTTTCCAGAGTGGATGAGATTTAAAAGTTGCTAATGCTAGAGGCAGTGTGCACAGTGTTATGTAGTTCTCTATCTACAAAATATTACAAGATATGTGGTTTATTTACCATTAATTAAATATGTAACTCATCCAAATATACATAAGTAAATTAATGTGAAATAAATCTCATCTTACACTGATAGTAACATGCTCACAGTAATGATGCTAATGCATCTTTAGCAAATATTGTTTAAAATGGTCGTTGTATTATTTTAGCATGTTAAAGGATAACTTCGGTATTTTTCAACCTGGGCCCTATTTCCCCATGTGTATGTGTGCGTATGAATCATAGTTTTAAAACTGGTTTGGTATTGAGGGAGGCGGATGCAGCCGGCAGCTGCGAAACAAGCTAAAACAGTAACAGGGGCAAATGCGTCCTGTATAAGTTTGCGCATTAAAAGTGCTTTTTTTCGCCACTGACCGGTTCAGATCACCAGTGCTATCTCTGTAAATAGCATACTAAGCGTTTCCCTTACCTCTGGGCTGTGTGACGCCATCTCATGAGAGCTTTGCTTGTTGCCGGAAGAAAACAGAGGAGCCATGCTGAGCGCCGCTCAGAGTGGTGCTGGTTGTCCCGGAGTACAGTTGAGAGTTTTACTGCATCGATTGAAAACAATGGTTTGTGCTTATCCGAATTGCAAGAACAGGATGTTGTGCAACACCCCGTACAGCTTTCATAGGCTGCCTTTGCCAGATGGCGAGATGCTGAAGTTGTGGCTAGTTGTGCTACAAATGGATGCTAACACTCCTCTCCAGACACTGCGCCTTGCAGACCATCGGGTCTGCAGTGCTCACTTCTCCCAAGATGACTACTGTCAGCCGAAGAAGAGAAGACATCCAATCCTGAAACACCTGTTCCTCAATAAAATGGCTGTCCCACGAGTAGAGAGAGCTACAGACACAGTGGAGCAAAGCTCTCGCGAGATGACGTCACAGCCCAGAGGTAAGGGAAAGGCTTAGTATGCTATTTAGAAGGATAGCACTGGCGATCTGAACCGGTCAGTGGTGAATAAAAGCACTTTTAATGCGCAAACTTATACGAGACGCATTTGCCTCCGTTACCACTTTAGCTCGTTTCGCGGCTCCCAGTTGCATCCGCCTCCCTCCATACTGAACCAATTTTAAAGCGAGTTGTACCTATGAATCATACGCACACATACACATGGGGAAATAGGGCCCAGGTTGAAAAATACACAAGTTATCTTTAAGTCCTGGTCAGACATAAGATTCTCGAAGAGATAAGTTGAAACAGGCAACAACTTACAATACACCATTCTGCAACATTCTAAAAACACACCGATGCACCTAGATGAGACAGTGTATTATCTCCATGCAACAACTCTGTATGTCCCCTCTGTTTGCAGCTTGTCAGGCTTATTTTGTGGCTGAATATAATTTGTAGTTTCTTAAAATATGAATAAGGATAGTGATAGTGAGATGCTGGCTACAGTTGCAGTTGTAGTAGTGATGAAACAGCGATAAACAGAAACAAAAAGAGAATCAGATAGACTATATTCATAACAAATACACCACAATGATATTAAAAACCAGCACCTATTAATCAGTCAGTGAGAATGTGTGTGTGTGGGGAGGCCTAAGCACATACAGCCAGCAGCAGCAACCCGCCGTCTGACACCAGCACACCATGAGGACGCAAATAGAGAGTTTGGCTGGGACAGAACACGTGCCACAGCAAGCGAACATGCTGTCTGCGATCATTTTGACTTGACCATCAGACTTCACTACAAGCTGATTGGCTGTTGAAACAAGTGACTTGCTTTAGGTTCTAAAACCAGCTGCTGCCGATTTGACCAGCAGAGCTGCAGGTGACACAATCAGCCGGCTTGAGTTGAGCTTAGATGGCCAGTTCACACAGCTGCAACTTTCCTCTGCAATGTTTTTGCCTTTATTGGATAGGACAACAGTGTGAACCTGGGCCACTGCAGCAGGGACACCACCTTTGTACATGGGGCACCTGCTCTAAACACCAAGCCACCAATGCCCCTAAAGATTGTGTTTTACAGAAATGTCCAGCCGAGGGACAACTCCATCTGAGAAAGTCAAACAGAGGAAGCAGAAACCGGAATCTGTCTCCAGTCTGTGTGATGCCCCATCAGTCCTGCAACACAGGAAGCTGCAGACTCTCTTCTACGACAAGGTACAGACTTGTGTGTTTTATTGCTCCTGTTTGCGTGTCACCATCTGGCCCTCTCCTTTGCATTATCCTCTTTGAGGATGGACGGCTAAATTGGCTCTAAGTGGCACGTCAGGATGCAAACGGCAGAGGGAACACTTCTAATTAAAATGTTTGCCCAGAAAAATCAGCTCCTGAGTTAGTGTGTTAATCATGGCTAATTTGCGGGATAGGCGGCAGAGTCGGGGTTGGCTCTTCTCATGCATCCTAGAGCCGCGCTGGGATGTTCTCCATGGCAACCGAAACTGGAGATGACTCACTTCCTGTCTTTATTGATGAGAGAGAAATAAAACAAAGAGAGGTCTGTCTGTAAAATATGAATGTTTGTACATCAGTGTGTTCTTTTACTTATCAGATGTGCATGAACTCTACCCCGGTGTGGCAAGCACTGCAGGCCTTTGACACCACCCGCTCTGGCCTGGTAGAACAGGATGTCCTCAGGGCCATTCTCAGCAGCTTTATATTTCCCATGAACCCTCATTCTTTCCAGAAGCTTACCAGCCGGTAGGGAAAGCAATATTTAATTTATTTGTGTTTTCCCTGTTTCTACCAACCTACCCTGCGCCAACCTCCCTACCCTTTACTCTTTAAATCTTAAAATCCAGCTATCATCTATTCTGTTTAATACATTTTTCATGCATGTGTATGGATTTTGTGTGTTTGTAGTTACGGTGTAGGAGCAATGGGGCAAGTGAGGTGGAAACACTTCATGGGCCACTTCATAATCCCAGTCAAAAAAGAGGGTGACACAAATCTTCACACCATCAGGTCAGTTTGAAATATTTTTTGCCCTGTTCACACATGGAAGATCCACGTGTTGTTAGGTCATCACATGTTGACAACACTTCTATTTTCTTTTGTGTTGAGTCTGCTGTGATATAAAACTGAACTTCGCTGCAGAACAGACAGACAATATTGTGTGCATCTTCCAGCCATCTGCGCCTCCGTATTTTTCTTTTTGTCTTCTGACTGTCTGTTCATAGCAGCACACAAATGCTGCCTTTCTTTCAATTTTAATTTCAGTTTTATTTATAAAGCCCAATATCACAATTCAAAATTGGCCTCAGAGGGCTTTGCAGCATACGACATCCCTCTGTCCTTATGACCCTCACAGCAGATATGGAAAAACTATGGTATAAATGGTATAAACCTCAGGAAGAGCAACTGAGGAGGGATCATGTCATGCGTACAGATCAACATAATATATGTACAGTGATCCATATGACAAAATGATACACTGAGAGAGAGAGAGAGAGAGAGAGAGAGAGAGAGAGAGAGAGACAGAGAGAGAACGTATTCTGTTGTCCCAAACCAGAGATGGTCTCTAACGTAACCTAACCATTTTAGAACAATACTTTAAAATGTTAGGAAAACCCAAAATGTAATCTTTCAAAAAACAAAAAAACAAAACAAAAATAAAAACAAACAAACAGATGTCTTGAAAACAAATACAATTTTCCTCCGAATAGCACCCTGATTAAACACATCAAAAAAATATGCTTACCTTGGCCTGACCAAATCTGCATTAGGCTTTAAGCTTTAAGTTCTCTGCACAAGCATCAACACTTGTGGCCCAAGATGAACTGGTTAATTCAAAATAAAAGCACCACTGGTTCCGCTTTGACTTTTTAAATCATAGCCTACCAGTACTTAATTTAATTTGTTATAATGGTATTTTGTTTAACTTTATTATATGACAGTAGCTACTTTATTTAACTTCACTGTAACTATAGATCATTCGATAGTTTTGTATTTTGATAGTCTACAGTAGGTTAGAAGAGATATAAATTTAATAAATATAAAGATAAATAAATATATATATAAATATTGGGATATATATCATGTATCACACAAAATATAGTATAGTAATAGTAATATCGCCCAGCCCTACTCTCACTCTTACCTTACCTGTGACTTCTCCACAGTCCAATGCAGAATTGTACAAGATGATTTTAATTCCAAGGGATATTGGAAAGTACATAATCCTTTTTACAATGACCAAGCTATGTTATTGTTTGTCTTTTGGATTTTGATTTACCAACAATTTTGAAGCTCTTTAATGTTCAACTGGTTGAGAGATATAAATAAACCTGCACTTTTTTTTAAAAAATGTGCACAGTCTCTGAACACATCACACAATGCAACCATCTATCTTAATAACAGCTCCCGCTGAAACAAGGATACAATTTTCTAATACTTGATATGATGACAAGTTGAAACAATGGTTACTGGTTAGAGACAGGTGGAATTGTAAGGACAAAAGATAAGAAATTTACGGCCATTAATATCCATGCTGATATGTTGTCTTCTTTCCTTTTCTCAGGGCGTCAGAGCAGCCTGTCCAAGAAAATATCTTGGATCTCCAGGACACTTACTCTCATCTGAAAGAGATCTTCCACCTGCTGGACATGGTAGTAAATAACTGTTTAAAATAGTAGAGTAATAAATGTCTAACTTGTACAAAAGACACACTGAAATGCTTTAAACCTCTCCCTTATTTGCACAGGCTTGCAAAAACTGTAGTAATAGACAAGACAGAAGTGATTTTGAATGTGATCCGACAGGACACAAGGGAGTAATTTCAGCAGATTGCTAAGAGACAAAGGCACATGCTCAGGTGTACGCTTTAAATATAAATGCCAGACAGCTTTACAGATGAGCCAATCATCATCCGCAGCTTTTTGATGGCCATAAACATGATTAGATGATTGCATATGGCCACTGGTTAGCCACTCAGTCACTAGCCATATGTTCGTCTGACAGCCATCCCCTTCAACACGCCTCCGCATCCAGTTCTGCCTCTTTAATTTCAAATCAGTCTTCTTCAGCTGGATGAAACTTTGGAGTTTGACTAAACTTTGGGGAAAGGGGGGTTGAATTTCCATTAATTCACAGTTATGTTTGATGTTGCTGCCGCCACTCACAAAACAACAGTCGGCTTCCAAGTTGGAGGAAGTGTGTGTGTATATGTGTATGCGTGTGTGTGTGTGTACGTGTGTGAAGCTTCTCCCAGATATGAATCACACATATCTATCTGCCAAAATCTCCTCCTTTTAATGGCATGGGAGGGAAAAAAATCCATCCATCAACTGTTTTAATAATCTATTCAGCGGGTGGGAGATCAAACAAGAGTGTCCTCACACCGCCAGCCAATAATGAGGTTTTTCACTCAGGCACGTTCTAAGCCAACTATGGTTTTTAGACTATCTCTTGGGAAGCATTCATGAGCTCCGAAGACTTGCTATGATTCACATTGTTTGTGTATGATTCACAATGTAACATACACATCAGATGGACACACTATTGTGCCAGGCCATAATTAGTACCATCATGATACACTGCCTTGTCATATAGACATTTAAATATTGTGTATCATCACAAGAAGTGAACACAACATCAACATAATGTAACCCAATATAACAGCCCTTCAATATAGGCATTATAGTTTGTATTGTTGTATTGGACTTTATCTCTTAACTCTTATTTATGACATTCTCCCAGAGATCATTAGCTGTTTACATATGTATATATAAGCAAACTGACATTTCAAGACAGTTTTTATGCCTTTGTGCTGTTCTTGTGAACGAAATATCTCAAGAATGCCTGGAGAGAGTTTCTTGAAATTTGGCAAAAGGTCAGATTAACTGATTAGATATTGGTGGTCAAAGGTCAAGGTCACTGTGACATTGTCTGTGTCATTGTTGTGAACCCGACATCTCAGAAAGGCCTTGAGGGAATTTCTTCAAATACTGCACAAACATCCACTTGGACTTGAGAATGAACTGAATTTGGGAGTTGAATGTCAAAGGTCATGGTCATATGAATGGAGGGGTGTGTAGTGTAACTATACTTTCAAATGTTTTTGTGGCATCTTGGCACACTGAACTACCAATTCTGTGAAATATACCTTGCTCAGCCTCACCACCACAGATTGCTGCTGGAGTGTGAACTGATCAGTTGTGAGATGCCACTGGCCACACACGCGGTAACAGGGCTAACTGTCGGCAGCACACGGCTAACATTAAGGTTAACTGCGCGTCGCTCATGACCTCAAATTCTGAACGTTTGATTATGCTTCTCAATTTAAAGGAGTCACAAAGCAGGTTACTGGCTGGAACACAGAAATGTGATTTTGTGCATTTTCCTGAGTACAGGAACTTTCACGTTTGGTCAATGAAAACATTTGGACATTAAACATTAAACACACACAGCCTGTGTTGCGTTCAGGCGTTGTCACGTAAATAACAAATTCCAGTACTTGAATACACCGTAGCACAACACAGCAGCATGTCAAGTGGGCCGAACCGGAACCGAATATGAGCAACATTTTTTTATTTGTTATTCCCTCCCAAAGCTGTAAACCTAGGGGAAACACTGTCAGTGGTTTGGGTTAGAATGCCTACAGTGCGATGAGTTCAACTGGTGGTAAGGAGAGCAAATTAATTGCATTCCCACTAATAACAAGCATTCCACACTTGTGTATCAATTCAACATGGAAGAAGACACTTTTGTAATTTGTGCTGCCGTGTGGTGCCTGCGCCGCCGCAGGGTCTGGGTGCACGATATCCTCCGGGACCGTGAACAGCACGGGGAAT
The DNA here is from genome assembly GCF_011397635.1 of Epinephelus fuscoguttatus. NCBI lineage: Eukaryota > Metazoa > Chordata > Actinopteri > Perciformes > Serranidae > Epinephelus > Epinephelus fuscoguttatus. The sequence goes on from NC_064773.1 coordinate 33,536,973, forward strand.
ATCATCGGCTGGTGCGGGAGCTGCGGCTGGATGGGGAGAGGTTCCAGTGCTACTTCAGGCTGAACATATCAGTTTGACACCTTGCTGCTTGTTTTGAAGTAGGAACGAATGTGTGGTAGGAACTAAAAGTTTCTGAGGATGTTCTCTGGGTTCTACACACGTCTTAGCTAATTTGCATAAAGTTAACCAGTCTTCAACTTTCATTTGCAGCTCAATTTGTTTGCCTTACTGTTAATATCCTGTATTGTACCTTACTTGTCTTCTGTTTTTTGTTGTTTTTGTAATACTTAAAGTATATATAAAAAATCCAATAAAAAAAACGCAGGCATCATTTGTCCGGAGGGGTATTAATGGTGGTGAACACTTCTAGCTGTGGTCCCACTGCCCTGACCACACTGCCCGTGATTAAACCTTTCCCTGCTTTAATGTCTAACATGTCCCTGTGAAACTAGGGAACTGCCCATTAGTTCGACAGCCCATTGGTCTGACATCCCATTGTTCTGACCATATTAAACTCACTGTTCCAAAGTCCGTTCCGAAATCATCAAGATGCCCTGTGGTTAAGGTCTGGTTAGGTTTAGGCACAAAAACCACTTGGTTAGGGTCAGGAAAAGATCATGGTGTGGGTTAAAATGAAAAAGAAAGTGACAAACAGATAAGCCGTGAGCCTGCTCCATCTCAAGCCGGTCGTGGCGCACCATACGCCCGCCGCGAGCCGTTCAGCACCGCGGACAGTCGGACTAATGGGATGTCGAACCAATGGGCTGTTGAACCGATGACATGGACCTGTGAAACTATACAACTTAAAGAAAAATGCTCACATGGCTTTTCTCTCCAGAGGGAAGTAGGTTGGATCACTAGAGCAGACATGCGACATTTGCTGGAGAGAACAGGTAGGACCTGGCCAAGAGCTCGACGGTCACAGATCACAGAGCTGCTCAATGAACTGGACCCAGAACACACTGGGGTCATCCAGCTGGCCAACCTGAAAAGACTCAACCCCAGCAGCACCAACACAGAACCACAACCCTCCATTGCTACCACTGCTGAGCCCCTGGATGGCCCTGAGGAAACCGCTGTAAGATTGTTTACCATGTATGTGTATGCGCACACTCTAATTCCATGTAAGGTGAAAAATGTGTAATATGTTTTTGATTTTTTTTCCTGAGGAGGAGCAAAAAGCACCAGATGAGAGGCAGACCACACAATGTGCTGATAAACTGTCTGTGGCATCTGCTTCATGGACAACAGTGAGTGTGTTAACAGCATACTGTGATCAAATATCACCCATATCACACATAGCACACACCATGAGATCAAACAGAGAGAATAAAGAAGATGGATCAAAAGAAAAAAAAAGGGGGTTAATTATTAATACACAGTTTGTGTGTGTGTGTGTGTGTGTGTGTGTGTGTGTGTGTGTGTGTGTGTGTGTGTGTGTGTGTGCTGTATGTTTGTGTGTGCACTTGTATATTAAGGTGGAGAATGTACTGGTGGACAAGCTGTGTGAGCAGCTCGGTCCATTGCTGGCATCTCTAAAGCTGTGTGACCCTCAGCACACTGGATACATCACACAGGAAGATCTGAAGAAGGTCTTAAGCTGCCATGGCGTACCCATCTCAGACACACACTTCAACAAGTAAGAAACACACCCAGACATACAGTGCTGTAATTTAAAACAAAAAGGAAAAAGAAAAAAAGATGTAGCCGTAATTTTAAGAAATACGCTAAGTAGAGCAAAGTTGTAACCTCAAGAACTAACACATAGTCCTCAGTCTATCAGAGGGCTCAAACATGAACAGACAAACACATTCCCACCTATGAGCAACAGTGTTAACTGCTGAGGCACCATAGAGCCCTGTATAGGGCTGTCAATGACAGTTAATTCTGTTTTTGATAACCCAACACCCATTAAGTGGTAACTTACTGGTTAATTTTTAAGAAAAAACAAAAAACAGCACAAAATTATATAAAATACAAAAGGTAATTCCTTTTAGCTTAGCCCTCCCCTGAAAAAGTGAGCTTTAGCACTGCATTCCAAAGCACTGTAAAGCTCAGTACCACAGCCGACCAGGTACCTGTCATTATGTCTAAGTCAAAGCCGCACCCGCCTGCGCCTGTTAATAAAAGTCTCCCGACCCAACCCACACCCGTGATTAAACACACACAGGCTACAGTCACTTGTATTGAGATGGGTTCTCTGTTCTTGAATTACAAATCCAGTGGAGGAAAAGTGAAAACATTCCATGCAATCAGTGCTCTGTACTGTGCACCACCTGGGTCCCATAAGAGCTAGCTAGCGGCACTGCTTATTCTGTGATTACTGCTGGTTGCTGCGGAGACAGCCTGAGTAATAAAGTGGCTTCAATTCAGGCCTGCAAAACCCCATTAGCATTGCTACTATGTAAGTACAACCAGCCTAAGCTAAAGGGGGTTTGAGGCTAATAATTGAGCCACTCACTCAATGGGGCAGCCTGGGGGGAGTCTGGAGGGTACACAAAATGTTTCCACAGTTGCACTGTTGGGTTGAGATGGCCAAATAAGCGACACCACTAGCTAGCTCCTACCAGACTCAATTGCAGAAAAATTAACCTATACATACTGTTCAAAAATATTTAACTTATCAGCAGGTACTATTTTAGTGGGATGCTCGATAAATATAAACACAATATTATTACACATCTTGAAACAAAAAATGACCTACTAAATATTGTGATTTAACTAAATTTATGGAGAATTTTATGGGTCCAAACACCACTTTTGTTCATGTCCAACAACCTTGGTCTCAGTGTTGAGATACATAAATAATTCAATTTGCTAATTCAATTAAAATATGACATGAATTCAAATGAAAGTGTTTCAAATAGCTATTACTTAACACCATATTATTATATTATAAATGTATATATATTTTTAAAGCTCATTTTTATGATTTTTTCATCTAAATGCATATGTCCCACACTTCTAAGTCCTTACCACGAATACAGTTACACACCAACTCTTGATCACTCCACAGTTCCACCAGTTTTCCAGGGAACTGGAACTGTGGAACTGTGGAACTGGTGGACTGTGTGTGTGTGTGTGTGTGTGTGTGTGTGTGTGTGTGTGTGTGTGTGTTTATATATGTGGGGGTGGGAGGGGCGGGTTTTCAATATGTATGTATTATTTTTGTTTGTTTTTATTCTGTGAAGCACTTTGTGCTGCATTTTTAATGTATGAAAAGTGCTATACAAATAAAGTTTGATTGACTGATTGATTGATACAGTACAAGAGAACAGAGACTAGTTCATGGTCTTGCATCTCACCAATGTCTCTTTAATGTTTACTATCTACCCAGTTTGCTGCTTACTGTTTGGTGCACGACAGAGATGAGCCAAAACTAAAATCTTACAGTAATATTAAGCATGTTTGTTTGTATCGGAACGTCAAGAGAAAAAGACAGACTTAAGACAGCTCAGACTGAGTTATATTACCACCTTAAACAGCTAAGATCACGGGAGCACGCCACAACTGTACCAACACTGTCATAATTTTATTCCAACATGGAAAGGTCTGAGACAATGAAATCGCTTGAAAAGTCATTTGGTGTAACGCTGTCCTAAAAATGTCAGGCAGGAACACTAGTAGGTAGGTAGTTTTTGGTGCATGTAAGGTCTTATAGAGACTTTCCTTTAAAGCTGCACAAATTCATACTTCCTTTTTAAAAAAGATGAATTAAATGACTCTGAAACGCAAAAACTGTTACTCAAAGTATAAAATGACAAAAAAACATTTCACCTCTGCAGTTCCCCTCAGCTCTGTGGAGGTGTTTTAACCTAGTGTTTTGACTTTCCCACTCTCATTAACTTTGTTTCCAGCAGCAGAAGGCAGCTGTTTTCAGCTAAAAATATAAAAAAAGTAGTGGTGGAGACCAAATTAGAGGTAAAAGGAGAGTAAATATTGGACTAATATCGGTCAGGTTGCCAGAGAGGAAACTTATTTTTCTTCCCCCAAATGATAAAATATAATTTGAAGGTACAATCTGGTTGAGTCCACAAACTTTACAATGTATCATACATGCTTAGTGGTGAAAACCCCCCACTTGTTTTGGTGCTACAGTATGATGCATTGCATGTTTGACTGTCTAGTGATGAAACTATGACCTTTGCTCAGTGTGGGGTTGAATTTGGGTTTTTCTCAGCTCACTCTCAGACTTTCCCTTTGTGTTTCCAGGCTCTGTGAGACCTCCAGTTCTAGACCTGGCAGTTCTTCTAAGTTGGTTTCTTACACTGGTTTTCTCAGAAACCTGGGAGTACCACTAACAGATGAAACATACCCATCCTCACTCCAAGAGGAGGGTAACCATACTGAGAGGTGAGCATAGAAAGAGATAGAGTATGTGGCTCAGACCTATGCTGTAGTGGCTGTTGCCCTACTGTATTAGCTATAGCATTTACTTGCTATTATCAGTTTCTTTCCTCTAACCCTAACTCCTTAAGCTGAACCCCCTGATCCATCAAACCTGTGGTGATCACTTCCTATGACTTCATTTTTGGGCCATGACAGGTGGAAATATGGACATCCTGCTGATACATAGTTCTCATTATGTTTTCAAGTTGTCCGTTCATCCGTATATGTGCGTGCTTAAGTATGTATGTTTCATTTTCGTGAACACGATATGTCATGAAGACTTTCAGGGATTTTCTTCAAATTTGGTACAAATGTCAACTTGAACTCAACAATAAACTGGTTAGATTTTGGTGGTCAACGGTGAAAGGGTAAAGTCAGGGTGACCTTGCATCCATCTCACTCTCGTGAATGTGATGCCTCGAGGGAATTTCTTCAAATTTGCCTCCAACACCTGCGTGGACTCAACAATGAAAGGATTAGATTTTGGTCATCAAGGGTCAAAGTCATTGTGGCTTTGGGTCGGTCTCATTCTTGTGAGCACGCTATCTCAAAAAGCCATGAGGGAATTTCCTCAAATTTGCCACAAACATCCACTTAGACTCAACGATGAATTGATTAGAACTTGGTGGTTCAAGGTCACTATGACCTTTTTAAAACTGTTGAGGCCATTACTCAAGATTTCAAACATTAATTATGACACATTTATCTATCATCTATCTAACAGACTATCTAATAGAATACAATGATGAAGTGATGACATTCTGGATAGACATGAATGTAAAATGTCACTGCAACATGACTTGTTCATGGAAACATATAACCACAAGGCGGTAATTCTACTTTATCTTAAGCATTACTTTTTACATCTGAAGAGGTGTTGTTGCATGTTTATATTTCAAGTTGGATTACAGCATGCTCTGGTCTCACTCTCAACTTGGAACAGGTTTTAACTCCAACTTTACTGGTCACTTTGAATTGTTCAAGTAGATTCTTGAATGCAGCCCTGTAAAGACCATCTGTTATTCATAGTCCCCTTGTATTACTGAGCTCTAAACAATCTGCCCTACAGCCGCTGCACATCACCTAAGTCAAGCCTTCAGTCAGCCAGGGAACAGCGGCCTGCCTTCAGCCTGCAGGTCACTTCAGACACCTTCAATATCCTGGACATTGTTTTCCAGAGGATGAGATCAAGGTTAGAGCAACGCAACAGCAGCCTGACTGACCGCATCCAGGCCATCACCCACAGCTCTGAGGGGATGCTAACAGAGACAGATGTACACAAAGTGAGTGTGGAACAATGTAAAGTTTAAATAATAATAATTAAAGGTGCCATTCTTTATTTAAACCCTTCATGCAGTCTGACTTACAGGATGTGAACTACCTTCCATTGGCATTTTTCAGTCAGAAACACCAACAAAAGACGACCAGGCCAGGATATAAGGTTGATGAGATACATGCTAATTAATAGTAAACATGTAATTTGTGCACAAGGCAAGGCATTCGTGCGCTAGGTGATTAGTTTTGCACCAAATGTGAATTCTGACAAATCTTAAAAGTGTACCTGCCTTTCACCTATCTCAGAATGACAGTGGGTCATTGACAGTGACCCCATGTTCTAGGCTTGGAGCATGAATTTCGCAGTAATTCAGGGCGTGCATTACTTAGCAGCTACGATCCGTTCTGCCGAATAATGTATTTAACCCTTGAACTTGGTAAGTTGGTAAGGACACTTAAAATTAAATCGATAGGAATCAAATGGTGTTATCAGCACATATTTTATTTGATCAACTTTGACAGATTTTACCACATTTAAAAAGTCTTTTAGTTTTTAAAAACTTGACATTTTAGAATAACAGGTAAGCAAAATTTTCAAAAATGAGCACTGGCGTTTGTCCATTTAGAAATATTGAGATATCAGTCAAAGAAACCTTGCAAATTTTAGACCAATAGAATGAATGAAGTTCTACTTCTGTAATCATCTAATAAATCACTGATGACTCTATTACACTTTTTGTGCTATACCCAGGGGTGAAAGTAGTTTTAAATTCTTGCCGGTACTATTACCAAAACCTTCACTGCTTCATATTGTTCACCTTTCCTCGCTTCATGCATTTTTAAAAAGCAAAGTCAAAAACCAAACAAACAAATAAAAACATATATTTAAGAAATAAAAACACTTCACAACGTGTGCAGTAAAATATTTGTTGTAATGTTTAGGATGCTGGCATACGAAACCTTGATGAGCACTTAAAACCATGCATGTCATTTTTTTCTTTTTCTCTTTTCCTCTTTACCTATTTTTCATTGTAAAAAACATTGATCAACATCCGCAATAAACTATTTACAAATATTTACTATTTAAATCACGCTTACAGTGTTTGAGCCAGCCACAAGAATGTGTGGAATTTCGGTGGTGTCATTTTTTGTTTGTCCTGTCCTGGTGCAAACTGCGTTTTTTGAAGTCCGTGGTCCAGTTGTGGAAAAATCAAACGTCCCAGTACAATAAATCAAATGCACTCCACCCGCTGTGTTTCGGAAGTAGACACGCATGCGCAGTCACATACTGCTGAGAGTAAACTCCCTGATTGTTAGCTCACACGCAGCTTATTCAAGCTGTTCTCTGTGTTGTTGAAATTAAACAAAATAACATGGAACATATCTGCTTATTATGCTATAGTGGGGCGGCTTACCTCAATATATCACAACAATCGTTCATTTTGTGATGAAAGCACAAAATTTGGTACAACATACAGTACAGGCCAAAAGTTTGGACACACCTTCTAATTCAATGCGTTTTCTTTATTTTCATGACTATTTACATTGTAGATTCTCACTGAAGGCATCAAAACTATGAATGAACACATGTGGAGTTATGTACTTAACAAAAAAAGGTGAAATAACTGAAAACATGTTTTATATTCTAGTTTCTTCAAAATAGCCACCCTTTGCTCTGATTACTGCTTTGCACACTCTTGGCATTCTCTCCATGAGCTTCAAGAGGTAGTCACCTGAAATGGTTTCCACTTCACAGGTGTGCCTTATCAGGGTTAATTAGTGGAATTTCTTGCTTTATCAATGGGGTTGGGACCATCAGTTGTGTTGTGCAGAAGTCAGGTTAATACACAGCCGACAGCCCTATTGGACAACTGTTAAAATTCATATTATGGCAAGAACCAATCAGCTAACTAAAGAAAAACAAGTGGCCATCATTACTTTAAGAAATGAACGTCAGTCAGTCCGGAAAATTGCAAAAACTTTAAATGTGTCCTCAAGTGGAGTCGCAAAAACCATCAAGCGCTACAACGAAACTGGCACACATGAGGACCGACCCAGGAAAGGAAGACCAAGAGTCAACTCTGCTTCTGAGGATAAGTTCATCCGAGTCACCAGCCTCAGAAATGGCAAGTTAACAGCAGCTCAGATCAGAGACCAGATGAATGCCACACAGAGTTCTAGCAGCAGACCCATCTCTAGAACAACTGTTAAGAGGAGACTGCGCAAATCAGGCCTTCATGGTCAAATAGCTGCTAGGAAACCACTGCTAAGGAGAGGCAACAAGCAGAAGAGATTTGTTTGCGCCAAGAAACACAAGGAATGGACATTAGACCAGTGGAACTCTGTGCTTTGGTCTGATGAGTCCAAATTTGAGATCTCTGGTTCCAACCGCCGTGTCTTTGTGAGACGCAGAAAAGGTGAACGGATGGATTCCACATGCCTGGTTCCCACTGTGAAGCATGGAGGAGGAGGTGTGATGGTGTGGGGGTGTTTTGCTGGTGACACTGTTGGGGATTTATTCAAAATTGAAGGCACACTGAACCAGCATGGCTACCACAGCATCCTGCAGCGACATGCCATCCCATCCGGTTTGCGTTTAGTTGGACCATCATTTATTTTTCAACAGGACAATGACCCCAAACACACCTCCAGGCTGTGTAAGGGCTATTTGACCAAGAAGGAGAGTGATGGAGTGCTGCGGCAGATGACCTGGCCTCCACAGTCACCGGACCTGAACCCAATGGAGATGGTTTGGGGTGAGCTGGACCGCAGAGTGAAGGCAAAGGGGCCAACAAGTGCTAAACACCTCTGGGAACTCCTTCAAGACTGTTGGAAAACCATTTCAGGTGACTACCTCTTGAAGCTCATGGAGAGAATGCCAAGAGTGTGCAAAGCAGTAATCAGAGCAAAGGGTGGCTATTTTGAAGAAACTAGAATATAAAACATGTTTTCAGTTATTTCACCTTTTTTTGTTAAGTACATAACTCCACATGTGTTCATTCATAGTTTTGATGCCTTCAGTGAGAATCTACAATGTAAATAGTCATGAAAATAAAGAAAACGCATTGAATTAGAAGGTGTGTCCAAACTTTTGGCCTGGTGCTTTCATCACAAAATGAACGATAGTTTAACTATGCCGCCCCACTACTACTGACTTTAATTGGGATATTTTTTGATGAACTGAATGACATTTAACGGAGTGTTGCACATCTCGAAGGCTGGGCTCATAGGAGACCACCGGACTCTCTCCCAGGGGAGAGGCTGGAAGAGAGAGGGCGGATGTCTGGACAAGGCTCCGTCAAGCATGGACCAAAACACAGCACGGACGGTTCAGAAGCAATTCGGAATGAGTTAAAAGCAATTAATAAACAGACAAAGTGGTGTTTAAAACTGCATTGCTAGCAGATCTATTTTCTGGCCTAAAATGCAGCCGTGACTGGTTCTGAATGTGGGCTTAAGCAGGCAGCCGCTCTCTCCTCTTTCTGGTACTGCGTACCGTCACTGAATCTTTAAGTGGCCTACACAGTACCAGACCGTACCAGCTTACTTTCATCCCTGGCTGTACCACCGAACTCGGAGTGGAGATAAGGTCTTCAGATGGATAGAGGGGATTTTTTAAAAAAGTGAAACACAATAAGTCAATCAATCAATCAATTTTATTTATATTTATAAGTGATTTCTTTTAAAACATATTATACATTTTAGGAAATACCTATACAGCGTCAGTGTTGTTTTGTTCATCTAGTGTGTGTAAGCAGCAAGTTCGCTATGCCCAACAAGCTCTCAGCTCTTTCAGTCTAATAATGAATAAACATCTCTGTTAAATTCCACAGTCATATAAACACAAGCTAAACAGCCGTCACTAGCATACCTTTAAGTCTTTCTGGCTGAAGCGGCTACCCAGCCTGCCAGCGGTTACTGCTCACTACTGTGGGCAAGCTAACATTAGCTGCTGTTAGCTGCTGAACAAGAGGCTATTACTGTATAGTAGCTCTTGTTTGTGCACTGTATAGTAGCTCTTGCTCCTGGCGGACTCTCATAGCAGCTAAGTCAATAGCATACACAGCCGCTGCAGAGTGCATTTGTTCTTCACCCCGAAGGGAGTGTGCGCTGTGTTTCTATAGACAGTGCGTACTACTGGCTTAGCTGCTAATGAGAGAACTTGGTGATCGTGAGCGTGAGGGGTTAGCTCCACCCTCTCATCCAAATTTGGTCACTTCTGGCTCCAAAAATCTAAGATGGCGAAAAGGCCAAAATCAAGAAATCAAGGCTTCAAAATGTGAGTCCACAAATCAATGGATGATGATATGGAGGCTACAGCCATTACTTTTTTAGAGTTTATGTTTAATGCACTCTATTTTGTGGTCAAAGTGTGTTAATATATGGATACACAATATTAGATTAGATTTTTTTGCCAACATCCAATATGCCAATATGTAACAACTCATTTGACCGATAACATTATTAATATATTGATACACCTTTTCCCCCACCTTATTTTAGTGACCATCAAGTCTCTTCTGTAGTGGAATTCACATCATATTATTCATACTTACTATTGTGACAGCCCACCAGAAAAAGCATGTTGGCCAATTCTGATATTTCATTTTAATGCCAATATTGGCCGAAACCAATGACATGCTGATATTATAGAGCATTCCTATTTTAATTGAACTGTGCTATCATATAATATTATCATCATGATATCCAGTGCCTACAGAAAATGTGTCCTACCTTTTCTCACATTATATTGGGGAATTAAAATTAATTAAATCTAACTTTTCTAGCTGTAATAAAACATTATAACCCTTACCATCAAAGTGAAAATAACATTATAAAAAAACAGTTAGGAACAGTTATTATATTTTATAACACAAAATACCTGGCTCCCATAAGTAATCAGCTTTTATTATAAACTTGCTGAGGTACAAGCAATCATTTTCCAGACCACATGCCAGGCTAACTGGCTCTCATTTGATATCAGCTGTGGTGTTTTTGATTACATAAGAGTAAAACCAGCTGTTCCTTCAGGGTTCCACTACTAGTAGTGCATGGTACTGAAAAGAATTCACCGTGGCTGCACAAGTGCTTTCACAGGGGCTTCAGGATTAAGTTGTGGAAAAGCACAAGTTAGGACAGCACAAAAAGTTTTCAAAGGTTTTAATTATTCCTCTGAATACTGTTCAGAGCATCATTAAGAAGTGGAGAGTGTGTGGCACCACCAGCACCTTGCCTAGATTGAGTCGTCCATACAAACTGGAAGGCTGAGCTAGGAGGAAGCTACCAAAAGGCTAATGGCAACTTGCAAGTCTGTGAATGTGACAACAATCTTACAAGCTTTACTCAAAGCTGGCCGGCATGGCAGGGTGGCAAGAAAGAGGCCTCTTCTAAAAAAAGTGCCACACTAAGTCTAATTTTTGCTTCGGAAAAGAAAAAAAAACACTTGGTAGATTGTGATGCCATGTGACAAAAGGTTTTATGGTCAGATGAGACCAAGATTGAACTTTTTGGACTAAATTGCAAGTGCTATCTTTGGCAAAAACAAGAATACACCACCCAAAACACACCATACCTACTGTGAAGCATGGTGGTGGCAACATTATGTTGTGAGGGTGTTTCTTTTTAGTGTGGACTGGGCTGTTGGTCAGGATTGAGGGGAAAATGGATGCTGCCAAGCACACCCAAATTCTTGATGAAGACCTGTGACCCTCTGCTAGACAGCTGAAGATGGGTAGTTCACAACCCTAAAAACACTACCAAAAAAAAAAAAAAAAAACCAACTCAGTAGCTTAAGGATTGAAAAGTTGTCCTTCTGTGGGTGGGCTTGAAGAGAGCAGTCCATTGTCTCTCACCAGGCAGTTTGACTGAGCTCCAACAACTCTGCAAGGAAGACTGGACTAATATTCCCCACTTTTAATGCACAAATCTGGTAGTGACATATTCAAACAGACTGATGGCTGTAATTAAAAGGTGGTTCTATGAAGTACTAAATCAAGGGACAGATCACTTTTCCAAGCCTGTTATTCCAGTTTATTAATTTTAATTAACTCTCAGAACTTCATCCGTAAGATGAATGTTAAGGGCAAAATATGTAAATAAAGCTGGAACAGATATTTTTTAATGGGACAGCCAGTCAAGTTACAGTTGACATCCATATCTCTCCAGACTCATGTAGCTCATATGTATGACAGTGCAAAGCTTTCAATGTGGATGTTTCAAAGAGAGTGTCTACAAATTCTTAAACATGGATGCTTCATAAGCGTCTTCAACCTGGCAGCACAGAAGATCTATGCAGTCACCCAAGCTTCAAAATCAGTGTCACTAATTCAGTATCTGACCAAATGTCTTCCCTTTTGTTCCTGAGATATAGCATTGAATAATGGCCAGAAGTGTTTTTGCAGAAAATTCTGATGTCTCAGTGAGGCTGACCTTTGACCCTTTGGATAGAAAATGTCATTACTTCATCATTTTATTCTATTGGTCATTTGTGTGAAATTTTGTCATAATTAGCCTGTAAATTCTTCAGTAATAAAATTCTAGTTCTAATCTGTTAAACCTTCTTGTTCAAGTGGACGTTTGTGCCAAATTTGAAGAAATTCCCTGACTGCATTCCTGAGATATTGCATTTGGGATAATGAGATGGATGCCAGGCCACAGTGACCTTGAGCTTAGACTGTCAAAATCTAATCACTTAATGTTTGAGTCCAGGTGTAGGTTTGTGCCAAATTTGAGGAAAACATCCTCAAGGTGCATTTGAGAAATTGCATGCACAAAAATCGGATGGACGGACAACCGTGAAACATAATGGCTCTGGCCACGGCTGTCACCAAAGCAGAGGGATAAAAAATGTCTCTATTTCAAAGGGGTAGTGCCGGCCTGTGGCACAAGCAGTATAGGCGAATGCTGAGGGTGCCGCCATCCAGCCACAAATGGGGTGAATGCAATACAAAATCCAATGCAATGATTGGTCTGAGTTTTCTTAGAACCGTATGAGAATTGTGTAATTATAAGTTTTTATCTCTGGTGGAATTCACTCACATTTTAGTGTGCCATCAGGGTATTAATATCATTTTAACCTAAAAAAAGAAAAGCATAAAATTACTTACCAGAAAGGTAAGTGTTGCTTTAAAGAAGCAAAAAGCGTAATCGTTTCACCGCTAGGTTTGCTGTTGTGCAATGTCTGTAGACCAAAACAAAGTGTGTCATGAGCCACACCTCCCTCTACCTCTGCTCCCCACCCCCCACTCGCCTCATCTAAACTTAGTTTAGCAGTTAGCGATGTTTCACTCACTCTCGGTCTCTGCTGTCTTTAGCTATTCCCCTGCCTACTTCAATGATGATGGTACCTCAATCAGTCAATCAATCAATTTTATTTATAAAGCCCAGCATAATAAATTAACAGTAATCCGTATGACACAATGAGAGAGAGAGAGAGAGAGAGAGAGAGAGAGATGCAGGTAATGACAGTAGCTTACAACAACATTATTGAAAGTAATAATATTATAGTTATAGTTCTGGCTACTGTGGTACAATATGTTGAAAGTATGTATTAATATCTGACAATAGTCATATGTGTATAATAACAGTAGAAGTATGACTAATGACTAATGATGGCAGCAGCAGCAGGAGGCATCTGGCAGGACCACAGCAGCAGCACAACCACACACGTCACGCTGTCCAGGCACCGCTGCGATATGAGTTAATCTGAGAGACAGCGGAGCACAAAGGCTCCGGAGAAGAAGCCGAGTTAGTGACATCCAGAATGGTCGAGTTAGCAAGATGCAGTAATAGAATACGAGAGAGAGAGAGAGAGAGAGAGAGAGAAGGAGAGAAGGTGCCCGGTGTATTATAGGGGGGTCCTCCGGCAGACTAGGCCTAAGTCAGCCTAACTAGGGGCTGGTACAGGACAAGCCTGAGCCAGCCCTAACTATAAGCTTTATCAAAGAGGAAAGTCTTAAGTCTAGTCTTAAATGTGGAGACGGTGTCTGCCTCCCGGACCTACCTGTAATAATTGTAATATATTTGCTGAGATAGAGGCGAGGCTCAGAAACTAGAGGAGCTGGTAGAAGCGCTCCATAGCTGTAAGTTACTCCAGTAGCCAGTGGCAGCCGACTCGGCTAGAGCCATCGCTGGATCCTGGCTAGTGCTAACACCGGGAGCTAACGCTAACGTTCCTACTCTTCTCCGTGAGTGAGAGCGATGTTTTAGCCTGGCTGCCCGCCAGGCTACATTTTACAATGCTAATTGCAAATGTTAGCTGGGCTGCCGGGCTACTCACCTAACACAACCCTAACGCCTGACCCATTGCTGGGACCAAGCCGCTATTAACTCAAGCTCCGAACATTAACCCATGCTACGATTGTAACATTAAATTTAATTGAATCGACATAGCTACATGTGCCTAACGTTACTGTAACACTAATTAAAACAGACATTTGACTTTATGTTGTACCTGTCCAGGAGAAAAAGAGTTAGCTCTGAGTCAAATTGTAGCCCCTTTAGCTCTTGCATTGCTCCCCACCTTGGAAATGCAAGGCCAATGTCAATCTGGGTTCTGTCTCTTTCTTTATCCGACAACTTCTTCACCAATGACTGTTGTTTCTTTAGAGGTAATGTCGGATCCTGGTCGTCTTCAGGTGAACGTTTCGTTCCGCTCTCTGCCATTTCGCTTCAAAAATACACGCTGCCATTGCTCACTGACCGTAGCCTTTTATAGGGAGGGAGGGCCAAGGGCTCCCAGAGGAAGGAGGAGGCGGCAATTCACATGAACGTACATGAACGTGCAGCCGGACCGGCTTGTAAACAAGGGGCTGGAGATCAACAAATAGAGAGGGTGTGTGACGACATGCTGTACTCCAGATGAAATTAGACCCCTAGTTCTTCACATAGTGATTTTTTAATTCCTTCAATCTAGAAATGATGAATTTCCGCTTATTGCCCCTTTAAGTGGGTAGGTCAAAGTTAAATCAGGAAGTCTGTCTATAAAGTGAGGTCCTGTTATATTTATCCATGCACACACAGAAATTTGTTACAGGATAATTTAAATGCCTAAACAAAAACAAATCAATCAACATTAATTACAATACACATTCTAATTTTGTATTTGTTTCGTCTGTCAGTTTGCCCTGCCATGATTAATTTACAACATGTTACTGTAAATGGACAATTATTTTTTCTTTTTGTCTTTGAAGGGAACTTATTATGCTTTTCCTTTATTACTGTGGTTAAAATTAAAAATGTTCATACTAAACATGGCAAAAGCTTCAAATAATGAGGTCAGCGTATGTAGAAGTAATCCCTGTGAGCAGAAACTAAAGGCTTCAGATCGTTCTGGAAAATCTGTTTCCAGCTGTGAAGAGTTTGGTGTAGAAGCTTCTCTTTTTTATTTCTCATTGTAGAAAGGTCTGCTTTACTTTGTTACAGTCATTCCATGGCTGCAATGATGTTGAAGAGGACCAGGCCCCCAAGAAGTGCACCTGGCTTTGAAGCCAAATTTTGTTGTGGCCAAACAGTGCTACTACAATTTCCTGGGTCCGTCATGTGATGCCACTGGGCTTAAAAACACTTTTTCCCAGAGACTTACATTGGGAAAGAGACATCTGTCTATTAGTGGATAATTTTTTTGAGTGTCACAACCAGTGTTGGACTACTCTAATATGTAATGTATTACTAATTATTGTAACTCTTTTCAAGGGTAATAATGTTACTTTACTTATTATTCCTTGCCAACATTAATTCGTAACACTACTTGTTACATTACTTTTCCATTACACCCAATAAAATTGGTAATTGCATGTCTCCCCAAACTTCAGATCTATGCCCTTGTGTGAATGTCAGAGTAATTGCCAGTAAGTGTAGCTGAGGCTAGATAGTTGTTTGGTTGTTAACCAGTGTTGCGCTACAACCGACCTCCGTGGCCGAGAAGGACTCACCTTTGGTGTGGTGTATTTGCTGGAGCTTCACGTTGTTGTGCTGTTGGTCGAAGTAGGTGTTTCAGACCAGAGGTCATGTTTTTTACACAGTGGAAAGAGTTTTAGTACGACTGCTTGCAGCAATAGTGTTCTTGTCTTATTTTTTCATTCTGACAAAATCAAAGTAGTGAATATTTTCTAGGGCTGTAGTCATCAAAGAAAATCTTGACTAAAGCCGAACGTAATCTTCAACTCATCGATTAGTCGTGGGGGGAAAAAAATCTGCATGTTATTTTTACTTCTGCGGTGGTGTGTCTGTGTCACTCTGCAGTTACACCTCCAAAACACTAGTCAGCGGTGGAGTACTGTGTTAAGTGCTGTAAAGTTTAGTTCAAATCAATGTTTATTTATAAAGTCGATTCAAAACACATATTAAATATGGCTTAAATAGAGACAATTTCAAACACAAGTCCACAAATTGTCTTCACTATAAATCGCAGAACTGACAGACAAACACTTGTCTTTATCTGGACACATTTCCCCCACCAATGTAACATGCTAACATTATTAGCACAAGTCTATGGCATTTTACATTGTATAAACTAGCCTAGCGTCTAGCGATCTTCTCCTCTTCTCATATAAAGCCAGAGACAACAGCAACATTTAACAAAGGTAACAGCACACAGTTTGGCTCCATTTCAACTCACAGGGTTCACCGACAAAACAACTGTCTTATACTAAACACGTTTTCCAAGCAAATACAACATGCTAATGTTATTAGCGTCAGCCTATGGCGTTTTACATTTTTATACATTATCCTAGCAACTAGCAATCTTTCCCTCTTCTCATATAAAGTCAGGGACAACAGCAGCATTTGACAAATGTAACGGCACACAATTTGGCTCCATTGCATCTCACAAGATTCACCGATAAAACAACTGTCACAATAAACATGTTTTCCAAACAAAATACAGCATACTAACGTTATTAGCGCCAGCCTATGGCATTTGGGAATTGCCCATTGGTTCGACAGCCCATTGGTTCGACATCCCATTGTTCCGACCATATTAAACTCATTGTTCCGAAGTCCGTTCCGAAATCATCATGATGCCCTGTGGTTAAGGTCTGGTTAGGTTTAGGCACAAAAACCACTTGGTTAGGGTTAGGAAAAGATCATGGTGTGGGTTAAAATGACAAAGAAAGTGACAAACACATAAGCCGTGAGCCTGCTCCGCCTCAAGCCGGTCGTGGCGCACCATACGCCCGCCGCGAGCCATTCAGCACAGCGGACAGTCAGACTAATGGGATGTTGAACCAATGGGCTGTCGAACCAATGACATGGACCCTGGCATTTTACATTGTATACATTAGCCTAGCGACGACCGGAGATTTCCTCTGCTCACATGAAGCCAGGATAAATCCCGAAGTATAAATACCTTAAGGCTAAATCTCACACAAGACTTAAAATGCTATTTCAGTGGAGGCTTTACTGTCTTCACAATTTATTGTTTCTTATATGTGAAATACAAGTGGATACAAGCTTCGTGTCCACTGAGGGAAATGGTGTCAGAAACAGTGTTGCTAGATCTCGCGAGACAAATAAGCAACCAGGCCTGTGAAAACAAGCCCAAAACAAGCGACTTTTTCGACGGACCCCCCTAGGTTCCGGGGAGAGAAAAATAAATAAACTGTGTGCACTGTTTTACAATCCGTGGGGACGTGTGGGTACAGATTGTCAATATACATGCATGTGGACAGATTGATAAACAGTGTGCAGTTTTGCAAAACTGTACCCATGGTACACAGTTTATTTATTTTCTCCCCCCTGAGCTTAAGGACAATGACTACAAGTGGGAGTTAAACCACCTTTTAACATTATTTAATTAACATTAGAAAACAGATGGGATATCAAATATAGAATGTCCCAAGTACATTATATAAACCTCTGATAATTAAAATTTGCACACACAAATAAATATCATCCTGAATTCACAAAAAATTCACCAGAAAAAAACACATTACCCTGCTCTGCCTCTGATTGGCTAGTACTCGTTGCCATCAGGGTCAGAGCCAATTAGAAGCAGGATGCAGGTGGGAAAAAACTCTGCTGTCTCCTGTGTGTATGGGGAAAGGGGAGGGACAGAGGGAACAGGCAAGACAAACTATCCTACATTTGAATAACATATCGAAAATATCTACTTCACAACTTATTATGGAGCTGGGAACAAGCCCAAATAAGCAACTACACTTTAGAAACAAGCCCAAAAAAAAGCAACCCACGACTACCAATATTTCAATCAATTCAATCAATCAATTTTATTTATAAAGCCCAATATCACAAATCACAATTTGCCTCACAGGGCTTTACAGCATACGACATCCCTCTGTCCTTATGACCCTCGCAGCGGATAAGGAAAAACTCCCCAAAAAACCCCTTTAACGGGGAAAAAAAACGGTAGAAACCTCAGGAAGAGCAACTGAGGAGGGATCCCTCTTCCAGGACGGACAGACGTGCAATAGATGTCGTACAGAACAGATCAACATGATAAATTAACAGTAATCCATATGACACAGAGAGAGAGAGAGAGAGAGAGAGAGAGAGATGCAGGTAATGACAGTATCTTACAACAACATTAATGAAAGTAATAATATTATAGTTATAGTTCTGGTTACTGCGGTACAATATGTTGAAAGTATGTATTAATACCTGGCAGTATACATGTGTGACAATAGTCATATGTGTATAATAACAGAAGAAGTATGACTAATGACTAATGATGGCAGCAGCAGCAGGAGGCATCTGGCGGGACCACGGCAGCAGCACAACCACACACGTCACGCTGTCCAGGCACCGCTGTGATATGAGTTAATCTGAGAGACAGTGGAGCACAAAGGCTCCGGAGAAGAAGCCGAGTTAGTGACATCCAGAATGGCCGGGTTAGCTAGATGCAGTAATAGGATACGAGAGAGAGAGAAGGAGAGAAGGGGCCCGGTGTATTATAGAGGGGTCCTCCGGCAGACTAGGCCTAAGTCAGCCTAACTAAGGGCTGGTACAGGGCAAGCCTGAGCCAGCCCTAACTATAAGCTTTATCAAAGAGGAAAGTCTTAAGTCTAGTCTTAAATGTGGAGACGGTGTCTGCCTCCCGGACCATAACAGGAAGATGATTCCACTGTAAGCGACTTTACAGAAAAACAAGCCCAAAGTCGCTCATAATAAGCGGACTTGGCAACACTGGTCAGAAACAGACAGGAGGTCTGTGTCACCGTGACGCTGAGTGTGAGGGTGGGCAAAATAATAGATTAATCCTGGAAAGCTGTTGATGTAGCACTTTTCTCCTTATGAAAGTAACACAGCGATTACTCGACTAATGAGAATTTGGTCAGACGAGAGCATATCAACCAAATAATCGACTAGTCAACGAGGAGACTATAACCCTAATATTTTCAGCCTCTAAGGTACGCGTTTCCGTCTTCCAAACTAGCTTGTTGCTTTGTGACGTGCCTGTGCAGCATGACAGTTTTGAAAATGAGTCTGCTGATGTGATGTTGTATTTCAAGTCAGTAGTGGGGTGATAACTAGTGATGGTGTGATGAAGCCCCGTAAATGTGTTGAATCTTTCAGGCCAATTGCTTCGCCAAAAGGGCAATCACACGAAGCCCTGTTTAACAGCTCATTTAGTACTGACATCTGCTGGTCATTTGATGTACAGCATTCCTACTGTGATATTACATGTGGGCTACATGCCAGAATCCCCTTATGAGGTATTCTAAAAGGTTAGAGTGCTTGTGTGACTGGGTCACTCAATCCTCTGCACTTAATGATCTTCAGAATCACATCGGATCATGCAAAACACTTTCTGTATTTCCCAACTCGAATCACACAACGAGACAGTCACGTACTTCCAGAGAAATGAGGCCTCATTTGTCTTTGGTCACGTGATATCCTGAAAAACGATACGGTCTTTGACACAGGCTTCATTTGGACACGCCCCCTTTGCTCGACACAGGCCTCGGGACTGCAGTATCAGATGTAACATCACTAGTGATAACAAAAGTAACACTGTAACGAATTGTTTGGTTTTGGGGTAACTAATATTATATTACTGGAAAAAGTTTGCACTATGTGTTACTAGTAATGCATTACTGCCCAACACCAGTCACAACCCCTGTGAAATGATTCATTCCACTATCAAGATTTAATCCATTAGCAATGACATTTCAGAAGTTTTTAAAAGCTGCAAGATTAAATTTTTTTTATCCCCATTCAAGATAGCGGAGAGCTAAACCAGAAAAAAATCACTCTGGTCTGCTCTGCTCTAGTGTGCTGGCTCTATAGACCCAGTGAGGCAAAAGCAGCGCCTATCATCCGGGTAATTTCATATTGCGGAAATAGAGCTTTTTGACTTTATGCCCCACTGAGCAACTTTCAGCGTATGGACGGGGCCTTACCGCCAATGCTGTATCCAGGTCTCTCAAAACATCCATGGAAGAGACGCTGTGAGCTCAGGTACTGAAGACCTGCAAACCAATCACAGCAGACTAGGCTTTTTCAGGAGGAGGTGCTTAAAGAGACAGGCGCTAAAATGGAGCATTCTAGGCAGAAGTTGAATAAAGGAGTGTGTAGGCAGACATTATGAGGAAAATAAAGAGATTTTTGAACATTAAAGCATGTGAACATGTTCTAGTAGAAATCCAAAATACAAGTATGAACCCGAAGATGAGGACGTAGGTCTCCTTTAATGACTGACTTAAGTATTTTTCATTGTGACATTAATTTTCCATGTCACATTAAAATCAAATCACAACCAAGAAAACAAAGAGATGTATTACACTTTGGTGTTGTCCAGCAGAGAGCAGCATAGACCTGCCAACACTGAACACAAAGCACTCTCACTAGTTTTCATGAGGAGGTACAGGAGAGCTGTCTCTTTTTGAGATGGGTCACATCAGAGATATTGGATAAAGGAGATACCCCACCGTAGGCTTATCCAATGTTAAGAAAACGGTTACTCTTCCTGTCTCCTAAGTGGGTGTGGTTAGCTCTCCCTCCAATCAGAGCCTGTTCTCCCTCAATCCCCACCTCCCCACCACCGTGTTGAACAGAGGCTCTGTGGATGTCTGTGTATGTGGATCTAGAAGCAGGTGGAATGAAAATACATTCTTCCTATTATTGCAGCCTATTGCTGCACAAAGCTTGGGCATTTTTTATTTATTACTAGCGGTAAAAACTGTTTGTAAGCTAACTGTGATTTTACCGCCTGTTTATCAAGATCACAAGATCTCACGAGAACTTGTTTTCTGAGACGGACAGGGCTCAAACAGAGTTAACTTTCTCTTGATCTGTGCGGATGAAAAATGCAGCTTTAATGTCAGAATGTTGGTGGAGATGTGTGCCTTGTGGAAAATGAACCCAGTATTTATTTTAGTGACTATAGGGCGAAAGAATTGACCATAAATTGTGATCACGCTCATTTTCCTCATTGACGACAATACATTCAGAGCTGCCGCAAGTCTCCTACGGGGGCGTGGCGCTGACGTCACTGAATCAGGAAGTGAGCTGAGTGGGGTATCTCGCTTTATCCAATATCTCTGGTCACATCGTCCATGCCAAGATTTTAAAAAAAAATCAGTTGTCCAATCACAGCTTTAGGGGCGGAAGCATGGGTGGGGCTTATTGTTGACATGAGCTGATGGCAGCCACGACAGACAGCTTTTTTTACCATAGCAGTTTGCTGTGAGCTAGCCGGCCCAACTTTGTTTTCGATGTTGTAATTTGACTTTAACATGATTAATCAGTCAAGTGTGTTTTTTAAATGTGGCATGGGAAATTAACGTTACAAATAAAAATCTGTTTATTAAATTAAATACATATAAAAATTTGTATTACATTTAACTTTTCTTTCCAGCATTTTAAATCTTCCATAGCTGGTCAGTGAAAGATAAAGGTCAAATGTCTGCATGTACCTGTTGTACCTGGAGAATCACCGTAGTTGTGACCCTGACACATCAATGCAAACTGAAGCCTGAAGCACAGTGGAACTTGTCCTTCTTTCTCTTCTTTTGCCCCCAGATACTAGAGGACAGCTGGGTCATCTTGGATGATAGGAATTTCCAAAAGTTCACTGAACTTCTGGGCTTCAGGGATGGACAGATCGAGCGCTCAGTGTTCCTGGTGAAATACGAGGGTGAGACAGGAGAACGGCAGCCAGAACATCTTGACCAGCGGCGTCAGCAATCCCATCAGTTCTGCATGGCAGGGTTTTCAATGCTTAAATAGAGATTTTTAAAATCCCTTCCTACTCCCTACCAGGCTCCTGTCCCCCTCCACTCCATCTTGCCTTGCATCCCAACTCCTACCCCACCCACGGTGATCAAACATAAGCCCCCCGCTTCCTGTAAAATGATGTCTTTCTTAGCACATGAGCCATTGGAGAAATCATCCTGGATTATAAATAGAGTAAGAGTGAGCCTCTTCGTCTCTCATTAGCCGAGCAGAGAAGCACACAGATTCAGAATCGCACTCATTTCTGCTTGTTTGGGCTAATTATATGCTTTGGAAGCAGAAAACAGAGCAGCAGGGCATCGCTCTAATTTGTATCCTCTAAAAAAAAAAAAAAAGTAAAAAGAAACACAGTAGAAAAAATAACAACAAAAAAAGAAAGAATCATCAAACAAAGCCAGGATGTAAAGTTTGTCGTGTTTGTGAGGCAAAAAAACAACAACAAAAAATCAAGTTTCCTAGATTAAGAATACAAGAGTGCTTCTAATTAAAAGTAAATTAGGTCAGGCTATTAAATGCCCAGTGTGCTTGAAGACATGAAGGGCATTCTGCGGAGTGTGGAAAAACACAAATGATTCACAAAATGGAACAAAAAATCTAATTTGTTGGATATAATTCCCTCACAGCAATTATGTGCCTGATTAAAAGGCCAAATATCAAACATCTGTTTTCTCCATGGTTTCTTTAGAGGCCACCGGAAGAGACAGGCAGCAGTGCTCTGAGGGTCATGGTGATAAGGAGGAGGTCAACCCACTGCTTACTGCAGAGCAGTGCCTGGCTGTCATGAAGACCAGGATCAAGATCATCCATGGGGTGAGCAACAGAAAATCTTTCACATTGGCTTCTAAGCAGTAATGCATTCAATAGCTATTTAAGTTTGAAGAAAGAAGGTTGTCTTTAAAAGAATGATGTGAATGGTGTGTTTATATTCCATAAGATTTTAATTACACCAGAACCCATTTTGGCACTATGTATACCTTGATAAGTGAAATGACAGGAAACAAAGGAGATACAGAGAGATGCCTGGATGTCTTGTCGTTTGTTGTTGATGTTCTGGGACACTGTGTCAACTTCAGCCTTTTACATGCATTGTCTGTTTTCAAAAAACACTTCTGTTTTCATAGGAAATGTACAGTTTGCATACAGTCTCTTTCAAAATAAACACACTACCTTGGTACAACACTGCAACAAAGCACATGGATGGGTTTAGAGAAAAAAAAAACAGAGTTTGGCTTTACAATGTTTCAATTGGTGGTTGTTGGACCCATCCACCACCCTCCCTCCCGCCCTACTCAGACTTTTGCCCCCTTAACTTAAGTTGTTGTCCCGCCACATTTCTCCCTGACACAGCTAGATTCCTTTTAACAATAACAGTGACTGGCTGTGTATCATGCGGACATGAAAGGGTGGCTTTTTTCATTGGTGTCTGATACTGGAAGTCACTGCCCAAGTGCTGCTGTTCGATGACTTCAAAGTGAGACCAGGTTGTTCAGTGGCTAACGCAAAAACTCGACTGACACGATCTACAGCCAGTGTTTGGTTTGTTCATTCTGGGCCACTGTAGAAACAACATGGAGGACTTTGTGGAGGTGGACCCGCTCATTCTAAGGTTACAAAAACACGATAATTCTTAGTTTCATGTAATTACCGTAATACATGCACAATGCACATGCATGTGTCCACAGCTTTTATTTATTTTCAAGAAAACAGGGCAGCTTTACGAGTTATAACTTTACTTTCTTGAAGTGTGAAAACTGAGGAGGAATTGAATTTTAAGAACAATCAGTACACACAACTATTCAATCAATGACTGTGTCCTCTCTGATAACCCAATCCCTCTCCATCAGGACAACCAGACAGCGTTCCGACTGATGGACAGGAATCGTAAAGGTGTGGTGGACTGCCGTGATTTCAAAGTGCTGTACAGCAGCCTGGGCTTTTTCTGCAGGGAGGGAGAATATGATCGGCTGCTGGATCTGATTGGCCTGCATCCAGGGGCCAACCTCAACTATGCAGAATTTGTGGGTGTTGTTGAAAATAATGGCAAACGCAAACCAGGGCCACAAACAGCTTGTGTGTAAGTCTTATATGGTCATTATTACTGATGTGTGGCCATTTTGAAAAAGATTGGGTCTGTGTTAGTTTTTCTGTCTCTCCTGACAGACAGGAGCAGCTCCATGAACTCCTGGCCTGTGAAGCACGCTACAAGTGGGCAGACATGTCCAAGGTTAGCAACACAGAATGTACATATAAAATGAATCTTTGCACAATGCAAAGATCTGTACCTTTTGCACTCTTTCCCATCAGGTACTGTGCCAGTTTGACACAGACAACCAAGGCTGGATCCATAAAGAGAGTCTGAGGGGACTCCTCTTTACCTATGCTCTTCCAATGAGACCTGATGAGTTTGACCAGCTTTGGTTGAGGTAAGAGGTACTCCAGCTGAGGTATTACAATTACTGCAGCGGACATTGATGTGTTCTTGTCTATGCCAGCTAAGATTTTTAACTTCATTTGGACAGGTATGACCCAGATGGAAGGGGCTGTGTGGCAGTTTGTGACTTCCTGGAAAAGTTGGGGTTTCATCACGAAGGAGAAGTGACAGCTCAGAGCCAGAAGCTGAACCAAACTGTCGACCAACAGAACGCTGGCAGACCTTTATCCTCTGATACTGCCTCACTGCAGTGTATGAAGTAAGTCAAGAAGGGTACTGAAGACGATTAAAGGTTATCCATCCAGTCACTGGATCCAATCCTACAATTTGTTCAGGAAATTAAGTAATTAACCCAATGAAGTTCATTGAAATTAAGAGTTTTCAATATACTTTGTTTGCGAGTGCGAGTGTTCAAAATATGTTCATAAAAACATGTCAAATGTTACGTGAAATATGTTCCCTATATTACTAAATTAAAATCTAGTGCTGTGGAATAGTTGAAATGTCACTATCACATATTAAGGCAGATTTATACTTGTGCGTCAGCTCTATGCAGAGCCTATGCACATGGCCTACGCTGTTGTGAGCCTTTATACTCATGTGGTGCTGTGTCTATGTCATTCTGCAGTTACACCTCTAAAACACTGGTCGGCAGTGGAGTTTGTTTATAGTGCTGTAAGGTTAATTGATTCAAAACACACATTAATTATGGCTAAGTAACAATCATTTCAACTACAAGCACTGAAATCGGCTTAACCATAACTCTCAGGATTCACAGACAAAGCACTTGTCTTTTGCTGGACACATTTTCCCCTCAAATACAACATACTCAGGGGCGAAAATCCCATTTCATAGTTGGGGGGGGACAATAAACAGTAAAATTTTAGAGAATAATTCCGGGGGGGGGGCAAGGAAAAAAGTTGTAGCCTGTCTTTTATACAGCATCTTTTACCGCAATTTGACGCTTTAATCTTCTCTCTATCTCTCCAACAGGCAGAGTGAATGTCTGTACTTGTGAGAAATGACTTAACAACTAAACATTTCCTGCAATTAAACTGGTGAACTGGTTTATAAACAGTGTGCTGTGAGATCTGCCGCTGCGCACCTCACAACCGTGCGTAATAGTTGCGTGTAATGACTGCTCCTCGGTTAAACTGTACGTCTTTCGTGTTTGTCTCACTGACAGGTGGAGAGCCTACAGACAGGTACCCATTAGCTATGCTCCGCCAACACCGTGTGTAATAGTCGCGCATAATGACCGCTCCTCGTCCGTTAGACCGCATGTCATTCATGTTTGTCTCACTGACAGGTGGAGAGCCTACAGACAGGTACCCATTAGCTACGAGTTGTTCCACCACTGACTGCTCTTGTCTTGTCCTGTCCTCTTCCTCTTCTTTCTCTCCTGTCCTCTCTATCACTAAATTCTGAGCTTAATCATTAGCTTTTAGCTTAGCAGCACTCGTAATTGAATAGGCTTTTGAACAATGCAGGAGAAATGTTGCAGACAGTTTATATTATCAGCCTGGGCCTGGGGCTTGTTGTAACAGTAAATGAGATGTGTTGTAACTTGTGTAAGTTAAACTGTGTCTGTGTGAGTGTACATCTTACCCTGCGATGCACGATGTGGGCAGTGGGTCCAGCCACACGCTGCTACTGCTGCCAAGCAGCCCTGCCCGTTGGAAAGAGTGTGGGATATACCACTACTAGGAATGGGAGGGGGGGAATAAATCTTTTAAGATTTAAATAGCACATTATTGCGCGATTATAATGAGCACCGCTTACATTGTGCTTTTAATAAATACTACTGCATTGTTCAAAAATTATTAATTGTGTCTCAAATTATTCTAGGGGGGTACAGCTTTACTGAAGGGGGAGTCATGTCCCCCCTGCCCCTGGTGATTCATTCAAATACAAATTTGATTGAATCACCAGGTCCAGACATCTAAAATATCCAGTTACTGTGTACTGTGGTCATCGATCCACTTGGATGGTGGAAGACTGAAGGGACATGAGGGCGATCAGCTTGCATGTATAAGGTATCATTAACACTCAGGTTCAGCTGAGGTCACAAAAAAGTATTGCACAATATAAAACAAACAATTTTTTATCAACAAATAAATGCATGCAAATTTATGACCCAATCTAAATCATAACCCAAACAAACATCAAATTGCATTAACGTTTACGTGATCTTATTTTATACCCCAAAAGGGGCACAGCCTTGCCCGTGTGATCTATTGGCATTTACAGATAGTGAGCGGCGGGAATGTTGAGTGAGTATAGTTTGCAAGCGCTAGCAGTTTGCTTATTTGCCATTGCCCCAAAGTGCGTGTTTAATAGTGTGTTCAAAAATCCCACCAAAATAACACAGAACACCACAGAAAAATCAATGCTGTGATTTGGTTTAAAAACGTTTTGACATTTGGAGATTGTTTTTTTACAAATTGAGGTTTTTTTCAGCAATTGGATGACAAGCACTTCTGTTTTGCTGAGTAACCCCCTTATTGTCAATATACCTACAAATGCCATCCATCCTCTGAATGCCTGAGGTCTCTAGTTTGTGGCTGTTTCATGAGGCTATGGCTATCCTAGATGTCACTATTTATACAGTGAGGTCAAGTTTAAAAAAACTGTCTCACTACAGTAAAATGGCTCCTATGTGGACTGACACCATCACACATAAATAAAATTGGGCTCATTGAATCCACAAGAGCCTTAAACTTTCCAGTCAGACCCAATTTATGCAATACCAAGACTGTTAGTATGCAGAAAGATTCAAATACAATAAGTGAAAATAACATATTTGTACTGCAGGCAAAATAAATTGCATTATTTTGCCCTAAACGGCATAGGACTTGCATAAAGTAGGCATATCTGTAAAGGGAAGACTGGTGGGTACTGGTGAGGACCCTTTTCCATTCAAATATCTTGAGGTGAGAGGTCAAAGGACCTCTGTGAAATCAAACATGCCAGGTTTTCCCTCACCAAAAATTGGAGCATTAGTATTATAATATTGGCTAAGGATGCTGGCACCCCCACAAGGTACGCGGGGGTCATCTACACATTACTGAGCCATACAGTATTATGAGTTGCTGTAATTAAGAATGATTGTGATTTCAATTTTTTACTTTGTTGTTTGATGTGAATTTGAATCCAGCCCTCACAAATTATACAATGGACATCAGTAAAGATTTTCAACTTGAATTATTCACTCTTCAACATCTGATGTGTGATTTAAGTGTTCCCTTAACTTTCTGAGCAGTGTGATTATATAAAGCATGCACCAGATTATAAAATAAACACATACTGTAAATAACATTTCAGTGATTTTAAACTTTTAAATTTGATCATGATTCACACAGTTGGTTTAGTTTCTTCAGTGACTCAGGCAGGATATATGCCCTAAAAAAACAGACAAACAACAGAGAACATATTTATAGATTGATATTTACAGATTTTAGTTTTCTGAACAAGCTTTGCTCTAGAGTGTCAGTACTTTTCAATAGTACATATGCTGTTGTTTTACTCTCCTGAATGAGCTGCGTATCCCGGGGGGTTTGGATAAACAAACATTAAAGTCTGGCGTAGAAACATTTTGCACATGCTGTGATTATTACTGAGCCCTTATTAAAATATTTTTCTTGATAAATATTGTGAATGCCGTGCAACAAGGCTTTATTAAATTCCACTAATTTTTAAGTGTAGCTGCACAATAGGTATGCCAATTATTAGCTGTGTGAGCACAAGTTTAGATTTATGAGAGCAGAAAATAATCTGATTATGTTTGTAAAAGTTGAAGCCAAAACATTTTTAATTACACTGTTTGTCTGAATAAAAATACATGACTGAAGCTATGAGAGCATAGCAGCATGTTTCCTGTTTGTTGTACTGTCCATAGCCAGATTTTGGAAGGGAACTATGAGTGGTTGAGCGACTCACTGACTCACCTGGAAATGAGGAGAGATGGCACAGTGACAGTGGAAGAGCTGCTGAGCCTGTTACAATCCTACAGCTACTGCGTCCACAGAGACCAGCTTGTAAATCACCTGTGCAGGTCCACTCCATCTGTACTTTCTCTGTAGACACATATTTAAGACAATTGGGTCATGTTCATGAAATGTTAGTAAAGCTGCGAGTAGATTTGCACATAAAAACCTTGCTACTAAAAGCCCACACCGAATTGATGACCACTGTGGAAAACTCAGATGTGATCACAGGCAGGTGTTCATAAATGCCACTCAATCACAAATTGACAGCACACTCTCGCTAGTCATCCATTAGCATACATCTCAGCCCATGATAAGCCAGTGACCACTATATAAGGAGCTAATAATTACAATGGATAGGTGCATCCTATCAACCTGTGAACATGACGCAAACAAAGAAAGAGAGAAAGAAAATAAAAACTTTTAAGTAGCTGAGACTCACACCCTGGCTAATTGCCTATGAATTCTTTCTCTGAGATCATTAATGTCTTTAGAAATTTTCTGCATGGCTAAAAACTGCAGGTTATTTGAAATCAATTTGAAACCAACTTGTGTGTTGCACTTTCTGCCTCCTCTCTTCTCAGGCTCAAAGTTTCTATGGATGATAGCTGCAAGAGGCTAGCTTACATGGATTTCCTATCTGCATTTGGCCAGAAGAATTGTGAGCGTCCCCCTGCTACTCCCAATGCTGTACGTCAGATAGAGTCATTGGACAGCCTCAGTCCGGGCAAGGCTCTGGCTAGAATGCAAGAGCTAGTCACTGCCTCAGCTCCTCATCTGTGGAGGGTAAGGCTTACAACATGCAACATTGTCTTTGTCCTTAGTTCCTCAGGTGATCACTGTTCTGTGTCTCTCTATCCTCCAGGTATTCTTGGCCTTTGACCAGAGCGGGACAGGGACAGTCAAAGCTCTGGAATTTCGTCAGGTGCTAGAGAATTTTTGTGCTCACCTGTCAGACAAACAGTACAGATACATGCTGACCAAACTGGAACTGGACCGCGAGAGCTGCACTGTTAACTGGAAGGACTTTCTCAACAGGTTTCAGTCACAGAGCCCACTGGTAAGGTTTAACATTTTGGGAAATATGCCTTTTAGCTTTCTTTCCAAAGATGCTGACATGAACATGGCCAAAAAAAAACAAAACAAAACAAAAAAAGCCTGAAAAAAATGCTGTGTCAAAGTCCCACAAAGCCACCACTATGGTTGTAGACTTGTTATGCTAAGCTAGGCTAACCACATCATGACTCCAGCTTTGTACCTAACACACAGATATGAGATTAACATCTAACGTTTCATCTTACTACCAGAAAATAAGCAAATAAGTGTGTTCAGGCCAGCCATTAGGAATTATGGACAAACATTTCCCAAATTGAGCCTGTCATCCACATCCACTTCAGCAGCACCACCACCACTCACCCTTAGCTTTTATACCAACACAGGCAATTACATATAACCTCTAGGCCATTAGCCTTGTAGTGCCAGATATGGAGTGCCTGGCAACCATTTCCAAATCCAGTGTTATAGATCCATCCAGGTCGTGCTCTGTTTTACCTCCATATACTCAATATAGCCTCGTTCTCACTAAGCGGTCTGGTTCAGTTTAGTTAGTTACACATTAGAATGGTTATTTTTGACAGAGAATCTAAACACTTCAACCTGTTCATTTTTGTTCTGAAAATGTTGGTGTGCCACCACGTTCCATGAACAATAAACAAGGTGTAGACGTTCCTCTGCATCGTTGATGAAGAGGCAATACCAGGCAAGAGGCAATCACTCCAGCTTAAGACTGATTCTGCTACATAGGATTTAATTTGCTACTTTGCTGAGCTCTTCACCTTTGTCATGTTTAGCTTCACCTGTCATACCTGGGACTTCTTCACATTTTTTTTTAGCCAGAAATATGGCCATTGCCTCTCTGCACCTTTCAATCAGTACATTTACATGACATTAGAGAAAATGGATTTATTGTGTTAGTCCGACTAAAACCGGACTTTTAAAATACATGTAAACATGTTAGCTGGACTGAAATCACACTAAATCAAATTTCTCAAAGTGGGACTAACACCCAGATAATGCGAATGGGAGTCAAATTCCTCCTGTATGTATAAAGTTAATCAGACCCAAACTGGCCTAGGTGCTCTGCACATCCTCCAGAGGTTTGACCCGGAGGTTGAATAGCATTAAATGCAC
This sequence comes from Epinephelus fuscoguttatus, assembly GCF_011397635.1. Lineage (NCBI taxonomy): Eukaryota > Metazoa > Chordata > Actinopteri > Perciformes > Serranidae > Epinephelus > Epinephelus fuscoguttatus. The sequence continues at coordinate 33,567,438 of NC_064773.1, forward strand.
AACAGAAGAAGAAGCCAGTAACAACATGGCCAAATCTACATCCAGAGCCGTGTATTTTTGGCCGGATGAAATGTACAATGCTGTTAAGTTGTCCACCATGGTGCCAGTTTGCCGCTAGCTAACCGTAGCTAACTTGTTTGTCAGCTGTTTGGTCTGTGACATAACAGGTCAACCAGGAATAGGTCCAGTACTAAAAAGCTGAAAGTGGGCATATCGCCATCTATTGTAGTCGCACATACTACAGTCAATAAATCGATTCCCCTCCCATGCTCGTATACTGGGACAAGGACAGTAGTCCAATTAAATGGCCTAGTTGAGCTTTAACTGTAGCTTGACTTAACTGGCTTTATTTATAAGTCAGTAAATAAATTGTTGTACTTGATCCCATGCACTTATGCATGGGCCCCCCTGGGCCTTTGACAGGGTCAGATTTATGCACCCCCCTGGGGGCAGGACTCAGTTTAGTCTTGAGTGCATAGGAATGAGTCCTAAAACCCGGAAATAAGTTAGCATTTTACCACTTCTGGTTGCCCCATCTCAAAGTCATTAGATTTTCTGAATGTTTTTTTTTGGTTTGTTGCCTGAAATAATGTCTATTGGTAACACAAGCTCAAGAGACTTAAATGTTTTGTTTTCTGACATAAAATATACATGTTCATGCAACCGTAGTGTAGTTCATTTATAGCCTAACATTAGCTTTTTACTTCTGGCGATGAAATTTAGGCTTCAGTAACCAATTAAGTGGTGCTCATTTGTGAAGATTATCTTGCTGAACAAAATGTAATTGAACATATAAGTATCATTAAGGTTTGTTTGCCACAGAGCTTATTTTCGTCAATAATCCAAAATCTAACGGAAAAATCCTGTTGGCTTTTTGACGAGGGAACCGGTGTGGTACTTACTTGAGCATCAGTCAACAAAAAAAAAAAAAAAAAAAAAAAAAATTCCTGGAGCACCGTATTGCCCCAAAAGTTGAACTGTTCTTTTGGCTGTATGTTGTCTGTACCTGTATGCCTCACATAGAACATATTTGTTTGTTGTCTGCTGCTGTTCATATTGCTGAAGATGTTTGAGAGGTCCCTGAGTAAAAATTGGGAGCAAAGGGCTAAAACCAGATCCCCTATCTGGGCCAAGACCTCTGAAACCACAGAATGCCTGCAGCAGATCCAGGAAGTGGTCTCAGGTTATTTGTATGACATCACCAAAGAGCTGATGGACCTGGACCCTTCCATCAGCATGACAATCTCCAAAGAGCAGTTCAGACAGCTTTGTGATTGCCACTGCTTGAGACTCACAAATGATCAGGTAAAGCCAGGAAAAACTGTTTACTACTGCGTGTATTCCACTGCCTTATAACTCAGAGAATTCAAAGAGGAGACATTCAAGAGAGCAAGCACATTTCCAACAACTCTCCCAGTGCTTTCAAGCTGAAACAACTCACGCTGGCTTCAGTCCACGGTTACAAATGAGGAGATGAGTCTGAATATCGGAACATTTGCCAGTTTCATTCTTTTTAGTCTGATATGTTTTCTTTAATTATTCTAATCAAAATTTAATTCATCTTTGCTGATAATTATTGACTGCGTGAGAGAGTTAGTCATCTGTAAAGCCAATTTACGTGATGTGTACTGTGGAACTCTCTTTGGGGTGCCAGTCCCCCCAGTGCACAGAATTATTATGTGTGCGTCTGTGTGTGTGTTTCCTTTTGCTTCTCAGTTTGAGTGTGTGAGTCAGATGCCTGTGAATGAGCAGGAGAAGCTGCAATACAGAGAGTTTCTGAAGCTTTTTGGTGCACTGGACAGGACAGAAGCAGAGGGGCCCTTCAACAGTGTCCAATCACCATCCTCTGAACCCCGAGACACTCCCTCAGCAACTGAATGTTTCCCAGAGACTGCAGCTGCCGTTCTGCAACGCACCAAGGTAGAATACACAACAGGGTAGCCAGTTGTCATCCTTTGAAACCTTACCTGCTATTTAAGCTCTGTTATGAATTATGTCAGCCTGAGTAGAGCTGCATAAGGGCCTGAACGCAGGCCTGGACAACAGAAAATTGGAAAAATATTGCCTGGTCTGATGAGTCTCGATTTCTTTTTTTTTAAAGATTATTTTTTTGGGCTTTTGCCTTTAATTGACAGGAGAGAGTGAAATGGGGGAGTGAGAGAGAGTGGGGGGATGACATGCAGCAAATGGTTGTGAGCTGGAGTCTAACCCGTGACCGCTGCAGTGAGGCAACGCCTCTGTATATTGGGCGCCGGCACTATCCACTACGCTACGGACGCCCCATGAGTCTCGATTTCTGCTGCAACATTCAGATTGTAGGGTCAGAATTTGGTGTAAACAACATGAAAGCATGGATCCATCCTGCTTTGTATCAACAGTTCAGGCTGGTGGTGGTGGTGTAATGGTGTGGACAATATTTTCTTGGCACACTTTGGGCCCCAACTGAGCCTCGTTTAAACGCCACAGCCTACCTGAGTATTGTTGCTCACCATGTCCATCCCTTTATGACAGTCTTCTGATGGCTACTTCCAGCAGGAAAACGCACCATCCCAATAGAGCACCTTTGGGATGTGGTGGAACAGGATATTTGCATCATGGATGTGCTGCCGACAAATCTGCAGCAACTGTGTGATGCTATCATGATAATATGGACCAAAATCTCTGAGAAATTTTTCCAGCACCTTGTAGAATTTATGCCACCAAGAATGAAGGCAGTTCTGAAGGCAAAAGGGGGTCCAACCTGGTACTAGCAAGGTGTACCTAATTAAAGTGGATCGTATACACATACACACCAAAAAACAACAACAAATAAACAAAAAAAGATTTAATTTGAGCAAACAAACCACATTTCTCTGCTTAACACATGACTAAGTATGTGTTAATATCCAGAAGACTGCACAACAATAACCTCTCTCACTCAGTCACTCTGTGCACTTACAGACCCTTGGACACTTAATCACAGTCTCTCTCTGCTCTGTGCACTCTTCAGGTTTGCTTGGGTGTTAACAGTGTGCCACAGTTTCAGCCAGCTAATAAAGCACGCAGAGCAAAAAATGTATGAGTCAGAAAATAAGTAAAACTGAATGAGAGAGGTTATTATTGTGCACTTATGTGTATAATGGCAAACAGAAATAAATGTATTGAGCTGAGAATAGATTTTGCTCACTCAAATAAAATTATTCCCCAAAATATGTTTGAAAAAAATATTTTTCCGTGCTCAAATGTTCCACTGCATGCTCAGACTGAAATCACAGATACAATGCCGCAGCAAAAATGCATTAAAAAATCAGCATGTGTCAGAGCAATTACACAGACACCCTGTGTGTATGTTGCTACCTAGCTACAGCTAACGTCTGTACAGTCAGTACGTTTGCAGTTTGGGGCGAATAAACACAGACTGCAAAGGCACTCCATCTGTCAAATTCCTGCAAATAACATGAGGTGAAAATTTGCTTTATGTATACAAAGGGAAAGATCCAGTAACTGTGTCGCCTTCTCATGTTTCTTCAGAAACTTCTTTTGGAGTTATTTGACATTTCCAGAATGTCCGCTGTGTCTTTTCAGTCTGCAGATTAAAAGCAAAGAGCAGTTACTGTACAGTTGAGCGGGTTGGACAGAGCAAACAGAAACACATGCGAGTCCTTTGTTGACATCTTTTGTCCACTAAGGTGGATGAAGGGAGGGTGTTTGGTGAAATGACAGTCATTCACTGTACAGCATACTGGAAATTGTGTTAAGCAGATGCGTGTTCAGTGCTGCAAGGCTTCAAGGAGCAATTTATAATTCTGGGCTGATCAAGGCTGTAGGCACAACTTTAGCCACATTTTCAGCTTAGACACCGGTAGAAAGTAGTTTCATCTCTGCACGTGACTCCAAAATGCAAGTTGTGTGTAACTTCACTGACATTACACAAGATAAATCATATAATGTATTTAGCTCTGTTTCAAACACTAATACCCATTTTCCACCTACATTAGTAAGTTTATGCGTTTTTTTATGCCTCTGTGCAGGCAACAGTCATAGCCAGAGGCATTATATTTTCAGGTTATCCATCCATCCGTGCATCTGTCCTTCCGTCCCTCTGTTCCTCCGTTCCTCCATCCGTACTATATCCTATTCTCATGAACACAATATCAAGAATGCCTAAACAGAATTTCTTCAAATTTGGCACAATTATCCACTTGGACTCAAGTATGCAATGATCAGACCTTGGTGGTTAAATGTCAAGGTCACTGTTACCTCTGTGTCATTCTCGTGAATGCGGTACCACAAGAATGCCTTGAAGTTTGTTTGTTTTTTAATTTGGCACAAACATCCACTTTGAGTCAAGAACAAACTAATCAGAATTTGGCAGTCAAAGGTCACTGTGACCTCATCTGTCTCATTCTTGTAAATGTCGTACTTTAAGAACGCCTTGAAGACTTTTATTTTTTTATTTTTTTAAATTTGGCACAAACATCCACTTTGAGTCAAGAACAAACTGATCAGAATTTGTCAGTCATAGGTCAAAGCTCACTGTGACCTCATCCATTGCATTCTTGTGAACATGATGGGCTCTAGTTTCGCAGACCTGTGCTTCGCCAACTGGGTGTGGCCAGGCGGATTTTGCAAGTTTGGCACACCGTGCACCCTGGCGCAGCTACTCCTCTTTCCCACCTCCGTCCCTCCTACCGGCGCAAGTCGGAAAGAGGGAGGAGAGAAGGCGTGGAGTGGGTTTTACACACATCACACCAATCAAATGAGCCCCTCTCCTCGCCCTTAAATGCGCCGTGCGAAGGCGTAATGAGAGTTTACTCAATTCGCCATGGCAGAAGAGAGCAGCAGCGTCAGACGGCCAAACTCCTCCCAGGAGGAAACTGAAACTCCACGGGCTGATGATGCAAAGGTAGCCTGGGAGGAGGTCCCCACAATTGTAAATCAATGTTGCGTTTCTCTTGTGCACGCGTGCGTGCTCTCTCTTTCTCTCTCGCAGTCTTACTCTGTTTCTTTTCTTTTGACTTTTCTAAGATGACAGATGCTGAATATATACTCCCTATCTGATGCTGTGGCTGTTTGTGGTTGGCTGAGAGGGATGTGAACTCATTAGTTTGCAGGCTGTGTTAATCAAATCAGGTTGGGTTTCCATTATGCGTGCCAAACGTGCCAAACTGTGCCAATCCCCTTTGATCTGACATCAGATGTGACGGGACAGTCGATATAGAGATACATTTATGTGCTGATTGCAGATAGTTGCATTGAATAGTGGTTTTGTGGGTATTTATTGCATCGTTAATGTGCCTGATATTCTGGAAACCTGCCTGTGAGGTCTTGGTGACGTGTGTGCACTGTCCGCCGGTCAGCCAAACTTCGGCTTACACCGGCTGCGCTCCCCCTGCGCTGACAGTAGACCTGGTTTCAGATTGCGAGCTTTTAGCGCACCTTCGGCAAAGCCTTTTGGCAGGAAACTGTCACTGCGCCAAGCTGGATCTGTCGACACCTCCCCCTGCTGCGCCGCCACACCCATCTCAGCGCACCTCATTCTGCCAAACTACCAAACTGAGCGCGCCTCGGGTTGCGCTGCTCGAAACTAGCTCTGTGCGGGGTTTGCCACCCTACGCCACCTGCACTGCACCAGGAAACTAGAGCCCTCTGTCTCAAAAACACCCTGAAAGAATTTCTTCAAATTTGGCACAAACATTCACATTCACAATTTGGTGGTCAAAGATCAAGGTCATTGTGACCTCACAAAACCTGTTTTTGGCCATAACCCAAGAATTTATCTACTAATTATGACAAAATGTCACATAAAAATGTCTAATAGGATAAAATGATGAAGTGCTGACATTTTATATACAAAAGGTCAAATGTCAGCTACACTCTGACATCATAATGTTCTGCATAAACACTTTTCTGGCCATTATTCCATGTCATAACTCCAGAACAGAAGTGGAGACATTTGGTCAGATACTGAATTGGTGACTCCAATTTTGGGACCACCTTGAAACCGTAATGATTGTATATATCTTCTGTGCTGCTGGGAGGAGGACGTGTGAGAAGCATCCATCTCTCTGCAACTTGAAGGGTTTGTGGAGGCATACAACCATGAGGTGGTAATTCTAGTTTAAACGTGGGAACACTCGCTAAAAATAGGTAATAGACTCCTTTCCCATTGCCAGTAGACTAAAGTCATGCATACGGCTCTGCAGTACATAAGTATGCCTTTCTGTTTTTTTTTTAACTGTGTCATGTGTGACGTCACAGACAGGCCAGAAAACAGGATATTAAACAGCAGAAAGTAGTATGGAGGCCTGTGGAAATGTGTCATTGGTTACTTCTTTTTTTATATTTTGCTTCAGACTAAATTTGGATCAATGCTTGAGCACTGCTTTGACAGGAAGGTTGGTATTTTGTTGTGCATTGTTATTTCATTTTCATTGTATTTTGCTTATAAAGGGCTAAAATTAAAATTTCCATCACCGCTGATTGGAGCCAATCAGAGCTGCAACCAATAAATACCAGTGACTACTGCAGAACCATTTGTCCCAGAAGTGAATACTGATTATAACCTTTCCAATAAAATACAAAAGCCAGATATTAGTGGGTGTCAGGGTTTTTTGTGCAGTGGAAAGGGGGCTTAAGTGAAACTGTATAGGGCAAAAGTGTAATTATTTCATGAATTATGTCAATGCCTCTTTTGTAGGCACACTGTTAGAATTAGCTGCTTGGTGCAAACCACTCTTTTCTTTAGTGTAGTTATGCAGCCCTTCTCCTCACCTCACCTTATTCCTCTTTCAGTCTGCCCCCCAGTGCTGCTCCAGGCGTCCTGCCTCAGTGGGAAGGCCAGGAACAGGAAGCCCGCTGGGCAGCAGGGAGAGGAGGCTGCGCTGGGCGGTGCAGTGCTGCTGGAAGGAGATCCTGAGGAAGTGTACCGAGGAAGATCCTCAGCGAGAAGGACACATCAGCACCACCTCCTTTCTAGGTGAGCAGCAAACCACAGACATCATACATGACACACCTTCTACCTGCTATATCCTAGCATCTGACTGTGTGTTGCAGAGATCCTCCAATCTTTCAACATCAGTGTGACTCAGGAGCAGTTTGAGCATCTGGCTGTGAAGTCTGACATCATCAATGATGGCTGTGTTTCATATAACAACTTCCTTCGTCACTTCCTCCTGAACCTAAAACCAGCAGAGGCCAAGATGCCATTTCGGCGATGTAAACTCCCTCCTCCTGTTATGACGGTAAAAAAAAACAAAACACACACACACACACACACACACACACACACACACATTATTTACTATTCACTATTGTTGACTTTTAATTACCTTAAATTAATGACACATTAATTAGCTGCAGACTTTTCACAACCTAGCAACGCCAAAGCTGACCTCATTGATGTCTCATAAATGATTTATTAAGTAAGCTATTAATTAACCATGAACAAAGCTGACTTTCTAGAAAGTTGTACCAAACAAAATATTAACATGACACGTGACATAAAATCATTTTGTCACTGATATTAAAAATTCCAAGTAACAACAGTTTTTTCAATAAGTCCTTTGCTTCTCTTCTGCTTGGTTCACCTGGTGCAGTTCAGTCCACAGCTGACAACTCAAATGACTTCAGGATCTATGTTAGCATTTGTAAATCTACTTCTCCCTCATCTATCCAGTCCTCACAGTTGGAGTTTAGTGTGAAATTGGGACACAGGATACGTATTTTCAGCTACACATCCCCATGCTGAGCTGCACATTAGCACATTTCAAATTAACTCTGTAGTCCCTCTCCTTTCCTCCATTTAACGTCTGATCTATTGTAGTTTTATTGGCTGCAAGTTGAAATTGGGTTACAGTAAAGTGGGAGGGGGGTGGCTCTGGAATGTGAGGGGGTGGCGATGGGCTACGGCGGGTTGCCAGATTGTGTAAACTCAGCGGGGACCTCCCACCCTCAGGCTCTCGACTATCGCCTCCTATGACAAGCAAATTGGGCGAGTTTGGTAAGTCGCAGTGCTTTTTTGGCATAGCGAGGTGTATATGAAGCTTTGAACAATGACACACGGGTGGGCACATTCTAAAAGGACCCCTGCTGAGCGACTAAGCCGAGCCCCAAGCTTCAGTGGAGCGTGTGGGTGAGGGCCTAATCTGGCAACCCATGAGCTGCAACCTTCCAAACCAACTTTGGAATCACAAAGACCTGCATTGTCTCGGCCGAACCCACCATCTGTGTAAAACTGCAAAGACCCCCTGCATCTCATCTGAGTCGATGGTGTGTACAGACAAAACCTTTTTATCTGATCACAGAACAAAAAGCACTTTGTTTCAAAGCTCAGCTTGTGAAGAAGTGAAATATTACCAATAATGCGGGGGCTCTCACCTTTATTTGTCGTTTTTTTCTTTCTCATTGTTCATGTCTTCTTGTTCCGGCCTTGTACTTTGCGCTCTGATGGGATCCTGCTTGCTCTGGTCCGGTTCAGACGAGCCAGGGTGTTCTGAGCCGAGACTGTGTGGAGGTCATGCTGAGGATCCATGATGTGGTCTGCTCCTCCTGGACCTCTATCAGACGCTGCTTCCTGACGTCTGACCGCACCCGCGCAGGAAGTGTCTCTGTGCAGGACTTCAGGAAGGTGAGGTCATCCTGCAGCGCTTCACCCTGCAGAGTGCCACCTGCTCAGTGTCAAACACTCTGAGATAAACTGGTTCTTTATGAATTATTGATGCCACCATTTGAGCTCCGCTTGTGTCTTCTATCAAAATGTCTGAAGGAGAATGATGGAGAGTGACTGGAAATCCATGAAGCTCAAGCTTGCAAGCACACGCACACACACACACACACACACACACACACACACACACACACACACCTGTTCACTTGACAGCCAATCAGTAATTTTAATTGTTCAATTAAACCCAAGGTTGAAACAAGACCACACTGACATTTTGGCCCCAGAGAACAGCAGCTGACACTCCACTTTTATTGTCCCTGCCATTTACCTGCTGTACAATTTACTGACGACAACGCTCCCCGAGCTAATCGATAGAAACAATTAGCAACCTGGTTAGGAATGACATCTTCTAAACCCCAACCTAATACACTGTGACACACACAAATATGCACACACTCCAACTCCTGCTGTTGTTGCCCTGCAGGTGCTGCACCATTTCAGCATCAAACTGTCAGAGGAGGAGTTCTTCCACCTCAGCTCTTATTTTGATGCTGACACCACAGGGAGGATCTGCTACAACAACTTCCTGTGGGCCTTTCTTCACTGACCTTCATTCAGATGCCTACAGCTGCTGCCCCAAGGCCCAGACACTCAGGTGCCACAGGTTTACTGTTTGGCAATAACAGGTTAGGTTATTTGATTAAGTATGTCATATTATTTGTTAAATGGTAATAGGTACTCTAGAAAGCAAAATATAACCTGAAATGGTGAGCACTCATATTCATTAGCACAGCGTCAGTATGTGGGGCCCATGTGGGTAGTAAATGGGCTGAAAAATGGGCCCTGTATGGGACTGTACACAAGTTCCACATTGACCCTATGCCAGTAGCCCACATGAGTTGGTTAATCTAAGTGAGTCCCAGGGAGGGTGCCCATTTTGGACCCATATCCACTTAGTACCCAGGTAGCCCTAGCATAATCCATGTGGAGCCCACTTGGGTAAACCCAAGTGGAGGCATTTTTTCAGCCCATTTACTACCCACATTGGTCCCACATACAAATGTTGGTTGGGTAGGAATTATGTCCATGTTGGAAATTCAGCACCTTAGATTTATGTTCAGTGCTAACGTGTAAGTGTTTAAGTAGTGAAGAGGAAAGTAAGGGTGTGAATGTCTGGGTGGTGAATAGGAGTGTGGCATGTCGGACTTCACAGACCTGCAACAAACGTAAACCTTAAGTCATGCTGTAGTTACCATGTGCAGGTATTGTGGTAAGCAAGAAGTTAAAATTTTTTGTCACTGAATGTATTCTGTGGTTTTATAGAGCTAAAATTCTTGTCTGCTGAGACAGGTGCTACATAGCATTGCCATTTTGCTTGTTTCATCCAGCCTGACGTGTTTATGTGAGGTGATTTTGGAAAGGGTTATTTTGTTTAGCTGTAACCAAACAGCAGCTGGTGATGTATCTTGGAGCAAGTAACTTACATTTTTCACACTGATCAAAGAAATGTAGAACATTAAAATTATAAACATTTAAGGGTTGCTTGCAGTCAGTCTCTTTCATGCTTGTCGCCATTTTTCTGTTGTTACTTTTCATGTAAATGAAGCCAGCTAGCTATGAAGCAAGATTTTTCTTCATCAGGGTATGACACAATGCACTCACTCACAATTAAACCTTTAAGACTGGGTGCTGGAAAGTGCTGTGAGTGCTGTAAGTGATAATCTTCTGTGTGAGAATTCTCAATCAAGGTTCCCACAGTCATGAAAAGTTATGAAATTAGAAACACTGGTTGGAAATGTTTTAAATGCACACTGTTTGACTGTTTGAAATATTTTTGCTAAAAATCCCAAAACATGTCTAATGTTACACTAAGTACCTTCTCTGACTGCTGATCTGATCTGATCTGTTCTGTACGACATCTATTGCGCGTCTGTCCGTCCTGGAAGAGGGATCCCTCCTCAGTTGCTCTTCCTGAGGTTTCTACCGTTTTTCTTCCCTCGTTAAAGGTTTTTTTTGGGAGAGTTTTTCCTTATCCGCTGTGAGGGTCCTAAGGACAGAGGGATGTCGTATGCTGTAAAGCCCTGTGAGGCAAATTGTGATTTGTGATATTGGGCTTTATAAATAAAATTGATTGATTGATTGATTGACTGCTGCACTTGGTGACCACTTAAATGTCACTAGTGTCACATGATGCACATAGAGCAGAGCGGCATCACGTCATCACCAATGGGGTAGATGCAATATCCAACCACTGTGTTGGATTATTGATGTACTTGGACAGGGGAAGCCTAAAGGGACATGACAGCGATCAAACTTTATTTATGAAGGTATCGCAGATGCTCAGGTTCAGCTAAGGTCACGAAGCAATTGTTAGACATGTCCATAAAACAAACATTTGTTTTAAGATTATAATAATATATAATAAAACAATTATAATCTAAAGTAAAGTTATCTGGGTAAAGTTAGCAAGTGCTAGAAGGTTGCTTTCCCCAAATGCGTGTTTTAATAATGAATGGCTGCCATAATAGAGACATACCCATTATAAACTAAATAAGCTGCCTCTGTAACCTGCCCCTAGATAAGCAGATGAACATGGATGGATGGATAAATACAGTCATGGACATGAGGTAAAAATTTATTAAGCAAAAGATATGGAAAAGTGTTTTTTTTTTTTTAAATGTATAGATAAAAATGTGTGGGAACCCTGCCCCATTCTTATTTCTGCTGGTTACAATGATAGAGCAATTGAGTGATTCAGATCTGCAAAAGACACGAAAAGTTTAACTAGAGAGGACAGTGAAACACTTGTTTAGCCTGGTGTTATGTTATGCTGCTTTTTAGGCAGGCCCTGTTTGTCTGATATCAGACATAATTGTCAAGTTGTTACACTCCATTTCCATCTTCAGTCTGACATTGCATCCACTATAACCAATTTCCATGGAGGAGGGGGATGTGATTTTCCCTAACCAATCACTAGAAACCAACATATTTGTCTAAAGTAATGCAATTTTAAGGCCACACTCATGTGTAGCCATGACAATGTACATGTTTAGACGGACAATATTGAGAAGACGTTGATTTAGAACAACCTCAATAACAGTTGCACTCTATTGTTATTACTCCATTGGTTCTGGAGCACAGCAGACAACAGCTTGGCAACAGCGTTAGTCCCGCCCATGGTGCTGATTGGCTGATCATTAGAATCCCACAGTGCTCAGTGGATCGATTGCTTTTTTACCAAAAAATTGCTATTTCATGTCATGATTGCAGATGAATCAGTCACCTCGGGTGAGTGAGTGGATTTCAAAATCTGGACCCAGGTAAAGGACCTGTGTCAGACCACTTTTAATAGCTTGTTATTACATCAGTATCATGAAATGAGACTAAATATTTCCTAGGATTTCCAACACTGTAATATCCATTGTTGTCCTTTCCTTGCCTTAAAGGCTGCATTACAGTAAAATGATATAATTGTCTGAATGCCTTTACCCACTTAGTCATTATATCCACATAACTGATGATTATTTATCAAAAATCTCTATGTGTAAATAGTTTGTGAAAGCAGTAATAATCAAAAAATGTATCACATTATCACAAATGATCACAAACTAACATGGGAAAGGGGTGGGGAAACGGGCCCACAGCTCACTTTTGCTCCTGGACAGCTTGGTGCATTTATCTGGCCCTGACAGCGACTTTAGAATTTCAAATTTGATCTGCCACTAATACGACAAATAGATCCATCCTGAGATGTGATGACTGAAAAACAAAAACTGAAAAGAAGAACAAGGAGAGAATGATAAATGATTTTAGAGTTCTCCACCCTCTGTCTCCTGCCCGACTATTTGACACTGATTTGTGTTCCAAAGCCAATCAAATAAAGTGCCTTTTTAATGATGCAGACGACGGGAAGCACTGGGCGCATCTTTTGTTCCGATGGGAAGTGTGAAGTGAGATGGATGACAAGGAGATAGAGGGGACGTCTGTCATTCATTCAAAGGAAACGCTGCAGCAGCAAGATGTACAGTAGCTCTCAGAGAGGGGAGAAAAATGTAGAGAGCTGGGAATCATTATCTGAGGGAGCGAAGAGAGGGACGAGCAGATGGAAATGGAAAAGGGATGATCAGAACTGAGAAAAAGAGCTCAGCATTGTGGTTGGAGAGGCAGAGCGAGAAAAAAAGAGGGGAGGGAGCGAGCTGGAGGAAGACAAGAGTATATGAAAGCTAGTTGTATTAATGGCAAAGTAAAAAGCCATCCACGAATAAATTACCCAGTCTCCCCCAGGATTACTAATGTAATTATTTGAACGAGGGTTCTCATTAGAATGTGCAGAGGTGTGGAAGACCTGCGGAACAAAATGGGAGACGGAGCGGTGAGGGTTTAGCTACTGGAAATTAACTGGCTGCTTTGGGCTCTATAATTGATACGAGACACAGATACCTTTGATTGGAACAAAAGGGAAGAACCAGGACGAGAAAAGTTTCCTCACCACCTCTAATTTTTCTAGAAATAAAAGAGGGGAGAGACAAAAGGGAAAGTGAGGATGGAAGTAAGGAAGCATGATCCAGCGGTCACAGATAAGGTTTTATTCAATTGGTGAATAATCTCTCAGAACCAGCAGAATCTTTAAGAAAGAGAGGTACTTTACATTTTTAGAGTTGTCTCCAGGAGCAACACAGTAACATTTTGCAGCCGTTGGGTCTCCATATTCTTGTTTTACACTTCTTTAAAAAAATGTCCCCAACAGCGATGGCAAAATACAATACCATATGAACACTTTTATTCCAAAATGCTATACATCCGTTTAAAAAAAGACCTAACGTTCATAACTGTCCAGTCTTGTTGAAATGTAGAGGATCCAGCCAGTACAAACGTTACCAAAAACATAAGTTAATAACGACGCTTTAAAAAGTACCACCGCGATCTGCTTTTAAGTTTCAGCTGTCAATCATTGTGCCTGTGTAGGCGTCCCTTTTTTCAAACAGTGGATATCTCATTTTGGAACAAAACTCTTCATATGCAGATTGTCTGGGTAGCAGAAGTCATTAACTCCTTTAAGCATGCCTCAAGAAAGAAATCAAGAAATAGTACAGCACTTTTTTTTTTCTCAGAGAAAACAGGAAACACATAACACGGCTACTGAAGCAGAGGAGCATCAAAGCGAGACATCTAAATGAGGACTGGAAGTGGAGAGTGGGACCAAACAGACAGCTTTTCATGAAACTCAGATGAAAGTTCCTCCCATCTTTTGGTTTTTAATAGTTCCCTTTATTCCTCTCTTGGAACATTTTCCTTCGTGGACATTAATTAAGTCTGTGTTTTAAATGATGAGGCTGAGCACTTTTTTTCCTTTACACTCTTAAATACACTCACACACACACACACACACTCACACACACACACACACACACACACACATACACTTGTGTTGTGCTTGTACGGGCCTTTCACTGGCTACATTCAATCTATTCCTGCTAACCCTGATCGAAAGTCCACTTCAAGCCTTATATTCTGCTTCTTTGAAGAGGATTGTAATGAGATATTGTGCCGGCAGTCAACAAAGAACTATAACTTGTTCTTACGATCCAACAAAACCAATTAATGAAGTGAGACTTGCTACTGAGAAGCTGGTGCATCTGTTTTTTATAAACAATTAAGGAGTTGAGCAGAAAAAGTTTTTACCTGCTTGACGAGATAAACTTTAATATACCATAAAACACCCTCTATCTTTCCGAGTGGGCTTTTAATTCTAAAAATCTGCAGGAAGTACCTTAGCTTAAGAATGATAGAAGAAATGGGAAAATAGTAACATTATCAGAATTAATTTATGATTAAGGACAGTTTTTGTTTTATCAGACAAACTCAAGGCAGCAAAGCAAAGTATGACATGAGAGTCTCACTCTGAAGTTGTTGAAAACCGCCACTTCGTCAGTGACTTCCGGCATCAGACACCTGCTTTTTGGAGAGACCCTGCTTGCTTTGACGTAATTGTCAACTTGCTACACTCATGTTCATCTTCAGTCTGACATTGTGTCCACTTTAACCAATTTTGTGGGAGTGGGTGAGCCGATTTTCTCGAACCAATCACTAAGGACAAATGTACCCACCTGAATCTAATATTATTGTAAGACCACACTGATGGGTAGTCAAGCCAACATATCTGTTTTACGTGTTATAAGCGCAGAGCGGATAAAAACAAACTACGATGTCTGGCCATATTGAGAAGACATGTCAATTTAAAACAGCCTTGAAAGCAGCATCTGTCTTGTCACTAACTCTTCCCATTGTTGCTATTGGTTCCGGCACACAGTTTGACAATGAGGGCTGGATAATGGTACTCTATGGGCTCCAGTTTCCTGGCGCAGCGCAGGGTGGTGCAGGGTGGCAAACCCCGCACAGAGCTAGTTTCGAGCAGCGCAACCCAAGGCGCACTCAGTTTGGTAGTTTGGCAGACCGAGGTGCGCTGAGATGGGTGTGGCGGCGCAGCAGGGGGAGGTGTCGACAGATCCAACTTGGCGCAGTGACAGTTTCGTGCCAAAAGGCTTTGCCGAAGGTGCGCTAAAAGCTTGCCAGCTGAAACCAGGTCTACTGTCAGCGCAGGGGGAGCGCAGCCGGTGTAAGCCGAAGTTGGCTGACCAGCGGACAGTGCGCACATGTCACCAAAACCTCACAGGCAGGCGTCCAGAATATCAGGCACATTAACGATTCAATAAATACCCCAAAAAAACACTATTCAATGCAACTATCTGCAATCAGCACATAAATGTATCTCTATATGGAGTGTCCCGTCACATCTGATGTCAGATCAAAGGGTATTGGCACCGTTTGGCATGTTTGGCATGCGTAATGGAAACCCAACCTGATTTGATTAACACAGCTGCAAACTAATGAGTTCACATCCCTCTCAGCCAACCACAAACAGCCACAGCATCAGATAGGGAGTATATATTCAGCATCTGTCATCTTAGAAAAGTCAAAAGAAAAGAAACCGAGTGAGACTGCGAGAGAGAAAGAGAGAGCGCGCGCACACGAGAGAAACGCAACATTGATTTACAATTGTGGTGACCTCCTCCCAGGCTACCTTTGCATCATCAGCCGGTGGAGGTCTGCTCGCAGTTCCGTATATTTGGACACTGCGAGCTTGGACCTCCCCGACCAAAACATTAGTTTCCTCCTGGGAGAAGTTTGGCCGTCTGACGCTGCTGCTCTCTTCTGCCATGGCGAATTGAGTAAACTCTCATTACGCCTTCGCGCGGCGCATTTAAGGGCGAGGAGAGGGGCTCATTTGATTGGTGTGATGTGTGTAAAACCCACTCCACGCCTTTTCTCCTCCCTCTTTCCGACTTGCGCAGGTAGAAGGGACGGAGGTGGGACAGACGAGTAGCTGCGCCAGCGTGCACGGTGTGCCAAACTTGCAAAATCCGCCTGGCCACACCCAGTTGGCGAAGCGCTGCGCCCCCACCTCGCCCGGTCTGCGAAACTAGAGCCCAATAGCTTTAAGGTATCGACCAAAATAAGCCACTACCAATTTTTTATTTCATGTCACAATGATGGGGGGTAATGCAGCGTGACAACAATGAAAGGAAGTCAGAGCAGGGCGGGTTGGAAGGGTGATGGATGGGTCCAACAACCACCAACTTTCACCCAGGAGGCCAGTGTTTGCTTCCTGTAAGGTTGTAAAGCCAAACCCTGTTTTTTTCCTGAAACCAACCACGTGGTTTTGTTGCCTAAACACAGCCACATGCTTGTGTTTCCCAGCGGCATTTGAGCCTCTGAGCCTGGGATTTTTTCACCAACACATTCAGTATGTTAACATGCACAGTTAAGTGGAGCGACAGTTATGGCTCAACTTGTCCATTTAATTGAACTTCTGTCCTTGTCCCAGTATATAAGCACGGGAGGGGAATAGATTTATTGACCTAAGTATGTCCTACTCTGCTATGACAGGTGAGGATATGCCTCCTACTGGCTTGTTAGTACTAGACCTTTTTCCAGTTGATGTCAGAGAGCAAACAATCAACAAACTAGTTAGCTAAGGTTAGCTAGAGGCACACTGGTACCATGGTGGACAACTTTAATGCTCTGTACATTTTGTCTGTGCTGTACGCTTTACTTTTTTATTTTCTTCTCTTCTTCTGTTTAATGCTATTTGACCTCTGGGTCAAAGCCTGGGGGGGAAAGTGTGGAGCATGTGCCTAGGCCAGTTTCGGTCCAATTGACTGTATACATGCAGGAGGAATTTGACTCTCAATCACATTGGGCCTCATTCACAAACAGTGCGTACGCACAAATCTGTGCTTAAACTGTGCGTACGATTGTTTGACGCACAAATCCGGGATTCATCAATATTTTCTTACCCGAATTTGTTCTTACTCTGCGAACAAATTTAGAACTGCCTCAGACCATGCGTACGCACAAATGAGGAAGGCCGAACTGACTTAGAAAATGCAAACACACCTTTTAAGTACATGCAGAGTCTATAAAACCACATTCATGAAAAAGAGATTTAATTAACATTTTTTAAAATAATTAATTTACTAATATATTGGCCAAATGGATTAAATTACCATGAAATTGACACACGTTCACCCTCATCATTGTGACAATTAAAATATTAACAATAACATGAACAGAAAAACTATCACTCCATCAGCGTGCAGATGATCTGTAATGCCGACTGCCATATCCTTAAGGCTGTGGCCCGCTGGCCAGGAGGCACCCACGACTCATTTATTTTGCAAAACAGTACAGTGGGAATGCGTTTGGAGGCAGGGGCTGTGACAAGTGGATGGCTTGTTGGTGAGTATCTTTTGTTTTAGTCTTTTATTTCAATTGTTTTAAGTTAGTATTTTCAGAAAGTCTCTATTCCGTTAATGTTAAAATGTTATATTGTTTGGGTGACCGGGCATATGGCCTTAAAACATGGATGATGACACCATACGCAAACCCTGAAACCCCTCAAGAGGTGTGCTATAATAACATACATGCCCACACACGCGCCGTAGAGCGCACTTTTGGCGTGCTTAAGGGCCGTTGGATGTGTTTGGATCAGATACGGTTGGTGGCAAACTACTTTATACCCCTGAGAAGGTGTGCAAGATCATCCTGGCGTGCTGTGTCCTCCACAGTCTTACAATGACCCATGGCATTCCTATAAGACCCGGCGCCATCGCTTCTAACAAACTGTGAAATTTACTACTTCTCTCCTCGCGTAACCGCTTCCTTCATTCATGAATCAACTCTAGGCAAGCCGTTTCCTTATATGGAGAAATGGAGGCATGGTAGTATGCTGATTGCAGATCGCGGACACACGCCTGTCAATTTAGAATGGTTCTGATTTACTAACATATGCACGGTGGTGAGAACAAAATTGGCCGGTACGCACGTGTCATGAATCCGATGGTGATTTTGCGCAAGTACTTATTTTTTTTGCGGTTTGAGTAAGAACATTTCTGCGCTGATATTAGTGAATGAGGCCCAATATCTTGGTGTGTTAGTCTGACTTTGAGAAATTCAGTTTAGTATGATTGCAGTTGGGCTAACATATTTACATGTATTTTAAAGGACCAGATTTAGTTGTACTAACAATCAGTCGATTATCTCAATTGTCATGGAACTGTGCGAGTAGTGTGGCATTTCCCAGTGGCACTGAGTCACCAAACCTGGGCGTTATTTGCCTTCCCAGCCCTGCTTTTTCAGCAGTTTTCATGCCACCAAACGTGAGTGTTTTAAGCCAAAACATGATCTTTTCCTAACCACAACTAAAAGGTTTTTGTGCTGGAACCCAACCACATGTTAACCACAGTGCTATTAAGAAATTTTAAGTTTCAACGTATTTTCCACAAAATAATGTAAGATATCTGTGGTTTGCAGAAATGTGCATGTGAAAAACTTCCAGCGACTGGGTGCATTCTGACTGCTTGCACCTAGTATTGCTGGAGATTTAGGGTGTCTGTAGGTCTACTACAATCATCTCCTGTGGGTGGTACAACATCTTGAAATGGACAAGGACAAGAGTTCTGATTGAATATGTGTCATCATTCATCTGAAAAGTTTCTACATTTTTCATCCTCATGGTTTTATTGTCCATGTTATCAGACCATGTGACCATGTTATCAGATCCTCAACTGTCAGACCAGCATCTTCTGTGTTCAAGGATTTTAAAATGTGCAAATTAACCACCAAATGCATGTGTTATTAAATTGGGTAATACATGTCTCTATATGCCTGTTTTTTATTAAGCTGCAGTTCCCATACTCTACCTGGTACACCACACCTTAAACTCGATCTTTATTCTGAACCTAATTCTAACTCTAAACCTTGAAGACATGAGGATCAAACACAATGTCTCAATTTCAGGGCTTAAAACTTAAACTGCTCCACATTAACGATAACATAACACGCACAGACACTCAGGCATCAACGTTCATGCTCGCACCTCCCACCATTATCCATACACACTGGTTTTCTTGGTGAGCAATTCTGCTGCTCTTTCCTCTTTTGCCTATTTGGAAACATTAAGACATCAGCTGGCACAATGAATGCTGATGTGCTGAGGAAGCTGGAGTGAAGTGGGAGTAAACTGCAGCCCCAGGGAACGTTCATACATAATGTCGGAGAGCAGGAAGATCAAAGTGTGACGTGGTCTTGTTATGCTAAGCACATTCAGACTCTCACTGAGAACGGCCTTATTCAGAAAATAGAGCAAAGGAAAAAAAATGAAAGGCTTTTTTTCTTCTTTTTTTTTTTAAACACAGACAAACTGCTAAGGGACATGAAAGAGTTAATAATCACCAAATGGGGCCGAGCAGCTTCACAGAGAAGGAAATACCATAATAAGCATTTACATTACTAAGAAATAGACCAAAGGAAATGTAACAACCACAAATATTAACAAGGTTTTTTTTTTTTGAAAAGCATAGCAACAACTTGGAAATCTTCAAGAAATCTTCAAGTTTTTTTTCTTTACATTGACAGAGAACATTTACATAGACCAGTTACAGTACATGTAGTTACAGCTTTACTCCTCTTGATAAAGGATCAAATGTCCCATCGCTCCCAACACGAGGGAGGGTCCTTGAAACAATCACCACAGCTCAGAATGACTGTCCAGAAGTAGCACCTTTACGTCGCGTGTTACCTGCTGTCTTTTCCAAGTCCTTAAAGCTCGGAATTTCAGTCAGTGCAGAAAAGCTGTGCTACTCATTCACAGCATGAAGGATGGAGAGGGAGGAAGAAATGAAAAAGAGGAGAAAAGGTGAAAGGGGAGCTGCATGGAGGGAAGTGCTGCGCGCAGTTTCCTCAGTGTCCTCCTCTCTCCCGGTTAAGAGGCTTATGAGGGCTGTAATGAGGCCCAGGGGAGTGGTGTCAACATGTTTGACACCCCGACTCACACAGCCCCTGGCAGAGACCTCTTGCTGCCCTCACACACTCACTTTGATCTCACACACATACACACACACACACACACACACACACGCTGGCAAAAAGAACACACTCCATAATGCTGCAGGCCCGAGGAGAGGAGAGAAACAGGCGGAAGATGGAGGGGGAGAAATGAGGAAATTAATGTTTAAAAGTGGGAAGGGAGGAAAGTTGTGTTACAATCCCCCAGGCAAATGTTCTGCTGTTGAGTTGTGCCTTAACCAAAACTCTCATGTTGATGAGGCGTTGGGTTGCTTCACTTTGAGTCCAAATGTTTACAGTTCATTTAAATGAAGTGAAAAAGGCCAACAGGGACGTCGGGGTGTCTTTTTTGTCTGTCTGAGAGCCACATCAGATTGTCAGTGCAGTAAAAGAGGACAGAGAAATATCCGTTGTTTGCATCTAAAAGCGTCTCTTTGCTCGTCCATTTCTCTGCTTTTAGACTCAGTGTTGAGATGAAGAAATGATGGCACATAGAATAACATTAATAGCGTTAGGGAGCGTCCCTCACCGAGTCTGCTCCGTCTCCAGGCATGTAGCATATGTGTCGCGTTAAACACACGGCTGCCTTATATTTACAGAATGTGCTCTGCTCTGCCCACCGACCTCACCTACCTCTCCTGGCTCCTTTCTCTTGATTGGCGGCAGGTGACTGGGGGCGAGCTTCCTCTAGTCATGTGGTCCTGGGATTTGGAAGGTCGAAGACAATGGGAGCGTTCATGGGCAGGAAGTTGACAGTACAGGCTGAGGCGTTGACGAATGTGGTGGTGCCGTCTGTCATCATGCCATAACCTGGGGAGCAGTGGGAGAGATGACGTTTTTAAATAAGCCATGTTTCCAAACCATACGATAGGGAATGTCTCTCTTCACCTGTCATATAGGTGTGCAGAGGTTGAACATTTTTGAGTCTGTTTGATTTTGTTCTGATTTGTTCTCTAACACAAAATCTGATATTCACTTGTTTCACTTCCTGCCACCCAACTATTGTATGTGCCACTATCAAAATCTATGTGCTAAATGGAAGAATAACATTTCAGTCACTTAGACATCATTTAATTCACAATTAATAATAATAATGATCACAATTTTACACACCACTGCCAAAAATGTATTGGCAGAAGCTAATTTAAGACCCTGCTCTCAGTTTTTGAAATATAATAAAATAAAATAAAAAGTGCAAAACTTTGATGCAACCTTTTAATAAATACAGAATTTTCAACAGCTTTTTACTGCTTATTATTGATATACAGTCTCCCTAAAAGGGATGCAAATCCTGAGTAAATATTCACCAATATATGATTGAATGATACAGTTAAATCAGAGGAAGTACAGTTTATTACAGTAGACCCCAGGACTAACAATAAGTGTGATGCATCTGATGGGAATCATAATGAAGACATGCAAGTGAGAATCACCAGAGTTATAAGCGCTTAGTATCAAAGCATTTCTTCATCATTTCTAAAATGGCGAGAATCCAGTGTGAGCAAATGTACTGTATGCATGAGAGTGTGACACTAACACCACTACAGTTAAAAAATCTCTGCTTCAAAGGCACTTTGGATCAACGTTTCTTCCAAATGGCAGATGTAAAAGTGTTACCATTTTGTCAAGCATAAGTTAACTACCATCTCTCAGAAAGTACTTTGCACTATCAGTGATTTTTTAAGTGTAGGTGCCACTTTCGCCATCTCTTGGAAGCGAACAGATGTCTGTGTTGGTCCTTTCAGATTTGGAATACATGAATACAAAAATTTTCTCCCAGAGTCCTCACATTAATGAAGAGAGCAGCTCTCAGCCTATTTTTCCTTTTATAAAATCTGATCTAGTTTCTAATCTGGTTCTCTCTGATGGGGGGCCGCAGCTCCAGGGGCTCCGCGGTGACCTGATAACCCCGAAAAAGCAATCCTCAGTCCAGGGAGACGGCCTCTCTGCCCTGGCTGGCCTGAATGAAATGCTGATAGGGATGAGGCAACACAGCTGTTCTCTAATATACAATTAAATCATTTTCTTCCGGGAAACAGTATCTCCATATTCTCTAAGGTTACGTGGAATTGAATTTTCTCAGTCAATTTAATTACTTAAAAATATTCAGTTTAAGGGGAATATAATACTATAATCTAAACGACATGGTTTTGGTCTATTTGTGCTACATCTTCATGTGGTTGGCTGATTTATATGATAAATGTTAAGGTGTTAGGCTATGTGAGAAAAATGTAGACACACTGATGTAGCGGCTGGTGGAAATGTGTGTAACTAACTGCCACCTTCAGAATGTGATAAGGTAGAGGTCCTTCTTTAGTTTGATGCTAAATTTTATATTGCATCCCATGAATTCAGATCATCAGGATTTATGTGAGTCTGAAAATGCATAAACTGGAAATAAAACTAGAACCACCTTGCGATGGTTTGCATCCGCATGAGTCATTTTGCGCTTACAGTTTACATCCATGTCTATGAAATGTGGATGCTTCACACACATCTTTCCCCCAACAGCACAGAGGAGTCACACAATCAGCACAGTTTCAAGGTGGGCACATAAGATTATTGTCAACAATTCAATATCTGACCAAATGTCTTCCCTTTGGTTGAAATTATGATGTACAATAATGGCCAGAGAGTGTTTTTGTAGGACATTATAATGTCACGGTGAAGTTGACCTTTGACATTTTTGCATATAAAAAGTCATCACTTCATCACTTATTTAAACAAAAAAAAAAGGGAAAAATATGGAGGTTTCTATTATTTATAGCATATTATGCAATGGTTTTATCGGTCCAGGGCCACCTGGACCAATAGGAGAGTATGCGGCCCATGAACTACTATGATATACAGTGTCAAAAACATTGCTTATGTATACTAACATTTGGAGATCCACATGCTTTGAATGACTGTGGATTATCATGAGCCTCTGTTGTAATGGCAGTATTATGTGTGTATTAGAGCTGTCAGTCTTCCCCTATAGTCCCATCTGAATTTCATTCGTTACTTTTTTTAATATTTGAATTATTTTCAATCTTTTAATGCTCAAATTTAGCCTATTATTGGTATTAACAGTACTACGCACTGGGGGATGTACGATAATATCAGCATTCATTCATTGGCATCTGCCTATATTGTGTTTAAAATGAACTATCAGAATCTGCAAACATGCTTTATCTTAACTGGCACAATGAATAATTATTACTTACACTGAAAAGCATTCGATTTCATTTCTCCATCTGCTGGTAGTCCATCACATAAGAGTATGCATGCATAATATGATGTTTATTCCACTACAGAAGAGACTTGATGATCACTAAAATTAGGTAGGGAAAAAATGGTTATATTCATACTGATACTGGTTATTGGACAAATGAGTTGTTACATATCGGCATATTGGATATCAGCAAAAAATCCAATATTGTGTATGCTTACTATGCACCCATACTCTCTATGCACAGGTGTAAGCGTTGCCAATTCCACTGTCAGTGTGTGGTTGTTGTATCTTCTGTCCACTAGAGGGCATTTGCAGACGCAGCATTGATTTGCATAAAAACAACCAGTTTTGTTGTTTGTTGGTGATGAACAGTACCCTGGAAATCCAGAGTTCTCGCTAGAGCACAATTTGAATTTGCTCAGCGAGTCACTCTGGCAATCAGTAATGATGCTCATTACCCATGCCCTTAGAGCCAAGCTGCACCAGTCACATCGGTGTATCTGATACAGGCGGGCCAGAGGCGAGCTAAACAGATGACAACAGCGCAGCAACGACGAAGTCCGGAATCAGTTAGTAAACATTGCAAAATGGATATGGAAAAACACCAGTTGTTTGAAATGGCTTTGGCAGCTACAATGAACAAGTTAGACTTGGCTTTTTCTCTAAAAGAGGAACAGAAGATGGCACTCAAATCTTTCCTTTGCAAGAAGGACGTTTTTGCTGTTTTGCCGACCGGATACGGCAAGAGTCTAATCTACCAGTTAGCTTCGCTGGTAGTGCTCTGGATACATGACCCTGTGTATTGTTCTGATTGGTTGTAGTGTTATCCAATTGCGTGCAGTGATATTTTCAAATGCATGCTTGGTGCCGCCCCTCAAGTTGGGCCATTTGCATTACTCATAACCAGACCCTAAATCTTCCTAGATTTGGGTCTGGATTTCCAGGCTAGTTGAACAGTGGTCTGCAGCTTGGCAGGTGTCTCGCTTAGGTAACACGCCATCCATCCCCCAATGACAAAGTCAGCTCATAGGCATTCAGCTACTAGGTGACTTTGAAAACACTGACACGATACTTATGAAACGTACAAATATAACGTATCCGTGGCAGAAACATACAATGTCAGCATTTTTCTCTGGTGACTGGGCTTAGATATGCTAACGTTAGGTTATGCATTTATGACATTTTTTTTTTAAAATGTACATTTGAATAGTAATTTAGCCATTCAATTTGTATATTTTTTTCTAGTTAATATAGAGTTGATGATTCATTTCAACTGCCCTTGTGTATGTGTGTGTACTTTTAAGTGTTTAATTAGCACATGGACGTACCTTCGTGAATGTGTCCGAACACATGTAATTTGGGTTGGACTCTCCTCTGGACTGTGTTGAGCAGCTCCATGCACCCAACACGCTGCATCTTCTTTGGGACCCAGTCCAGGAAACCTGCACACAGTGACAAGCAAATCAAACACACCTTAAGCTCACACTAAACACACTTCTTCTCACAGAGCCAGCTAATAGCACCAGGTCACATACAGTATGAAGAGCTTTAGCCCAAAATGAAATAATGAAGTGGTGAAATGGGTGGTGGGCTAAACTTTTCCACTGTCTAATACTGTCTGCTTTGTGACATTCTGTTTGTTGCTATAATGTGGAGATGGACAGTATCAGTATTGGCTCCAATGTAGTCAGTTGAGGCTGCTGCGAAGAGGTGGGGAGGTAGTGAGGAACACAACAATGCCATCAACCATGTGCCGTGGCTCCAGTGTATTACAGGAAACATGTAACTACTGTAAACTCATTACACAATGTAATCTTAACATTCAACTGAGGTGCGACCAAGTCACTGTTACACAAGTCACGGATAAGTCGCAAGTCTTTGCACTGTAGTCCCGAGTCAAGACAGGCAAGTCCTGGGTCAAGTCTCAAGCCAAGACAGGCAAGTTCTCATTCAAGTCCCAATTCAAGACAAGCAAGTCCTGAGTCAAGTCCTAAGTCAAGACTGACAAGTGCTGAGTCAAATCCCAAGTCAAGAAAGGTAAGTTCTGGATCAAGTCCCAAGTCAAGACTAGCAAGTGCCGAGTCAATTCCCAATTTAAGACAGGCAAGTCCAGAGTCAAGTCCCATATCAAAACAGGCAAGTCCCAAGTCAAGACAGGCAAGTCCCGAGTCAAGACAGGCAAGTCCTGAGTCAAGTCTCGAGTTAGACAAGCAACTTCTGAATCAAGTTCCAAGTCAAGACTGGCAAGCGCTGAGTCAAGTTCCAAGTCGAGACAGGCAAGCTCGGAATAAGGTCCCGAGTCAAGACAAGCAAGTCTCCAGTCAAGTCTCAAGCTAAGACAGGCAGGCTCTGAGCCAAGTCCTAAGTCAAGACTGGCAAGTCCCAAGTCAAGTCCCAAATCAAAATAAGCAAGTCGCGTGTCAAGTCCCAAAGCAAAATAAGCAAGTTGCATGTCAAGTTCCAAGTCAAAACAGAAAAGTCCCAAATAAAGTCTCAATCTAAGATGGGTAAGTTCCAAGTCAAGTCCGACGTCAGGCCTGACTAGTTCTGAGTCAAATCCAGAGTCAAGACGGGCAAGTCCTGAGCCATGTTATAAGTCCTAAACGTTTGATTTTCAAGTCCTAAAAAAGTCATTATGTACTCTTCAGCAATGTAATGTCGATTTAAGAACAATTTAAAAACATATTAAATGTAAAAAAAAAGATTGCTTTTTAAAATTTGTATTTATTTGTTATCAAGTTTGTTAAAACAAGTACAACCGAACTTAATTAAAAAAAGAAGTTGTGCTGACATTGCACACTCATAGAGTAAAATCTGTCCTGTCTTCTTGTATAATGTAAATGTCAATTCTGTAAATAAGTAAATAGAATTATTTGATGTTGTATACAGCATCTCTGACCATGACATTCTTTACAATCTTTGGGCTTGGGGGAAATGTGAAAAGTCCAAGTGAAATCACAAGTCATTGGTGTAAAAGTGCAAGTCAAGTTGCAAGTCTTTTTTGATTTTGTCAAGTCATGTGACTCCAGTCCACACCTTTGCCATTCAAATTTATAATAAAACTGTTTACATTAATCCCCTAAAACGTGGATACATAAAGGAAAAAATACTAATTTATTCAAACTATGGTCCATTATTTTGGAAAGCATGTTGTGTTTCTTTTTTAGGTTCCCACCTGATGGCCCCAGTGACATGTTAGTTATCACTGCTCACTGGTCTGTATACTGTAGTTAAGCCTTGCCATAATAGCTTATCATAGGGCTTAGGAGGTTATTCACTGAGTGCTGATCCTTTCTCTAGAGCACAAACTTCTCTGTTTATTTGAATGAATTATATAGTTTCTAAATCTATTTTTTATCAGTCATATTTGGCTGTTATTTAATGGAAACAAAACAATGTCCCGTTTAACCCTTATGTTTTGATATAAACTGGCAGTAATGATCCTATGCGGATCATTTCAGTATTTCATTTAACTGTGTGTGATGATAGTTGGGTTGATTTTCTGCATTTCCGTGGCTGAATGTGTCTCCAAGGTTATAAATTTCATCTCCCTTCAAAAGACGATCCATCACATTTTAGAACGCAGCTCTCCATTTCAGACTTCTTGCCTAATGGCAAACTGCACATCGCAGCACAAAAAAAAAGACTCTTAGAAAGCAGCCATAGAAAATAAAGATCAATCACAGCCACACACAGATGCAGACTTCACAGTGTGTGTGACAAGGATGAAGCATGGAGTGTATATGATTTAGTGGCTGCTCTGTGAGGAGGGATGCTGCTGATGCTGAGTCAATAAAAGCATCAAGTCGGAGAAATAAAATGAGTGAGGAGCTCGTGCCTCCATCTTCCCTGCCTTCTGTCGCTCTGCTCAGACAGGAATAAGAAAGTAAACACAAGGAAAGGAGAGAAATAAAGTGAACAAAGAACAAATTACCAAGTGAGGAAAGAAACGGGTCTGGACAAATTTATCAAGTTACTGTTTGTTTTATTTTTTTTATCTTCTAATTTTAAATAAAACACCAGAAAATTGTTTCAAGTCTCAATCATGTCTCAAGTCTTTAAGGATAAGTCCAACTTAAATTTTGTGATTTTAGGGAAGTGTCAAGTTCCTAGTTTTTGAGTGCAAGTCCAACTCAAGTCTCAGAAATTTAGGGGCAAGTCAAGTGTCTACTCTTTAGGGCATGTCCAACTCAAAGCTCATGATTCAAGAGGCAAGTCAGTGTCCGGTCTTTAAGGGCCCAGGCCAAGTCTCAAGTCTCTAACGCCAGGGCCACACTGCCCGCGGAAGCGCAGCGCACCGAAATTCTCGTGCGCGCCGGAGCACCTCCGTTCACATCAGACGCGCATTTCTCCACGCCGTTGACAAGCGATTCTGCTCCCAGCTCTTGTTTTTCACTGCCTGGCTTGTCAGATTCGCTCACGGCTCGCGCGGAAAATAGACCAGACGCCGAACTGATCTCTGCAAATCGTGAGCCTGCCGCGGAGCTTCCCGGCGCGGCGCGGCCAGTGTGGACGACACAGTCGGTTAACATGGGCGCCGAAAGGAAACTGCCTTCTCTTCTCGGCGCTTCGAGGCTATTCGCGGCGCTTCCGCGGGCGGTGTGGCCCTAGCGTAACAGTAAGTCCAAACCAAGTCTCATAATTTTAGGGGCAAGCCAAGTGTCATTTTTTTAAGGACAAGTCCAAGTCAAGGTTAATGATTTTAGGAGCAAAACCCAAGATTTCACTGAATGCCTGGTAGCAAATAGCAAATCAAAGTGTCTCTATTTTAGTGAAAGGTACATACTTCATCAGCTGTTTGCCCTCAAGCCTCAAGTCAAGTCTTTAATTTTCATGTAAGCAGAGTCTCAGTGGAGATGAGTTAAAGTCAAGTCCTTACTCCAACATTTTTGCAACTCGAGTCACAGCCCTAAATCACTGTAGTTTCAATTTGGATGGATCATTACAGGTCAAATTTTTCCAATTTTGAACAGTAGTTCAACAAGTCTGAATTAGCTGCCTAGCCCCAGTCCAAAACCTTACATACAAAGGTTTGTGGCCATATGCTTGCAGGTGTTGAACTATGACAAGTAAGAAGTAGCAAGTCTCATGGCTTGGTAGCTTTCAGCAAGTCCTCAGCGGGGCAAAAGAAAAGACCGTCTTGGGATGATTTTAAAATTCTTTATACATTTTTATTTATTTTTACTACCAAACAAAGTGCTAAAAATCTCACTCAAGGCAAAGTTAATGGACCCTCTCACACTCAACACAGACATAAAAACTTCCATGTTCTCAGCTGGCAGTGAATCAGTCATTCCGGTAAAGTAATACAGACTGACTTCTTTGTCCTCTAAATGTATCTACCTGTAAAAAACACACTTTTAGTATCAGTTTAGGTATAAAACGCCTTAAAACTGTAAGTGTATTCTTTACAAGCCTTGGGAGACAGTGGAAGTGAAGTGAGAAGTTACGAGGGCTCTTTGTGTCTCGGGGTATTTTGCTCTAATGTGCCGCTTGTTTCAAAGCAGCTGCTGCTTTGGGCACTGAGCCTGTTTTCCTCTTTTTGTCTCACTTTCTTTCTCTCTCTGCTGTTAACTTGTTCCTCGCAGCCAGATAAAGAGGCCATATTTTTCCTCTCTAGCTCCCGATCTGCCGCTTTATCGCGCCTCATAAAAGACGGGAGCTTTTGCTGCAGTGCGAAACAACGTCTCGTTCACACTCCGTTTTCCGTCACCTTCTTGGCCATCATTCTTTTCTCACTCTTTTAAAAAATATTTCAAAAAAGGATGTCTTTTCTTGACCTCTTGCGCTTTAAAGAATCCACTTAATTGTCCACACTGTCCTCCATCCCCTTTTTTCTTTATGCTTCTTTCTTTCTCATGCCATTCCCTCCAGTCTTGCTCTGAGTGTGTGTGTGTGTGTGTGTGTGTATGTGTGTGTGTGTGTGTCTCATGCATTAGTAGCCTGCTGTAGCTGCTCCATATGCCGGTGGCTTACGAGCAGATAGCTGGAGACACTTCGCTAAGCTGAATGGAAAATAAACGGCCGTGTTCGCAGCCGAGACGCAGGCACAGAAATCAATCACACACACTCGTCTGAGCACCACAGCTGCAGCGGGAGATGAGGTGTGAAAGTGTGTGTGTTAGAGTGAGAGTCAGACAGAGAGAGAGAGAGAGAGAGAGAGAGAGAGGGAGAGGAGTGTGTGTGTGTGTGTGTGTGTGTGTGTGTGTGTGTTCAAGCGTCTGCATGTGTTTCTTTGTGTGAGACAGAGACGTGCGTACAGGATGTCAGTTAGCTTGTGAGCCGGCGTCTGTGTTTGTTCAAACTCTTGCTGTGTTTGTGTGGACGAAAAGTGCGTGGAGGCTGAAAGGTGATCAGTAAGAGAGCTAATGATCTCTTCTAAAGATAAAGTGTGTTTTCAGGCCAGGCAGGATGAGCTGACTGGACTGTGAGTCACAGCTTTGATTACCTTCACCCTTTATTCATCCACTCAATACGACAGTGATTCATCAGCGCCACTTCCTCTGCTCTCTTTCATTCGAGAAGGAAAATAAAGCATTCACAGAGAGTGTGCTCGTGGTGTGTAAAAGCTGTAGAGCGATGTGCACAGGTACCTGTGGTATGAATATGTACGTGTTTATTCACATACTTCCAGGACCACTGACGTCAAGTCCTCTGGAACATGGTAACAACAATTTCACCAGTTAAAGTCCAGCTGGGAACCTTAGCTTGTCATCATCTCCCTGTCATCTCCAGGCCCACAGAAACTCCTGGGCCCTTGAAAACTGCTGCTAAATGGGTCCTCCCCGTATTTGCTTTGCTCATGTTAAGGCATACATATAGACTTTGTCAGTGATGGGGGCTACATATGCATTTTTCATCCTCTTTGTCACAGGTAATAGACCTGGTGGATCCTTCACTGATGCTAGCAACCTCTTGGGTAGAAGAGTTAGCAGTGTTGGGCAGTAACTTTCTAATTTAATTTCAGTAATGCTACTACAGTTACCCCCAAAATGTCATTACAATCTTAGTTTTGTTGTCAGCCTCCTACGGATTTCAAATTCAACAATCAACCACGTCAGTGGATTATTTTCGTGATTATCGTGCATGCACGTCAGTAAGCAGCAAGCTAGTTTGAAAGATGGTGAATATATTCCTATTCCCATTACTCCCATTACATCTTCCCTCTCGAGGGAAGATGACAACAACGTTGCTCCAGGTAGTGGTACTAAGACTCTTTACACTGCCAAAAACACACCCTCAAACCTCCTGAAACATTGACTACCACAGCACAACAGTGTAAAGCTCTAGGAAATACACTGCATCAAAGATGAGTCTTCTGCGGCCATGGAGGTTAAGTAGGTAAAGCTATAACTGGAGCAACTACACTGTGGAGGCTGTGGCTCAGAGGTAGAACAGGTTGTCCACCAATCAGAAAAGTCAGCGGTTCGATCCCCAGCTCCTCCAATCTGCATTTCACTATCCTTGAGCAAGATACTGAACCCCAAATTGATTCTTCCACCGGTGTGTGAGTGTGTTAAAAACTGAGTAGAAGGTGGCACCTTGTATGGTAGCCTCGGCCACCAGTGTATGAATGTGTGTGTGAATGGGTGAATGTGACTCGTAGTGTAAAAAGTGCTTTGACTATGACTAGAAAGGTGCTAAAGTAAAGTAAAATAAACCTCTTACCAATTTTCAGCAGAGGGGGTTTTGATTTTGAAACAGGCTACATTTTATGAAAGCAACACTAAATACTGTACAATGTTTATTTTTATTTTCATTGAATTTTAATTGTTATGGTCAATATTGGTATAATATCGGTTTGAAATAAAATTTGGTTATCGTTGCTTGTATTTAGGATGAGTGTACTTATTACTTACTTATTTACTATTTACTAAAAAAATACAAAACATGGTGGGCACTTTACAGGTTAATGCCAGTATGTTCAGACTCAATATATGCACATGGGACTAAATAAATAAATAAAGGGAGCTGAGGGCCAGATTTACTGCAGCTTTTGGGCATGTTTTTCAGGCACAGATGTGACGCATTCTGCCCCGAACACATGCGGTGTATTAATCACACAGATGCAGCAGGCAGGAGTTTCAGATTGTGTTTCATTTGTTCAGGTGCATATTCATCCTCGTTGTATATGCATTTAAGGGAAGATCTTGCAAATCATAGTAGGAGACATGTTACAGTAACAGAGGTTAATTATGTGTTCTGCTGGATTAACTGACTGGGTGTGAACCAGCACAGATGGAAGTTACAGGAAGGTTGTAGTGGTGAAAAGAAACAATTTAATATAGGATTGTAAATTACTGGAAACCAATTATCAGATTAGGCTATTATTAAAGAATATAATATCTGTAGGGCAAATGACGAGTGGACATTTGAATTTGAACTTAACCATCAAATTACGACGGGCTTGCATCTTGCATTTACCTTGCATTTACCTTGATATTACTATCC
This sequence comes from Epinephelus fuscoguttatus, assembly GCF_011397635.1. Lineage (NCBI taxonomy): Eukaryota > Metazoa > Chordata > Actinopteri > Perciformes > Serranidae > Epinephelus > Epinephelus fuscoguttatus. The sequence continues at coordinate 33,599,156 of NC_064773.1, forward strand.
ATATTACTGTAACACTATCTCTACCTCCACCTGCTTCCCCATCTCTCTTTCTTTCTCCATGAGTTGCAGTGGCCTATGTATTCATATTTAGAGAGAGTGTGATCTGATTTTATGACTAACAATGGTTTTTCTCAGTTGGAGTTCAGCCATGACTGAAGTAAATGATCACTGCATTATAATTTCCTTTCACAGTTCAGTGATCTACACATATATACAGTATGTGCACCTTTGATATATGTTGGAGCCTGTGTGTGTGTGTGTGAGTGTGTGTGCGTGCGCGAGTGTGTGCGTCTCTGTGTGTGTGCTGTAATGTATGTCTTACCCAGTGGGGGGCAGTGTGTGACCAGGATGTCTGTGTTGTCAGGGATCTGGTTCCACTTGTCCAGCAGAGCCTGACCCCGTGGCAGGTTGAAGCCCCAGCCATAGTACCAAGGCTGCCTGCGCGCACGCACAAACACACACACACACACACACACACACACACACACACACACACACACAGAAAGGAAGAAAGAAAAACAGACAGTTTGGTTACTACACTTGTTAGAGGTATAGACAGCATCATGTTGAATGTGTATTATGAATCTTTTAAATAAAGCCAAACACTTCACTGTCTTTTATCCTGGCTGTTAACCTTTACATTAATAATGTCGCCCATGATGACTGATAGGATTTGCGAGTAACATATGAACTTTTCACATTCTCCTCACACGTGTAACAGCAGCCATCATGAAAACACATAACCAGAGATCAAATTATATCACACATCCTGCAACATTGATAACTACAGTGCAATGACGTTTACATGCACAAATATTTAATTTTTTGCCTTTATACTAAAAAAGACTATATTCCTACTTAACAATTTACATGGCTAATAAAAATGAATATTCCACTAATATCCCCATTTACATGCAGCTATACATACTCTGATTGATGTACCCCAACATGTCATTTATTACGTCACAATATAGAAAAGTGGAATGGCTGTCGCTTGTGTCATTTTGCTTCTTTGCAAAATTTTCCACAGGTGGTAGACTTGTTGGATTGTGCAAACTCAGCTTCCCTCTTTAATTCCTTCAATTAATTCCTCCCTGAAAAAGGTCAGTGTTCCAAAAACCTGTTAATTTCCAAGTGTTTCATTATGTTTTAAAAAAAGGTGTGCTTCTTCTTCTGACTAACAATTTGACTCAATATATGTCAATAAGAGCCAAAGCATACTAACTAAAATTACCACCTTGAGGTTGTATGCCTCCACAAACCCTTCAAGTTGCAGTTGAAGTTTACATCCATGTCTGTGGAAACACTGATGCTTCACACACATCTTCTCCCCGGCAGCACAGAAGATCTGTACAATCAGCACAGCTTCAGGGTGGACACCAAAGACTAGAGTCACCAATTCAGTATCTGACCAAATTCTGAGATATGGCATTGAGTAATGGCTATAAACACTGTTTTTGCAGAACATTATGATGTCACAGTGAAGCTGACCTTTGAAATTTTTGATATAAAATGTCATTACTTTATCATTCTATCATATTAGACATTTGTACAAAATTTTGGCATTATTAGTGTAACAATTCTTGAATTATGACCCAACATACGCTTTGTGAGGTAACACTAACCTTGACATTTAACCTTTGACTACCAAATTGTAATCAGTTCATTCTTGAGTCCAAGTGGACATTTGTGCCAAATTTGAGGATATTTCCTCCTGGAGTTCTAGAGATACCACGGTTACAAGAATGCGACGGACAAGGTCATTGTGACCTTGATCTTTGACCAAATTCTTATCAAGTCATCCTTGACTCAAAGTGGATGTTTGTGCCAAATTTTGGAAATCCTCTCAAGATGTTCTTGAGAGGTTGCATTCACAAGAACGAGACAGATGCAAGGTCATGCTGACCTTGACTTCTGACCTTTTGCCACTAAAATCTAATAATTCATCCTTGAGTCTGGGGAAACATTTGTGCAGAATTTGAAGAAAAAAAAATCCCTTAAGGCCTTCTTGAGATACTGAGTAGTGAAATAACTGCAACATCATTGTTATGGTGTCTTGTAAACCCATGAGGGCTGGGCACATGTAAGTGTGCATGACACAAAGTAAAAAATCAAAGCAAATCAATCAAATAGTGCATTCACAAGAATGAGACAGATGAGGTCACAATGACCTTGAATGCTGACTCATGACCCCTAAAATCTAGTCAGTTCATCCTTGAGTCCAAGTGGTCACTTGGTTTCCTAGTTTCCTGGCACGGCGCAGGGTGGCGAACCCCGCGCTAGTTTTGTGCAGCGCAACCCAAGGCGCGCTCAGTTTGGTTGTTTGGCAGACCAAGGTGCGCTGAGATGGGTGTGGTGGCACAGCAGGGGGAGGTGTTGACAGATCCAGCTTGGCGCAGTGACAGTTTCGTGCCAAAAGGCTTCGCCGAAGGTGCGCTAAAAGCTTGCCAGCTGAAACCAGGTCTGCTGTCAGCGCAGGCGGAGCGCAGCCGGTGTAAGTGAAAGTTTGGCTGACCGGCGGACAGTGCGCACACGTCACAAAAATCTCACAGGCAGGTTTCCAAAATGTCAGACACATTAACAATGCAATAAATAGCCACAAAAAACACTATTCAATGCAACTATCTGCAATCAGCACATAAATGTATCTCTGGGCTCTAGTTTCCCGGCACAGCGCAGGGTGGCGTAGGGTGGCAAACCCTGTGCAGAGCTAGTTTCGAGCAGCGAATCCCGAGGTGCGCTTAGTTTAGTAGTTTGGCAGACCGAGGTGCGCTGAGATGGGTGTGGTGACGCAGCAGGGGGAGGTGTCGACAGATCCAGCATGGTGCTGTGACAGTTTCGTGCCAAAAGGCTTTGCCGAAGGTGCACTAAAAGCTCACCAGCTGAAACCAGGTCTACTGTCAGCGCAGGGGGAGCACAGCCAGTGTAAGCCGAAGTTTGGCTGACCGGCGGACAGTGCGCACACGTCACCAAAACCTCACAGGCAGGTTTCCAGAATATCAGGCACATTAACGATGCAATAAATTCCCCAAAAAACACTATTCAATGCAACTATCTGCAATCAGCACATAAATGTATCTCTATATCGACTGTCCCGTCACATCTGATGTCAGATCAAAGGGGATTGGCACCGTTTGGCACGTTTGGCACGCATAATGGAAACCCAACCTGATTTGATTAACACAGCCTGCAAACTAATGAGTTCACATCCCTCTCAGCCAACCACAAACAGCCACAGCATCAGATAGGGAGTATATATTCAGCATCTGTCATCTTAGAAAAGTCAAAAGAAAAGAAACAGAGTGAGACTGCGAGAGAGAAAGAGAGAGCGCACAAGACGAGAAACGCAACATTGATTTACAACTGTGGTGACCTCCTCCCAGGCTACCTTTGCATCATCAGCCCGTGGAGGTCTGCTCGCAGTTCCGTATATTCGGACACTGCGAGCTTGGACCTCCCGGACCAAAACATCAGTTTCCTCCTGGGAGAAGTTTGGCCGTCTGACGCTGCTGCTCTCTTCTGCCATGGCGAATTGAGTAAACTCTCATTACACCTTCGCGCGGCACATTTAAGGGCGAGGAGAGGGGCTCATTTGATTGGTGTGATGTATGTAAAACCCACTCCACAGCTTCTCTCCTCCCTCTTTCCGACTTGCGCAGGTAGGAGGGACGGAGGTGGGAAAGAGGAGTAGCTGCGCCAGGCGCACAGTGTGCCAAACTTGCAAAATCCGCCTGACCACACCCAATACCTACCGTCTCGCCCGGTCTGCGAAACTAGAGGCCATTGTGTTTACAAGAATGGAACAAATGGACAGACGGGCAACCCAAGAACAGCCACAGCTATCCTCAGCATGGAGGCATAAAAATGGTCCCCAGCTGTACAGTATAAAAAGCTTTATTCATTTAATGTAAACTATATACAGACATTTAAATCACAGTCTAACACTGACACTGAACAAACACACAGCAAAGATGTGATGCTCCAAAATGCTTAAATACTTTCTGCTGAACCTGGATGTTGATTAGGGCAATGTAATCCATGTGAGGGGTGAACCATTAATAATTTGGAAAATTGTATGGCTTGTGCACTTTGAAGAAGTTGACAATGTCGAACTTTTGCTGACACTGTTGAATCAACCGAACAGTTTTTGACAAGGGTCTAATACAGGGATACTCAGCTTGCTAACCCCGGGGGCCACTTTTGCAAAATGACAGAAGGCCTGGGGCCAGCTAATAAATAAAGATAATTAACATATAAATAATCAGCACAGACCTCTGTAGGGGGGTCCAGGAAATCCTCCACTGGCACTTTTTATGATAATCAAGCTCTGGATTATTAAGCTCTGGAACCTCCAGATTTGGCCCATGGGCCTTAAGTTAAGTATCACTGGTCTAAATTAGCATGTGCAACTTTTCTCCCTGTGTCAGTGTGGGTTTTATCCAGATCTTCTGGCTCCTCCCTACAGTCCAAAGACATGCAGGTTATGGAATCTAAATTGACCATAGGTGTGCATGTGAGCACGAGTGGATGGGTGTCTCTAAAGCCTCATTTCCACTGCATGGTTCCACTTGACTCTACTCGACTCTCTTTTGGTACCAGGTCCTTATCTCATTTTTGTTCTCTTTATTTTGTTTGTGCAGGATGTCCTGTTTTGCGTAAGTTCAATTCTTATTGACAAGTCAGTGGCCTGCAGTGTTTTCATTCCACCTTCGAAGGTCAGCTCAGCTCATTTGGACCGAGGTGGTACCAAAAAACAGTACCAGGTACCAGAGGTGGGACAACATAATTATTTTACTAGTCACAAGTAAGTCACAAGTCTTTGCACAGAAGTCCAGAGTCATGTTCCAAGTCAAGACTGACAAGCACTAAGTCAAGACTCATAATGTGCAATGCAAATGTAATGCCATTTTAAAAAAAGTGCAACTGAACTTCATCAGAAAAGAGCAGTGCTGACATTGCACTTCTATAGCATGTAACATTATTAACCAGTACCACAACAAAATGAGTTCTGTAAGTTCCTGTCTTGTCTTTGCTTGTCGAATAATGTAAATGTAAACGCTGTAAAATAGTAAATAGAATACTTCAATGTTGTACATGACACTGACAAACTTAACATACTTTATATTCTTTGGGCTTGAGGGATGGTAAGAATACTGAGCCAAATGGCTCAAGTCCAAGTGTCATTGTTGTTAAAGTCGAGTTGCAAGACTTTTTTGATTTAGTCAAGTTGAGGAATGGCATTTTTGACTTTTTTGTGTGCCTAAGTTATGTGACTCTAGTCCACACTTCTGCCAGGTATTATGTAGGCTACAACTTTGAGGAGAGCCTTGTCATATGCAGCCTATGTGTCAACCCTGTGGTTGTCTGGTGACCAATGTCAGCTGGGACCCCCATAGGATAAGCAGTTACAGATAATGGATGTATATTTAGCTTTTTGGCACCAGCAGTAAATACCTGGCCTCTTTCTAGGCTGTCTTCTTTTGCCTTAAAACCCCATTTTTGAATCTGTGTTCCTTTTCCTAACAGGACATCACAGCATATCATGGTGGGAAAAAAACATAAGGAACACAAGACGGAGAGCAAAGATCATAACTCCAGCTGACCTCACACTGCATCCCACGCAAACAAAACTGTCAGTCTGCTACCTTTTAGTGTCTAACCATGTGGTATGACCTTCAACATGAAAAACTGCCAGGGGGCTTATGAAGAGCAGTCATCTAGTGGGGGATGAGGGGAGGAATGAAAATGATCACTGGGGGGGCAGCAGAAAGCTACATTAAACATCTCCTTGATCACAGTCAGCCCTGGAACACTCCACGACAGGAAGAAGACGGAAGAAAAGGGGAGAAATGAGAAAAGAAGAGAAGAAGAGGAGAGCCTTGATGGCTGGGGCTCGTGTCCCTTTACTTTGATAACAGACGCCTCGGCCGTGAGTGACGGAGAAGAAATTAACATGTCACTTACAATCTGTACTCCGATCCATCTTCTTCTCCAAGACGCTGCACGTGTATGAGTGTGTGTGTACGCAACCGTAGGCGACGACGTCCGCCACCACCGCGCAAACGGCTTTTTTTAAATTGCTGAGTGCAGTCACTCGAAACGCCAACTTTATCGCTGTGGCCGCTGCCCGACGTGTCTGTGCTCAGTGGAACATCAGATGAGGATTTTTTAGAATAATTTCCGGAGCGTGTGTGTGTGCGTGTGTGTTTCTGACATGCTTGGGGACTTCACAGACAGATGGGGAGACAGAAAGACAGGCCTGAAGATAGGAAGAAATACCTGTCACACACTCACTGTCTCCTTGTCCTTCTCTCTAATTAAGAAAGCTAAAAATGGTGACTCCAGGTCACCTGCGCAGGGAGGGCTGGTCAAGCACATGTGCCAGTGCATCATGGGAAATCACGTCCTATTTCAGAGTCCATGCATTAAAATTCCATCACATCCTGAACATCAGAGACTAAACATTTCTGACGAATGATCTGATGCTGCCCATGAACACAATTTCAATAATTTACACTGCGAATATTAAAACATTTAGACTGGCCTTAGCATATTAATAGGGCCTGTGGAATGTAATATTCATCTCCATCTTCACATGGACGTCTCAATTAAAATGAAATGAGCTCGGCGGTGTGGTTGATGCTCCCGATTCTCACAGTGTGAATGGAGGGATGAAGAGAGCAAAGGATGAGAGGAGACGGATTTCCTTCGTTAACGACCAATGGACGGTGATTCATATTTATATATATTTATATATATAGTATATATAATAGATAACATAACAGAGTCATAGAGAAGCAAAGAGAAACATTCATGAAGATGGAGAGAACAAGGGAGATGCTTAGATGGATAGATAGAGCAGTTCAAGTCAGCATAAAGGACGATAGTGTAGTTTTGCATGTTTTATTAACTACAAATCATGTTGAGTATACATTTTTCACTACCATTTTCCAAAGTATAGTCAGTATTTAGATTGATCTCTTTTCTTTCAAACCCTTTACTTGCATTCTTTCTCCACCAGTCAACACTGGCTTGTTTTAACTATATGCTCGGGACCTTTCCCTGACCTTGACTTTGACCACAAGCTTTTCCTGTTAAGATTTGCCTAAACTTTAAGAAGTACTTCACTGCTGGAAAGATGGCCTCTTAACAAAACTGGTGTGTCTATGCAGTAGAAAGATGCAAATACTTCTGATATTGGTGCTACATCACCAGAGAAAAAAGAGAAAAAAGACACTTTTGCTCAAGAGCGAGAATACCTACAGCTACAGAATGCACTGCACCACACCAGACCAATCAACGCTCCTGCTGGTGAGTGAGTAATGCGATCGTGTCTGTTTGGAATAATTACAATGATTACAATTAAGTGTTTTCCAATTCACAGTAAGCTAAAACATGTTTTGATCAGTTTGATCAGTGCTGTTTAGTTTTACCTATAGTAACAAAAGGGATGAGCGAATACACCATTATCTGTATCTGTTTAACCACCTAAATTATCTGTATCTGGAGATTGGACTGAAAGTGGGTGGGGTTTAAATTCAAAGTGGGTGGGACCTATAACGCGCCATGTCACAAAGCTCAATTGATTAAACTTTATCAACTCAACTTCACAGCACTGAAATCCCACCGCTGACTAGTGTTTTGGAGGTCTAACTGCAGAGTGGCACAAGAAGACCACTGCACAAGTATAAACGCTCACAATAGCATCGGCCACGTGCATAGGGTACAGCGTAGGTTTTGCAAAGAGCTGACGCACAAGTATAAATCCTGCTTTAAACAGCAGCACAATGTACACAAATTATGATAAAGTCAAATCAACACTTTAAACAAAAACTCCAACTTCATGACCATGTTGTCCAAAGTTATGTGACCTTTGCATTGTACTGCAGTTCAGTACAACCAGAGACTGTTTACTCTGAGGTGGTGCATTTAATGATGTGCCGCCATCCCACATGTGTGAGGGAAAATTTTAGTTGTCAGAAAATTAAACCTAGAAGAGGAAAACACTGAAGCTGTTATGTAGTAAGGAAAACTTGGTTAGACTCAGAAGGTTGTTGCACTGAGTGTATGGGCATTCTTAAACGCACAGTGTTTAGGAATCAATCTAAAAGCTGATGATAATCTTTGGAATATGGTTGGCAATAATGTAAAGAAAACGATATCCGTAGTGAATAGGATAAAACAGTCATAACCATCGATATAGTCGCTTAATGCATGCACAAGCAATCTGTGACTGATCAATGTTGCTTTTGAGTTCCTGTCAAAACTTCTAAAAGTACACTTTCAAATTATAAACTTTCTTTTTAATCTCTTTGGAGGCTGTGTATCCGATTTTGGAAAGGAAAAAAACCCTCCAGTTTGTCATGCAGTATACCCAAAACAGTGATGATCCAGTCTATCATTGTGTCAGCCGAGGATTACAGTATCCTTTATAAAGTAGCGCAGCTGCTTTAATTTGGTGACATCAATCATTCTGTAGGAGAAGGCGCCGCTCTTTGTCAAATGGTTTATATCTCATTTTGCAGCAAACCTCCTCTTGGTGTCCAGCGTGCCAGGAAAACGTCTCCATGCCGACTGTAGGCGTCTCCATCACAGTTGCTAAAAAGAGATTATCTCTTGCAAGGAATTGACCGTAGCTTCCCTCCGTGAGAGACCCACTCCTGTGTTTGCTGAGCAAACCCGAGACTAACTGAATGTAATTCCACGGATAATATCCCTGCTTCAGAATATGATGTTTTTATCAGGTAAGGGATTACAATGGTACAAGTGATTTGTGTTAACGTAGAGGAGGAGAAGCAGGCGAGGTGTGGAGAATATTAAAGATTCTGTTAATGTGCTGGGCTGGTATTTGTTATGGGTTTTAAAAAAAGGAGAAAACAGATGTTTGTGTTAGAGTACTCAATCCCTCGGCACATCTTCAGGCAACACTGTGGGAGAAAAACAACAGCGTTCAAACCATTACTTTCATTTCACACACACACACACACCCACCCACACACTGAGAGTTACAGCTTCACCTCTCTTTAGGACATGAGAAAAAGTCAAACTTTACACTTAATCTAAAATGCAGTTAAGGATTTAACACAAACAGGGCAATGCACAGCTCTTTGCTTAAGTTTCTGAGCTTGCATGTATCACTGCGTGTGTATTTGTGTGTCTTACTAACGGAGGCCCACTGATATCACTGGAGTAAGTCCATGAATCATTGAATGCCGAGGGCTGCCAAGCACCCATGCCTGCCTCTCTCTCCTCTCTGTTTCCCCTCATTCTCTCTCTTCTTCATCTCTCCCCCTCATCACATCTCTCTGTCCTCTCCTCCTCCTTCCCTCTCAGTCTCCTCTTGACACATTACTCCATCTCTCTCTTGCTCTTCCTCTTCAGTTCTCCCCCTCACTCTCCTCGTTAGTGGGGGAACGACCTGCTGCCAGGAGAGCAGCCTGCTCTCTGAGAGGCTGCCTTCTGTGTTTGAGAGGGAATTTTTAAAAACCACATCAACAGTAAAGGTATTCTGAGGTCCAGCAGGGAAGAGAGAAGCAGAGTTTAGAGACAAGGGAAGGACTGGGTTCAAACTACAGGCCAGTACACTTGGAATAACTATTTAAATGTATCTGTGGCATCCTGTAATTTCCATAGACCAGTCCAAATGGTTTATTACAGTCAGATTCATACTTGCATTTGGCCATCTCGTCAAACTAATTTGCTGTCTGTGTCAAGACATTAGTCACTCTACTGTAGGCAACTGAAAAAAATAAAATAAAGTAAACACTCCGAGCCTGAATATCACGGTGCTTAAAAATAAAGTGGTCTCCTTTTTTTTTTTTTTTTTTAACATATTTGACATCACTTGCGGTCCTCTAAGAATGGACCCGAGATCCACATTTGGATGGCTACTCCAGTCGCAGACCACTGTTAGGCAACCTGCAGCTCTGGAGCCATATGCAGTTCTTTAGCCTCTCTCTAGAAGATTCCTGTAGCTCTGAGAAATAAAATCGTATAAATTGTTGTAGGCCAAATGAAAGTCTTAAATTCTCCTGTTGTAAATGTAAATGTAAATGTGTAATTTATAAACAGAATAAAAAATATAAACCTTCTAACCTTTCAACAACCAAAATGTGTGTTATATGTCATCGGCCTGGCACCTTTTCCTTGGAATTTTGCCAAACCTTACTAGTGGTGGCCAGTTTTGAGTCTCCCTAGCTGAGCTAGCTGTGGATTCTAAATTCAAAAAAGGAAAGTTCTAGAGGAATATAAAGATAATTCCAGATTTGTTTGCTTTCAGCGCCAATGCTGCAAAGTTAAATTACAAAATAATCATAAAGTAGTCCATACCCGGGATGTGTTATGTATAGATGAATAAGAAATCAAAAACAGTATATTAGAGGAGGTGCAAAATCAGAGCACTGTAAATGCACTGTGTAATAAATATTAATGTAAGACAAACAATGCAGGTTAACAAGGTTTCTCCATTTAATAGTAGGATTTAATAGTAGGATAACTGCAAAGTAGCCACCTTGTGTTAAAACATAGGTATTTCATGATGCTCATTTAGACCCATTAGTGATGTTGATAGGCTGATAGGATGCTTGTAAGGCTCAATTATGTTTTGCTGCTTCTGACAGCTTTTTATCATTATTATAATTCTTCTTCTTCTTATTTGTCAAAATTAGCTCTTTTGATAGCGAAGGTTGCTGTCCCCTGCCATAGACTGTATAATAATGGATGTAGCTGCTGTGACAACACCCATTGGTCTGTGGACTCCTTTTTATGGCCTTAAGATTGACGTTTTAGCTATTGCCACCTTGGATTTTCGGAGCCAGGAGAGACTATATTTAGAGCTAACCCTAACTTTAGCAGCTAGTTTGGATAGCACATTGCATTTACAGCTGCGGTTAACTGTAATAATGCTGATGGCAATTTTTGCTAGCAAAAAGGACTTAAAAACATTAAGACAAAATGTACTTAGTGGAAAAACTTAACATCCAACTCCTCAGAGGGTCTTTTAGTACAACACTGGACAAGATTTTTCTGGCGACAAAATGTTACAATTAACTTTCATGAACTAAAAACACAATGAAATAGTGATAGCTACAGCTTTGCCTATTACCCTGTAACACTGGGGTTACACTACAGTTGTCTACAACACACTAACATTTACAGAATTGTTGTTTATTAAATAGCGATGATGTGAAGGTGATGAAGGAGACTCCGATGACACCGTCTTGCTTGCATAAAGAAAAGGTTTATTACAAGAAGTACAGCATCTATCAAACATCTAGATTGCTTGGAGAGGGTTCAAAGCCAATGTGAACTGCTCTGAATAGCAGCCCCAAAAACCCTGCTTATATACAGTAGACTGACATGTCTATGAAATGTGAGACAAGGCAAAACAGACGACAGAGAGTCACCCTAGTTGGACTTGGCCAAACCTTGGCCCTGGGCCACAAATACCTTCTTGACCCTGACCATATATACTTCTGGACCCTGGGCCCCTAACTGGTCATCTGTTCCAAAGCTTCAGAGTAGATCATAATATACTACAGAATAATGCTGGCTTTTTTTTCCCAAGAAAACCCATACAAAGCCAAACCAATAATGTGTTAGTCCACCTGTCAATACATTCTGACTGTGCAATTGTCTGCGGCTCTTTACTACAAGTCCATTAGTTCCCAGTGAGGATGTAAATCTTTAAATAAAACTGACAAATGTATATAAAAGAAGGTATCTTAATTTTCAGCCCTTTGCTGCATGTCATGGTGCTGTATTTATACATGGATATAAGAATTAAAATGTAAGAAATATATACACTTGAGTATCCTGATGATATGTTTTGTGATGCTGTATTGATTCTTTAAGTGTTTTGTGTGTGTGTGTGTTGTGTTTAAACCCTGCAAGAATCCTGCAAGCAATTTTCTTTCTTACTGGATTAGGTAAATGTTAATTCTTTTGCTCAGATTGCACAAAAAGTAGTGCTACTGTGTCGGATGTTACAGGGACTTTGAGCAAAAGCCTACAAGTGCAGATTCAGTCTATGGACCTGTTCAATCTATGGACTTGTTAACAGATACCATCTACGTGTCAATTAAAGTGGCCCTGCCCTTAATTATACACAATTTTAAGCCTAAATAACACCTAAATGGGTGAGATATATAAAAATTCACCCCCCAAACAGTTGTCAAGAAAGGGGAAATTAGCTATAAAAACCCAAAACTGTTTTGTGTACCAGGCTGTAAACGTTAAAGTAGGGCCTTTTAACATGGGTGTCTATGGGGATTGACTGGCTCTTGGAGTCAGCTTCAAGTGGCCACGTTTTTGGCGATTCTGTGTTGGCTTCATTTTTCAGTGCAAGATTGTGCCGTTTGGCATTTTCAAGTAGATGGCATTGAATATTAGTTAAACCTTTATTCATTCATTAAATGGCCTCTTGCGGCAGCACACTAAGCTGCTTCCTGATCACGTGGGTTATACATAAATTACTGGCTCATGATTACGTGGGTTATATAAAAATTGAAATTACTTCTTTTAGGTGTACATACAAACAGTGGATGAAAGAAGCTTATTATTTTAGATAGAATTTTTGTTTTTTTTGTATATTGTTATTATGGCTGCACATTGGCAAGATGATCTGGCAATACGATACGTATCATGATACAGGGGTTCCAATTAAATATATATTGCAGTGCTGTAAGCCAGGTGACATATTGCAATTTTTAATATCTAATTTAAGAAAACTGTCATAGTAAAAGGAACACAGCACCGTGTATATACCGTTTTTTGGGGGGTTTTTTAAAAATTTTTTTAACTTTTTATTGCAATCAGAACAGTGGGATCTCATTTGCAGGCTATCTCTCAAAGTCCCTATAACAACCAACATCATACCACTAGTTTTTGTGTAGTCAAAGCAAAGGAATTAACATCTACTCCTTGCAGGGTGCTTGCAGAGTTCGTTTAAGGTATAAACACAACACAAAATGACCCACTGCCATTAATCTTTTTATTTTTAAGTGTTTTTGAGAATCGATACAGCATAACAAAATATCATGATACTCAAGTATATAGATATTTTCTTCCACTCTTAACAGTATATCTATATGTAAGTAATCACCAAATGTGGATTAATCAACTGCTAAAAGCATGTGCACTTTTTTCTTAATCCCTAATTAGGGTTTGTTTTTTTTTGTTTTTTTAAAAAACCTATATATTTGTATTCATATTTTGTTTTAAAGATTCACGTTCTCTGTGGGAACCAACAGGCTTGTAGCAGAGAGCCACAGACAATAGCAAAGTTGAAATGTATTGACAGATGGACAAACACATTATTGGTTTTGGTCTTTTTGTGGGTTTTGTTGACAATGAAAAATGGATGAAGTTAGCCTTATTTTTTTAGTAAAGGTTTTCTATAAAAATCGAATATACCTCAAACTAAGGTCTTAAATAAAAGTGTAATTCTGGCATCAGTGCTAAAACTCAGGTGTGATATTGGCACCAATATCAAAACTTTTCAAATGAGATCGAGACAGGAGGGAGAGAAAAATACAGCTAACATGCAGACACACACACAAAGAGACGGATGAGGAGGAGGTGAAAAAGAGCTGTTGTTGTAGTGTGAGAAAAAAAGGGAAATAAGAATTAAAGAGGATTACTGTAACAAGGTCCATCTTAATGTGCAACACGGGCCTCGTGCTAATCACTACATGCACTGACGCAGTGAAAACACCCAACCGTGATCACCTCTGCTAGATTTAATTAACTACTCATGACTTAACGACCCTAATAACAGCCTGGGAGGCAGGTTGGGAGAGTGAAGCGCAGCGGTCGCATACACACTCAAGCCACACACACACATTTGTGAAGTGATGTTTCCTTCTGTGTTTGACGTGCAGCACAAGTATAGATGCTTATTCACAAATGCACTCATACCTATTTATCTGTTTTCCCCACAGCTTTATTTTCAAACTTCCTGTTCCTGACATCTATCTCTTTACATCCTTAGACCTCTTTGCCCCCCTCATTAGGAAACATCACTGGGGAACTGTTTCAATTAAAAATGACCACAGGGGAGACTGCTGCTCCCCTGGGACTTACTCGCTCTGACTGAGGTCGACTCTGAAGCCTTTTCAAAATCATCTGGCAGGTGAGAGCGCCTGCCGCGCTGCCTCAGAAGCCGACTCAGCCTCTGTTGTTCGCTCCTGAAGCGCAGCCAGAAGCCAGGTTTCCCTTGCTGCCTCTCTGTGCTTTTCCTGCTGTGTCAGTGGAATACAGTGCTCGGGTCGGGTTGGGTGCTGTAGAATGCTTCACAATCCCTGACTCACTCAGCAGCTGGCTTGTAAGGCCCAATCATTCATGCAGGTGAAAAGGGTGGCCTTTAAAGCCTGACACTTCTCACTGTAAATCTGTTGTTACATGAATAAATTACTTATCATCTATTTATTCCTCATGCTCTTAATTTGTTTAACCTATGACTGACCAAATATTTAGGGTATTTCAGTTTTATGCTCATAACTACATGCTCAGGATGTTGAGTAATGTTGGGTTTGACACATTTCAGGATTCATTATGTAAAAAGTGTTTTTATTCTGCTGGTTTCTGCCTTGTCAGACTTTAATAAATGAAACTGAAACTGGACTCATATGTATGCTGCCCCAGGTTATTATTAGGAATTTTAAATGTAACATTAATCCAATATTCATGTATGTTTATTGCAACCCATTCTCATTCCAATGTTGTCAAACACACTTGGTCAAGCCCATGACACACCCCCTTTAGCGTCTCTATGTGACACAGCTGGAAAAAAAATTGTAACGTGGGTAAATGTTGTGAAACAGTCGGGGTGAGGTTCAGGCATTAAAAATATGACTAGGTTTAGCAAAATGATCATGTTTTGGGTTAGAATAACTACACTGGTTACATAAAACGTGACATAAATTTGTGAGAGATGTCATGACCATACGTAATTATAAAACGTTACGTTAAAACAACATTGACTTCTAGTTTCATATGAGACACAAGTACACAAGTTGTGTAACGTTACGTTTAAACAACATTGTCTTTTGGTTTCATATGGGATGTAAGTTTGTAGGTCACATAAGATTGTATTAGAATAATACTGACCTTTGGTTTCTAATGGGATGTCATGACATAAGATTTGTAACATTATGTTAAAACAACTTTGACTTTTGGTTTCTTATGGGACGTAGATACCTAAGTTAAAACAACAGTGACTTTTGGTTTCATATGGGACTAAAGTATGCAAGTTACGTAATGTTGTGTTAAAACAACATAGACTTTTGGGTTCTAATGGGATGCAAGTAGATAAGATATGTAACTTTACATGAACAAAACATTGTCTTATGGTTTCGTATGGGACGTAAGTGTGTAGGTTACTCTATGTAAGATTTGTTGGAATAACACTGACCTTTCGTTTCTTATGGGATGTAAGTACGTAAGTTACTTAAAAACAACGCTGTCTTTTAGTTTCATATGGGGCATAAGTATGTAAGTTATGCAACGGTATTTTAAAACAGCACTGACTTTTGGTCATGTATGGGACATAAGTTACTTAACATTAGGTTAAAACAACATTCATTTTTGGTTTCATATAGGAAGCAAGAACCTAAGTTTTATATGTTAAGTTATAACATCATTGACTTTTGGTTTCTTATGGGAAGTAAGTACCTAAGATACATAGTATTAAGTTAAAACTACTGTGACTTTTGGTTTCATATGGGACTAAAATATACAAGTTAACTAATGTTGTGTTAAAACAACACTGACTTTTGGTTTTATATGGCATGCATGTATGTCAGTTAAATAAAGTTGCGTTTAAACAACAGTGACTTAGTTTCACATGAGACACAAACTTTGATCTCCTAATGTAAGTCCAGATTTATTTGACCTTCCCACCTAAGGCAGACTTCCCCTCTCTTTAGTTGCTGTCAGTTTCAGCGTATTGCTGCCGAATTTTCATTTAAATTAGTAAAAAGACACACAAAGCATTGAAATTTGATGACCTGGGAATGAAAACCGGCTGTTCATTGAGGATGTTTTTTTTTTTTTTAGAGCTTTTCTGTTTTCCATTTTATTATCTTCTTTGACTAGCCTGCCATATCAAAGAACCTAACAACTCTGAATGATAAAAGCTATCAGGCAGCTGTATCCAAACACAATGTAATCATACATTCCTACTACTGATATTTCCAGCTCCAAAAGGTTACTCTAACAGTCTGTGTATAAACTTAGCAACAGCCACAGGTGATCAGAAGTTATACTTTGAACTGCAGCTCTTAACCAAAGCTACTTGACATTGAATTGAACAATCGAAAACGTATAAAAAATATAGCTTTGAATGCCTAGAACTGCAACAACAGTGAAGAATGATGATGATGATGATGATGATGATGAAAAAGAAGATGAAAATTCAAAGAAAAGTCAAAGCATCAAAACACAAGACAGTAAGAGACTAGACGAGACCAAATTAAAAGGCATGCTTCAAACGAAAACTACAGGTAAAAGTGACGTGTTTGAGAAGCAGAGGCCCATCCGTCCTCACTTCCCCCTCTTCTGTCCCACACAGTAGGATTAGCTGTGCTCACTTCGGCAAATCTGACAGTTATAACTCAATCGATACGGCGGCGCTTGTGGACACAAACAGGCATGTGCGTAGGGGCTAAATGTGCTTCGACGCACACATAGCCTGTGGTGGTACATGGCAAGCATGTGAGAGTTTGCCTCGGCAGGCCCACTCAGCACAGCGGGGCGCTGAGTTAGGGAGACACAGAGAGGGAACAAGTTGTTTTATATGTTACAAAGAGACATTTCCCCAATTTTATTATTTATCATGACTCAAAACCACTGCAGACACATGCCATTCGATTCCCACAATCACATACAGACGTTGATGTTTAATCATGGGCCAGCACACACAAGCATCAGCCTGCCATAATCGGCAGATTCTCACAGCAGGAATGCAGAGAGAGGGTGAGAGACATAAGAGAGACAGAGAGTAATAAAGAGGACAGAGGATGCAAAAGACACATTTTATAAAGTAAACAAGAGACAAGATGCAGAGAATAAGTGGAATTATTATGGGTGATGACATAATGAGGTGGTTGAAGAATGAAAAAAGATGGAAAGGGATGAGTAAAAGGAGAAGGGACAGAAGCAGCGAGGAAGGGATGACTGGAGTGAGGAAGGAAGGGAGGAAGACAGCGCTGGAAGGCAGAGTATATCTGACTCTGACAATAAGGCGGATTAGAGATGTGACAGAGACTAGCCTGCAGCGCCCTTCTCACTGTCACTGTGTTTGTGAGTGTTGTCCTAACACCACTTCTCTCCATCCATCCCTAACTCACCACTTAGTTTAACCTTATTCTACAGACCAACAAGCGCCAAACTTTACAACAGCTACTTGATGAATCTTTTGCTGAGAATGTTTTCTCATGCCTCAATGCCAAGTCTTGACCAAGCGACAACCTCAAGGGCTGAAAAATGAAACATCAAAGTGCCAAAAACTGCAGTTCCTCTAATGGTCACCTGGCCAGGCTGGCCCTAATAGCGAGTCAATCCCCATAGACCCCCACCGTTAAAATGCCCAACTTTACAGCAGAAATAAACATGATTACAGCCTGGTACAACAAACAGTTTTGGTCACTATTGCTCATTTCCCTGTTCAGAACAACTGTGCTGGAGGAGAGCTTTTATAAAACTTTATATTTCATTAAAATGATTAAGGGCGTGGCTGAATGGATTGACAGGTGGCTGCCATCTGTTGATACGTCGCTACCATGGCAACAAAGTTTATTAGGTAAAGTAACCATGGTGTCACTCCAGATTCACAGAGTATCCACCTTATTTTCAAACACGGAAGTAAATAGCAGAGATGGGACCAAGTCACACATGTGCAAGTCTCAAGTAAGTCTCAAGTCTTAACCTTCAAGTCTCAAGTAAGTCCCAAGTCATTTTTTCTTGGGCAAGTCAAGTCAAGTCCTGTAATAGGTCAAGTCAAGTCCAAGCCAAGTCACCTTATTATTGTAATTTTACCTGCAGAATCTATCTTAATAAAGTGAAAAGACAAGATATAAGTAACTGTCAGTAAACATTGACTTCATCGCTGCAATGTTTACTTTGCAGGGACGACCCCCATGTGTGCGTGCGCGCACACACACACACACACACACACACACACACACACACACACTAACCAAGGCAGCGGCCAAAATCACCCATTTAGCTCATTTAACCCTGTGTTGCTCTTTCATAAAACATACAGCCGGCCTTGTGATGAACCGGTCGGACTGTTCGCTCACGTTTTCTGGGGTTAATGATAACAAATAAATTAAAAAACAAGTTCCACCAAACCGACCTACCCCCCCACCCCCGTATCGTATCAAGCTAACATTATGTAACTACCGACTAACCAGATAATATTAGCTAACTGACAAGCACTTACTGGGCAGAATGGCTCTTCAAATGACAACTGAAAACATGATGTGAATAACACTCAAGTCATTCAAGTCATCGTGTCTCAAGTCAAGTCAAGTCCCGAGTCTTTAACTTCCAAGTCCAAGTCAAGTCTTTTATTTTTTGTCAAGTCAAGTCACAAGTCATCAAAACAGGGGCTCGAGTCATCTCGAGTCCAAGTCACAATGACTCGAGTCCCCATCTCTGGTAAATAGTGATCAACTTCCGTGTTTTTGTGCGTGACTTCTGGTCAGCCGCTTTCCCTTACCGGAGCTAACAGTGCAAGCTAATTTTTTTTAGTTTTCAATTGTTTATGTTAGTCAATCAGTTAGTTAGTTAGTTAGTCTGTGTATTTTATATAGATAACCGTGCCCACGTTTCCGTTATCCGGTAATTGCCGGTAAAAATAATTCCTTCTAAACGCGAATAAATTGCACGTCAATGAAAGCACAATCTATCCCAAGTGAGACAAACTGCTTGATCCCCGTCTCCAGCGTGCTACACAGCCTCTATACCTGAGCAGCTGAAGCTGCTGCTCGCACCCTCGACACACAGACACACAGATGGTGCTTCTGCATGCCAGCCAAACGTGTGCTCAACTGTGAGAAATAAATATGTGAGGTGTACGCTGCTTTTCTATCTTTTTTTCTTTTCTTCTTTCTTTCTGTCAGCGACATACACTCCTAACACAGGACAGGTTGTTTTTATTGACTGAGTTGATTATTAAGCCATTGTGATGCGTGGATCGGCTCTGATAGCATCCGAATCAGCATGTACGCCGTTACAACATGACTGAGCTAGCAATTGCTAGCTCAGTCATGTTGTAACGGCTGGATAGTTGATGCACACACATAGCAACACAAAACTGCTTTAAAGCAGTTTGTTATGCTATGTGTGGTATTTATTCAGTTTTGGGATATCACGATGTCTAGAAAGCATCAGTGGCTGCGGCTGACAGGGACAGCTAACACTAGCAGCAAAGCTAACATCAGGACGTCATCTGTTAAAAGCCTCCCGTTGTCGGATACGACATGAAACTACTCCAGTTAGCTCAATCATGTTGTAACTAAGACATCCTCTGGAAAAAATATTTTTTCACGGACTGTTTATTGAGTTATTGAGTTATTATAGATACCGCTAACGGCTAACGGCTAACAGCTAACGTTTAGAACAGCTAATCTACGATAACCATGTTAATTACTAAACGTGCACACAGAAATAGTAATGTTTGTTCAGTCATTGTGTTTATAGACTTTACAAACATCAGATTAGTCTAAACGGTGATACAGTGACATGAAAAATGTGATACATATGTATATATATATATATATATATATATATATACATATAGCTAAACTCAACAAGGTAAACAATAAGGTGATTCCCATTTACACAGCGGTCAAGAGTGCTGGACCGGAAGTATCGCGCAAAAAAACAGGAAGCTGGCTGCTTTCTGTTTTGCCTCCATGTTTCTGTGAAAAATAAGGTGAATAGACATAGCTGTGTTTTCAGTTCACGTTAGTTAATTGTAATGGTTTGGTTGCCTTAAAAAATGTTCGGTTGCACTAAAAGACCAGAGTCACATATACAGTTTTTATGGCATATAATGTTATATTTTGTTTTAATGTTTTTTTAATGTTTGTTAAAGATAGGGTCTGGAGGATTTTCCAGTTGCTGTTTGTAAACACACATTCAAATTTGGCCCCTCCTATCAGGCTGAAATCTCCCGGATTTACGGAGCCCGGAGGTACAGAAGAAGGCTTCACAGAAGAGGTTCAGGCAAGGCTCGCGCTGGTGCACGCTCGGACACGTTCGGGCACAGCACCTGCACTCTCTCATTGGCTGGGGAAATCTCCGCCCAGAAGCGGTCTGAGCTCACAAAAACATCAAAATACAGTTAAAGGGCAGGAGCTCTGCAAACCACCACACGAGTAGAAGCCCATAGGTGATGATTAAGCAGGATTTCATTTGTACATGTCTATATTTTGTTTTGTTTGAAAATCCCCCAGATCCTACCTTTAAAGTTTTTTGCAAGTAAAAGTTACCAACTACTGGGCTACGTTCAAAATGCCAGATTAAGCTTAAAAATGGAACTTTTTGATCACTGAAAATCATCTTTTTCAGCATTTGGTTGTACTAAAAGACCCTCTGTGAAGTCGGCTGTTCATTTTTCCACCAAGTACATTTTGTTTTAATGGTTTTAAGCCTGTTTTTTTTTTCTAGCAAATAAGCATTTATTAATTAGTTCATTTCGATTAGCATTTGCATGAATACAGTTAAGAAACCTATAGCTAGAAATGCATCATGCTAACCAAGCTAGCAACTCGCTTTAAAGTTATCTCCACCTTCTGGTTTAAATATGGTCACTTCTGGCTCCAAAACTCCAAGATGGAAAAATCCAAAATGCCAGACTGCAGTTATGAAAGTAAGTTATAATGTTTTGGTTGCCTAAAAAAGTTCAGTTCAGTGTTTGGTGGAACTGAAAGACACTCTGAAGAGTCTGATGTTTAGTTTTTCTGAAAGGTTCATTTTGTTTTTATAGTTTTAAACCTGTTTTTTACTAGCAAATAGCAGTTATTAATTAGTTCATTAATTGATTAGCATTAGCATGATTACAGCTGACAAGCATTTAGCTATAAATGCATTGTGCTATCCAAGCTAATAGTTAGCTCCAGAGTTATCTCCAGACTCTGGTCTGAATATGGCAACTTGTGGCATCAAAAATCCAGAAAGGCGACAGCCAAAATGCCAGACATAGTTAATCAAAGAGAACTGTAACATTTTTGTAGCCTAAAACAGTCTTGTTCAGTGTTTTGTGGAACTGAAAGACACTAAGGAGTCCGATGTTTAGTTTTCCCAGTATTTTATTTTAATGGTTTTAAGCCTGTTTTTTTACCTATGAATAGCATTTATAAAGTATTTAATTAATCGATTAGCATTAGCATGATTACAGTTAAGTAGCCTATAGATATAAATGCATTGTGCAAACCAAGCTAGCAGTTAGCATTAGGATTATCTCTACCCTTTAATCCACATGTCGTCACTTCTGGCTCCATAAATTAAAGATAGTAACAGCCAAAATGCCAAACCTGAAGCTGGGAGTTGCTCATTTGTCAAGAAATTGTAGGAGTTTATATTTCCTTTTTCTTTTCTGGTGAAATTGCTGTGTTAATTGCCGCTCATGACCACAGGGTAAAGTGAAATTGAAAATAAAGGTGAATAGAAAAGAATTTCACCACAGGCATTTTGATGTGACACACAGGTGTAACTATTATCCTAAGTACTTGTTGCATTGCAATAATTGCTGAAATGGAGCCCTTGCTAATGTTATTTGTTCCACCTGTGCTCTTCCTGTTATTATGTTATTATAAGTTAACCTGTTACTGTTGATCTCATTAATTAGGGAACAATAGGGAAACAAGGGCTCTGTTGCCAGCGAGGTTATTAAGCGAGATGTATTCAGAAAGCAAAGATGGAGAGACTTTTGATAAGGAGGAAAACCAGTAATGGACATGAGCAGACACATCAGTTGAATAAAAATATTAAGAAACTGCCTCTGTGCACAGTACAATGTAACTCTGACCAAAAATAAAGGTGATTTCACAAGTCAGGAGGCAGTAGGGATGGGCACCGAAACCCAGTATTAATTGAGCCCCCGGGCTAAATCTTCAAAACCATAGTGTGGATAAGCTCTTACATTATTGTTTCTTTTATTGGTACTTGTTAACATTTTGGTTTAATTCATTATCATCATGCAGCCTCTCACCTGCACTCTGTGCCAGGACTGAACTCCTCCTCACACACACACCCACACCACATGGAGTAAAGTCAGTGAACAGCAGAGAGGTATAAATATCAGTATATGTCAGTTTATGTGTTATATGTGAAGAGTAAATGAAGATGGCACACAGCACAAATGAAACATTTTGAGGTTTGCCTAAAAAAAAAAAACATTTTCAGGATGAGTATCCCTTTGGAATGATGCAGCTGCAGCTCTAAACCTCTATCAAATCTTAGTACAATATGTGAACATTAACTCTGCAAAGGTTGATTCTGATAAAGTGAAGCAGAAGAATATTTGAGAGGTTTTAGTACAGAAAATTCAGGTGAGCTCTCCAAAATTGCACCATGTTTGCATGTGATTTTTGTCATGTACAATCCTATATCTTTCATTTTTTGTTTCTGTAAATCCCTGACTGATATTTAGGACATACACATACAACTGTCCGTTTTGTTTTTTCATCCATTTCCCACTCCAAACTGACCAATACACACCTACTACAAGTGAAATAGATTTTCTCTTCTGTGCTTTGGAGGCTCGTATCTCCGTGACAGCTTGGTCGATTTGAGTGATTGACACCTCATTTGATTCGTTAGAGCCAATAGAATGATGCTATACCCACCAAAACGAGATTGAAAGCACTGTAAGCCAATCAGAGTCAGCTGAACGCTGTTGTGGGGGAGATGTCAGCTGCTGTGAGTGGTCATTGTTATGCTTATCCCCGGAACCTGATGGCCGTCATGTTTCGCCTGGATTCATCTGAATGCCGGACATCATGTCAGTCAACTGGAATGTAGCATGATTTAACGGCAGAATGAGCTTTTCGTGGCAAAAACAACAAAAGTACGAGAAATACTATAGCTTGGCGAAATGATTTCTGTTGTTATTGTTGTTCTTTGGCCTATACAGTATCTCTCTGATGCTTTGGTGTAGAGTGCTTTGGCGTGTGTGGAAACAGCGGAGTCTCAGCTTTCATTTTGAGATGAATGGTGTGTGTTTTGATAACGTCTCGTCGAGTTAGAGCCCAAAATATACCGAGTGGGTCGGGATATCGGTGCTGTATGGAGTTGGATTTGTTGTTGTTTGAGCTGTGTTTGGGGCATGTAAAAAGGGTTTCTACAGCCTTGTTGCCCAGGTTCTGCTGTTTAATTTGATGTGCAACATTGGTTTTAACAGGCTAATTGTTTAGCTTAGTTTGCCACTTACCTTAAAATTGGGCAAATTCTTCTAATCTAACCTGCTGGCTGACACAAACAGCCCCTCCTCTCTCTACCAGCACTAGTATTACCTGTATATAGTGAATCACATCAGCAGAGAGCGAGCAGGACAGAGGACAGAGGTCAGGAGGAATGACTCAGGCCCTCATCACACAGGATGCGATTAAGCAGCTGGGAGCGCCTTTTTGCAATTGATTTTAATGAGAATGAAGATTTTTGCTCACGGTTTTTGCACTGTGACGTGTCTCGCATTTATGCGCTCTAAGCACCTGGTGTTGTTGCCAGAGAGCTGTGAATGCCTTGAGTTGAAAAAAAAAAAGCCTCATGCCATCTCCACCTTTTCCCCATTGTCCAATCGGATGATTTGAGAGGTGGGCCTTCTGTGGTGGTCATGACAACAGGTTTACAGCTGGTAAACGATGGAGGAGAAACTGGTGGTAGTCGTTGCTGGATATGGCTCAGTGATAGATGGCGGGCTGTAGTGTGTGACACATACACACTACTATGATGTTAAGAATATTATTTATATAGTGACTTTGCTCTTGTAAGAATTATTGCTGCTGCTCTAGAAACAACATTTAATTATATTTAAATCCTGTTCTGAATTTATTTCTTTTAATTAATTTATTTTCTAAAAGCAATTTAGCATTTAGGCCTAGTAATAAAAAAGAACCGATAAGAGTATCAATAAAGTACTGAATTGGTAAAGAGTATCAATAAAGGTAGCCGTATTGATAAAATTCTAACAACAACCATCCCTAGGAGGCAGATGAAGTGGACTGAGGAGAGTAAGGGAGAGAGCAGGCTGTGTTGGATATAAGGAGGGACTGCTCCTTTAATCTGCCCTTCCTGTGGCCTTGGTTCCACCTGTGTGGCCATGACTGTGTCTTCACCCCCACACCTCTCTGCGGAGAGCCAGATTGGAGACATGTTGGCCCTCAGCATGACTTATGTAACTCACAGCAGGTCCCAGGACACACACACACACACACACACACAGATGTATACACACAGTGAGTTCTGGTTTTGCAACATTATCCTTAGAGATAGTAGGTATTGTGGAATTCTCTTATCTAAAGTACCTCAGTGTGTGTGTGTGTGTGTGTGTGTGTGTGTGTGTGTGTGTGTGTGTGTGTGTGTGAGTGAGTGAGTGAGTGAGAGGGAGAGGGAGATCTGTAATGGTGTAAATGCAGGTAAGCGGTGAATGCAGCGGGATCTCTGCAGAAAGTAGTGAAAGGATTAGAAGATTGCCAGAGCTCTGATCTACACACAGTGACACTGTCTACTCTCTGCTGATACACTAGCAACACACACGCATGCACACATGCACACACACACACACACACACATAAACGCACACACACTCAGTAGAGGGCCCAGTTGGGTTTAGTTTGCTTGTGTGGGTCCAAGCATCCTGTGAATCCTGGACAAGGACACTGTGGCATCACAGAGCCCATCTGTGGGACAGAGAGTGGGGACATCTGTCCATATGACACACACACACACACACACACACACACACACACACACACACACACACACACACACAAACAAACAAACAGTGAGTGAGCTTCATCAAAGAAACAGTGAGAGGACAGAGAAACACTACACAGGAGTTTCCCTGGTCTGTGAATGAGTGTGTGTGTGTTAGGTCTGGAGTGTATGCTCCGCACTAGCCTGTCTGCACACTCATCAGCACCATTACACACACACACACACACACACACACTACTGATGATTTAGACATTCCTCGAGTGTGTTGCGTGCTCTCTCACTGTTTCATTGATGAACCTAACTTGCGCGCACGTGTGTGTGTGTGTGTGTGTGTGTGTGTGCGTGCGTGCGTGCGTGCGTGCATGCTTGTGTGCGTGCGTGTGTATGTGTTGCAGTGCAGTAGTTCTACTGTATAACACCCAGACATACAGCTCAATGTCTCATCAAGCAAACACACATTAAAGGACCATCAGTTTCGGGCTGTAACAAGTAGTTATTTTCATTATTGATTTATCAGTTGATTATTTGTATAATAAATGGATTAGCTATTAAGTCTATAACTGTGACATGACACAGTATCAGTGCCTTAATTGCGCCTGAACCGATACTTTAAATCACAAAACTATGGGCAATGACATTAAAGAATGGCTTGTCATTTGCAAATGCAAATTTCAACTTGAAATTGAACAATATATTAACTCTCAACAGGCATACTTAAATACATAAAGATGATTAACTGCAAAACACTACTAACAATTTCACACAATAAATAAAATCTAACCCAACTACAATAATTCAACACTAAATAACAGTTAGGGCCAAAATACATGGTCAAGAAAGTGGTGTGAGGCATCTGCATGCCCACAGCAGAGTGCCTCCATTATAATCAACTGAAGCTGCTACCCTGACCACAGCAGCCTTGCACACAAGCTTGGAGATCTCATGCCTCTTCTTTCATTATGCAAGACTGATCTATTTTGTGAGGAACACACATTTGGTAATGATCATGTAATGATGAATTTCACAGCTCTGTTCCTTCAGATTGTCTTAACCTTTAAAGCATAAACATTCTAAACGTGTCCAAGCGTATTTCCGTTACTTTACTTATCTAAAACTGACACATAGTTTTACTTGCCTAAACCCAAACTATGTAACCCTAACCCTAAACCTGACCTATGTAACTTGCCCTTTCTAAACATAACCTGTGAGGGTCAGGGAATTGCCACAGCCAGGATCAGGACTTGATCCCTGACCTCCCACAGCCAAGCTGCTCATTTTGACAGTAAGCCACCACATCTCCACCATAACCAAACATCACCATCAAATTTCACCTCAACCATAACCACAGATTCGGGGACCGGGATCTCACCCCTTCTTTCACCCAACTAAACAGCCACCCCCCACTCAAAAATAAAATTGGACATGCTTCTTCCTCTGTTCTCAGGCCTGGTGGTCTACCCTCAGCTTGGGGATCGAATCCTGGTTCTCTGAGCAGAGGAGCAAAACTTGCCCACTTTTCCATTCTTCTCCTTCCATATCACACACCAGATCAGCAGGCCACTGCACCCTAACTGAAATCCAAATCCTAACCCAAACCCTAACCCAATCCCAAACTTAAACCTAACCTATATTTGCCTGAACCTAACCTCATACTTTTACTTGTCTAGACCTAACCTATGTAATTTTGCTCGCCTAAACCTGACCTACTTTACTTGCCTAGACCTAATCCACATAGTTGTGCTTGCTTACACCTAACCTATTTTACTTACCTAGACTTAACCCACGTAGTTTTACTTGCCTAAACCTAACCTACATAACTTTACTTGCCTCAACCTGACCTACATAACTTTTCCTTGCCAATACCTAACCTACATATTTTTACTTGCCTTAACCTAACCTACGTAACTTTAATTGCCTAGACCTAACCTATTTTACTTGCCTAAAGCTAACTTTAGTAACTTCACTTGTATAAAACAAACCTACATAAACTTATGTTAAGTACGTAATGTCAATCATGGGGCACTTATTTGTACGATACTGTATGAACTGTTGTATGAGTATACCTTGAATATATTGGGAATGGTTTTGAGCACTGCTATAGTTTTGTACAAATTAAACAAACCAGATACAATGGGCACAGTGTCATATCTGTTTTCTTGGTACAATGTCATTATTACCAATAGAGATGGTTGTATGAAACTGGAATTATCCATTAACCCCTTTTGGAGGACATTTCAACGAATAAATCATTTAATATTCTGTCAGGAAAAGTTTGTCAAGCCAGAGCCGGGCACTACAAAACTCTCCAGCTGAAAACACTTTTGAATAATGTGTCTTCCTCTTTTCAAACAGCACAGATTCCATTCCCTATCCATTCCCCAAGTGATTGCTGTCACTTGCAGCTGCCTCCAACCAAAAACTGCACCGCCATCACACCAACGTCCTCTCATTTACCCAGTCTGTCCATCCACTACACCTATCCATCCATCCGTCCCCAAGGCTGTAAAATCTGCTTGTTTGCTGAAATGCTGAAATATCACACCTCAAGGCCTGCATCAATTACACACACACACCTGGCAGGTCTCAGTCTCCTGAATGTTTCCTGCTTTTAATAAAAGAAAGTCTGCAGTCTTAGAGGGGTAGAGGGTGGTGGGTAGAAAAGAAGAAGAAGGAGGAGGGGGAGGCTTTTGGGATGTGGAACGATGGATAGGCAGACAAAGAGAAAGACGCAGAGCAAGTAGTGGAAGGAAAGGAAGTCATGGGAAAAAACAAAATGAAAGGAGATACAACATCGGCAAACAAAGACATGAGGAGTGAAAGCAAAGGCAGACACAGAGAGGGGAAAGTGTGATAGTTGTGGACAAGCAGAGGGAAGGAATAATACACAGGATTAGTGACAGATGAATAGTTGAGTCCCCTGTTCTTGCTCTCCTCTGCAATTCTGACACTCACTCCCTCTCCATCTTTCTCTCTTAACAGCCTTTTGGTCTCCTGTTAAGTCTGATGTCAGGAGAGGCAAAACTGATTCCGGCCCCCCAGGGAAAATTTCATGTCACACACCCTCAGTTCAGAAGATATGGTCCTATGGGGAGTAGCTTTTTGTTGATTTAGTATTGAACTGTAGGCAGTGACAGAGCCATCGTTCACTGAAGGTACATCACACATACACTGAATCAAATATTCAAAAACAATACTCCAGTTTTTGTGACTGCAGTGTCACATCAGACAGGAGATTCTAGACACTTCATGCATCATTTCAAACACATTGAATCCATCAGTGTATTTCTGTGTATAATCTTTGGAAACTTGACAAAGTTAAGATAAAGTTCTGCAGGATTATACAAAGCTTGAAAGCACAATGCTCATTTTGCACTAATGGATCTATCAAAAGCTCTGTCAGATTAAAAAGGCTGTTAAAAGTTAAAAAAAATAATGCTTGAAATAATGCTGACTTTTGTTCCTACTGATGGTTTTAGTGCTTCAAAATGATCATATATGGAAGGTCATTCTGTAGTGTTACCACCATGGCTTACCCTGCCAAGGAGTTTTGTTGATGGCCTCTGTGTATAGCTGTTATATGCTAGAATGCTACTCCTACTGTTATTGTTACTACTACTACTACTACTACAACAACAACTACGACTACTACTAATTAAAGTGGGTCACCTTAAATAAGTCAACACCAAGACCTCAATCATTTCAGTTGGTCTTGTTCCCAAAAAAGTTTAAATTAAACCACACAAATCATTAGACACACAGCAAGGCTGAGGCGTTCAGGGGTCTTTGAATTCTGAGGCCCAAGGCAGTTGGTGCCCCATCTTCTTCTTCTTTGCACTGGTGATGTAATTTGTGTGTGCAGTAGGGATTGGGAAGTGGAGCCGTAGTATCGCCTGATCAAGTGGTAACCTTTCAGGGTTCAAAAATAAATAATTGGCCCCATGAGGCTGCCTTCAAGAGCGAGTCAATGCCCATAGACCCCATGTTAAAACATAGTTTTGTTCGTTATAGCTAATTTCCCTGTTAATGACAAGTGTAGGAGTGTTCAATTTATATATATACTCAACTCACTCTTTTCATTATTAAGGCTTAAAGTTACGCATAAATAAAGGCATGGCTTCTTTGAGTGACAGGCCAACACCATCCATTGACAAGATGCTACTGCAGCGACAACATTG
This sequence comes from Epinephelus fuscoguttatus, assembly GCF_011397635.1. Classification (NCBI taxonomy): domain Eukaryota; kingdom Metazoa; phylum Chordata; class Actinopteri; order Perciformes; family Serranidae; genus Epinephelus; species Epinephelus fuscoguttatus. The sequence goes on from NC_064773.1 coordinate 33,628,279, forward strand.
GTTAGATAACGTAAACATGGCATAATCCCAGATTAACAGAGTATAGGCGTGGTTGTAGCTGTCACTATTTCAGTGTTTTTATTTCATGACAGTGACTTGTAATGTTTTGGTCACTCAAAAAAGTCTTGTTCAGTGTTTGGTTGCACTAAAGGACCCTCTAAGCAGTGCTAAATTTGACAGCTATTTTAGATTTAGTCTTAGTCCTGAGAAGAAAATGCTTACTAGTGTTTCAGTCACATTTTAGTCATTTTTATCCTTCACAGTTTCACCTGATGAAAATTCAGGCCATTTTGGCCAACTTTCTGTGATTATGTTTTCTGTATGTCTTTTATGGAGTTAACTGTTTATCTTAGGTTCAGGAGCAGGACCACGCCTCAACCACTCCTCTAATCACCTGACTAACGTATATATACCAGCACAACGCTACCACAGGCCTGTCAGATCTCTTGAACCCACCCTCCCTCTCCTTCTGTTCCTCCCTCTTGTCAATCTGCTGTGTACCTCTCTTCATCTTATTCTAGGCATCGACTGGGGGGCTTCCTAACAGCACGGGCTCACCAGGACACGAGACGGAACTCCCACACTGAGTCTCTCCGCTCACATCTACACCTCACCCAGTCCGACCCTACGATGACGTCATCTCCATCCTGTTCATTCACCTGCAAATCTGCACTCCCCTATTCATCATCACCCCATTCATAACCATTTCTCTGACAATTACATCTTCATTAAATCTTTAAACTGCATATCGTTGCGGTGTGGTCCTTGCTAGTGAATTCAACCTTAAACTAATCCAGTGAGGCTAATTCATGTATCAAAAATTACAATCAAGGTGTCAGGTTGTATAAAATTTTCATTTAGACAATTTTTTTTCAAGTACAAATAATTTCAACACATTTACAAACTGTCATTTCTCCAGCAGTGTTTGACAGGTTCAAGGGGTGATTTACGAGCACACACTGATCATCATTTGAAAAGCTTACCATCTCTATCTATACTTTCAAAAACTTTGACATCACAAATAAGTAATCTGAGATGACTAGGATTTGTACTCAGTTTCATTGTAAACAATGACTTATCGATCTTACTGTTAAGAAGCAGAGAAATAACTTAATTAAAGCTTGAATTCTTTATTAATCTGCAACATGTTAGTCTGGAGGTTTAAACTCGTGTCCTCTCTCAGAGTTAGTGATTATAACCAGAGTTGGGTATAACACATTATAAAGTACGAGTAACGAGTAACCTAACGCGTTAGTTTGCTGTTTGAGTAATCAAATACTTGAGTACATTTTCAAACAAGACATCAGTTACTTCCATTACTTTTAGAATGCTGGTCCTTCAGCTCTGAAACAGCAACGACTGTCTTTTGGTTCTAATAACGGAAATAAAGTTAAACCTATCAGTCCGAAAGAAGTCATAATGGTTGTGGCTAGCTATGTGGCAGAAATGCTGCCATTGTCTATGGTCTAAAACATTCGGCAGGATCGTCAGTAAAATCCCCACGACTCAACAGATGGAGGAGGGAGGACTCGTTGACAGACAGTTCAGGCTCAGGTCTTGCATTATGCCTGGTACACACTAGTACTACATGACTTTTCTGCCCATTCTAAAAGTCATAAAATCGTGCTGTGACTTGGCCGACAGACATGACACGCTACACGCTGGTACACACCAATTATCCCTGGTCATCTTTCACGACGTGTGTGATGCCATCAGGTTATTCATGTCCTATTTTTATTACTTTTACTATTATTTGAGTGTCTCTGTGGGTCTACTGGTCAAAGTGACGGCTGTGATGGGAGAACTGGATCTCAGTGAAGGGCAAGTGGTCCATAACTTTAATTTTGGAGACAAAAAATGTAGGCTTAGTGTCCTGTGGTCCATTGCCCAATAGAAAATGTAGAATACTCAAAAGTACTTTAAAAGTGCTTGAGTTACTTTTCACAGGGAGTAATGCAGTAAAGTAACTGGTTTCTTTTCAAAAAAGTAATGCAGTAAAGTAATTTGATATCTTTTAAAGTAACCCTTACCCAACTCTGATTATAACTAAACTTTAATGTCTGTCAGAGAAAACCGATCTGACTTCAGACTGTTTATTTACAACATAACAACACTCACAGATAACTGAGTCTCCTACCTGCTTGTCAAACAGTATCACACCATAAACCTTCACGAGGCTGGACTGAGTGGAATTCTGCCGGTAACAGCAGATGTGAAGTCCGGCAACTGGTGGCTGCTTGCTCTGCTGCCATTCAGTGGCTAGCAAAAAATCTGGGTGCAGACTATTCACTGGAGTTTGCCTGCCTGTCATTCATGCAGCATTTGAAGATAATTACAAGCACGGCTGTTCTCGGCTTTAATGTCCGACAGTTGACCACTAACATTTCCGTAACTTCTTGTCAGTGAAAATGAAACCTAGAAATGGCCTTAGTTTTTATTACCAAGACCTATTTTTAGCTTGATCTCTCATTTTCATTTTGGAAAAAAGGTTGCTGATAAAAAAATTTCGTCACAGTTTTCGCCATTGAAATTAACACTGCATCTAAGTACATAGAAAAATTAGCATTAGCATTAACAAAGTAAACCATAGCTGTAAATGTACCGTGCTCATCAAGCTAGCAGCTAGAGTTAGGGTTAGGTCCACTCTGTCATCCAAATATGGTCACTTCTGGCAATGACCAAAATGCCAAACTCAAGGCTTCACGAAAGTCCACAAACCAAAGGGCGATGTCACACTGGCGATGTCCATTATTTTGTACAATCTATGTGACTGGCATACACAGCTGTCAATCATGATGTCACACCCCCTTTTTATGACATTAAACAGCTAAATTGAACTTATCAGAAAAATGAAGACTTGGACATCAGCATGACAAAAACTAGCCAAAATGACAGAAATCATCTCCAGGAAAAGTTTATTTGATGTGTACTTTAATCTTGTAGTTTGGCCCATGTCCCATTCGCTAACAATAAAGGAGATGGGGTTTATGACCTATACTGCAGCCAGCCACCTGGAGGCGATCAATATTTTTTGCCTTCTCTTTTGGAGAGCTGTCATGCTGTAAGACAGTAAGACAGCTGTATGGAAGCAAACGTTCATCAGAGGGAGTGGAAGAAGTGAGGCCTTGATGTTTGGTCTGGTGAGGAGCAATGAATTCCCCCTGAATGTCTTTTGATCAAGCACTTTGAAGGCCGTCCTTTCATTCATCTATTCATTTACCTTACAACTTCAATTAATTTGTCAAATCCAGTAACTTTTAAGAATGTTGAAGACCTGCACAATACAAAACTCATCCCAGAACCATGATCTGTGGCTAGATTAAATGCAATGCTAAACTTTCTCCATCCTTATTTTAATGTAAAACTCAGAGAAAGTGGAAATTCCCGTAATGTTCACAGTGCTAACACAGAATACTTAAAGTGTTGGTAAAGTGTTGTTGTGCTTCTGGATGAATTGATCTATACACTCTGATGAAGCCAATATGCTAAGAAATGCCTGTTTGAGTCATAAATCATTGCCTGCACGGCTGATTTCCTCCAGCCCATCTCATGCATCTTGTAAGTGGATGAAGCTCTGCCAGGGCGCCATTTCCATTTCACAGTACAATACAAAGCCATAAACAAAACTGCATGAATCACTGTAAACAATACCAGCGACATGACAAACGCCACATGGAAATGCTCTCAACATGCACCACCTGACTTGCTGTCGTCCCTCTCTGCCGACAAGAGTTACTGTCAAGAAACAAGACAGTAACAAGCACAGGCCGTAGAAAAACACTTTGTGACGCTCCCCAGAGCAGGCAGTTCTAGACGATCCTCTACGCCCCCCCCTCCCCCGCACACACACACACACACACACACACACACACACACATATACACCACTCAACAACACCCCCAATCTGCCGGGCTCGACGACGGGAGGGAACTGGGATGTGACAAATCAGCCGGGACCCTGGCAGTCAACTTCATGCCCGGCGATAATGAGCTCCCGCCGGAGACGACTCTCATTGGGAAGGAACGGCAACGTGGAAAAACGTTAACGATGCGCTAATCGGCCGAAGTGGAGTGTCTAAAGAATTTTTAAAAGAACACAAAAAAAATTTCAGTTATCTTCTCGGGAGGAGAGTGTGAAAATGTGAGGATGGGAGGGTGGAAGGAGGAGGAGGGAGCAATCTGAAGACAGGCAGATGGGTGGACAAACATAACCAGGAAGAGGGGATGAGCGAGGGAGTCTCTGCGGAGGCTCGGAGTGTGTGCTGGATGCGCAGGGGATGAGGATGGGCTGGATCAGAGCACATGGTTTCAGCCCTGCATAAGACTCCCTTGGTAGAGCAGGTGGAGGCTGCAGTGTGTGTGTATGAGAGCGTGTGCGCTTACAGAGCAGGTGGGTGAGTTGCTGTGTCATTTGGAGATGCCTGGAGCTACATCGGCGACAAAGGAGGGCTAATTCAAGCCTCTGTGTGGGCACTGGGGGTGTGGAATGAGGTGTGTGGGTTGAGACAGTGCTTGAATTGGGCCTGCACTCACCACTCAGTACTGTCATTGCATACTTGCTTCTAATGACTGAAGGTACACATGACAGGGCTTACAGATACAGGACATATAGCAGGTCAGTATGAACAACAGGCATTTGTACCCTCAAACATGTAGTTTGATTTATTTGCTCCAGACCAGGGGCAAATCATGACACATAGCTCCCATTATTTCTGCTCATATTCATACTGACTTATTTCAAACAAAGCAAGAGATATTAGTCTAAACCGTACAGACTGACCAGCCCAGTCGCCAAACTCAGATGTTGGCACTGTGAGTTTCTGCAGAAAATAAATATGTTACATGTGCATGTTTCATACATATCATATCAACGTTTCTAAACTGACATAGTATATTAGTTGACTTTGTCATCTGGAGGTTGAGGGGATGGTGGATATTGTGAAACTAAGCTGCAAGACCACTCTTTGAGACTTACAAACTAAACCCGTTTTTGTTTTTGCGACCCGTCATTAGCAAACTGTTGTTGTGTTTTCACCAGGGAAAGTGCTATGAAGAGCAGTTGTTTTTTTACTGAAACATTGCTTCATTTCCAGCAACTGTACCCCCAAAACTGGTTATTTTAGCTCAAAACATGATCTTTTTTGGAGCCATAACCAAGTGGTTTTTGTGCCTAAAACCCAACCATACGTTAATCACAGCGTTGTTGACAAATGTAATGTATCTGCAGTGTTGGGCAGTAATGCGTTATTAGTAACACGTTACAGTAACGCCGTTAGCAGTAACTAATACTCTAATGCGTTAGTTTTTAAATTCAGTAACTCAGTTACCATTACCAAACAGTGTGCTACTCCGTTATTTTTGGCCAGGTTTTAAAATGGCGCCCAGCATGCAGGATTCCTTCACAAACTAATGTTCCCTTTCACTACAACATTTTAGCCCTAAACAATAAAAGATAGTCGAGTCAGATAGAGGTCTATGAACAGTTCTTACCAGAGCATATTAATGAAACAAGTCTCTCACCATCTCTGAAGTCACTGTCAACCTGAGGGCCTCACCACAGTGCTGTAACGTTACATTAAGAGGTAGCACTTCTGTAGATTTTTAGTCCGAGTAACGTTATATCCAGTGACATGATATCTATTGTTATCCTGAGGAAGCTTTTTAAAAAAGTAACCAGTTACTTTACTGCGTTACTCCCTGAGTAAAGTAACTCAATTACTTTAAAAGTACTTCCAACGTTACTCCCTGAGAAAAGTAACTCAAGCACTTTTAAAGTACTTTTGAGTATTCTACATTTCCTATTGGGCAATGGACAACAGGGCGCTAAGCCTACATTTTTTTGTCTCCAAAATTAAAGTTATGGGATGTTACCACACAGAGTAAAAGGGGGAAATGATGGTGTGAAATAGCAGAGGCACTTTGTCAACGTTTTTGAGTTAACGTTACTGTCATTAGCATCAAGCTAGCAAACAATAGTACATCCTCACAGTTGGACATAAAGTAATAACATTAACAAATAGCGGCAGGGCTTTTACTCACCACAACTGCAGAGGCTCCCAGCTTCATTTGAAACAAACTACATTATAGACGTCCATTAATCTCTCTGTGTGTTTATATATTTACTTTTTATCCGCTCCGTTGTCTTTATAAAGTTAACATATCGCACTGTCATTTCAAACTCAACACTTGTTTCAAATTAAAAGCCCCTTATAACCTTGGCTGAGAGAATCCCTCCATTTTCTAAATAGGCTTTTATTCTGAAACATTTGTCAGAACTTCCTGTGGAAGATACAGTAGCTTGACAGTTTACTTATGGCGCTTCAAATATAGCTCCTGCCATCTGCTGACGCTTTTGGGTGCCTACAACAACATGTCGGCTGGCACATGAACAGACACAGTTCTGACTCAAATAATAGTAAAAGTAATAAAAATAGGACAAGAATAACCCGATGACATCACACACACCATGAAAGACGACCGGGGATAATTGGTGAGTATCAGCGTGTAGCGTGTAACAGGCATAATGCAAGTCTGGAGTCTGAAATGTGTCTGTGAGCGAGTCCTGCTCCACCTATTTAGACTCCACCATAGACAACGGCAGCATTTCTCCGACCATGTAGCGAGCCACAAGCTCCGTGGCTTCTTTCAGACTGATAGGTTTAACGTTATCTGCATTATTAGAACCACACGACAGCCGTTGCTGTGTCGGAGCTGAAGGACCAGCGTTCTAAAAGTAACAGAAGTAACTGATGTCTTGTTTGAAAATGTACTTACGTATTTGATTACTCAAACAGCAAACTAACGCGTTAGGTTACTCATTACTGCAAAAACTAATCAACGTACTCTAACGCGTTACAAAGTAAGGCCCAACTCGGTAACTAACGGTAACTAGTTGCTATTTTTCAGTAACTAGCACAACACTGCATATCTGTGATCTACAAAAATATACAGTGCCAACATTTATGCTGACATTGGCATTGTCTAAGTGCAGAGAGTGTGTGAAACAGGACAACGGCCATTTGTATTTGGGATAGCAGGCTTTCGGAGATATGGCTCACGGTCCCATGGGACATTTTTCGGACTCTTTGGCCTTCAGAATTTTGGGCCACTGGTGCAATAGGCATTCCTGCATACTAGCAGGGTAGGCAACAAATTGAAATTAGCTATAGAGACCTAAACTGTTTTTCGTACCAGGCTGTAAATATGTTTATTTCTGCTGTAACATTGAGCATTTTAACATGATGGTCTATGGGGATTTGGGATTCGTTAGGATTTTAACGATTCCGATTCCTTACCGATTCCTACATTATATTCATTATACTTGCTATACTTAAGCAAGTATATAATAAACATATATATAAAATCTTATTTATCTGATCGTTTTCAGTTTGTTCATGTTCATAATGAATCATCCTTAAGTACTAAAGTTTGTTTTGGTGTTCCACAAGGTTCTGTGCTCGGACCAATCCTATTTACTCTATATATGCTTCCTTTAGGTAACATCATTAGAAATCACTCTGTAAATTTCCATTGTTATGCAGATGATACACAGTTGTATTTATCTATGAAGCCAGAAGAAAGTAATCAATTAACTAAACTTCATAATTGCCTTAAAGACATAAAAACCTGGATGAGCACCAGTTTCCTGATGTTAAATTCAGACAAAACTGAAGTTATTGTTCTTGGCCCCAAACAACTCAGAGACTCTTTATCTGATGACATAGTTTCTCTAGATGGCATTGCTCTGGCCTCTAGCACTACCGTAAGAAACCTCGGAGTAACATTTGATCAAGATTTGTCTTTTAATTCTCATTTAAAACAAACCTCACAGACTGCATTTTTTCATCTGCGTAATATTGCGAAAATTAGGCCTATCCTGACTCGAAAAGATGCAGAAAAATTGGTCCACGCTTTTGTTACCTCAAGGCTGGATTACTGTAACTCTCTATTATCAGGTAGCTCTAGTAAGTCCTTAAAAACTCTCCAGCTAATTCAGAATGCAGCAGCACGTGTACTAACAGGAACTAAGAAACAAGATCATATTTCTCCTGTTTTAGCTTCTCTGCACTGGCTCCCTGTAAAATCCAGAATTGAATTTAAAATCCTACTGTTAACTTATAAAGCTCTAAATGGTCAAGCTCCGTCATATCTTAGAGAGCTCATAGTGCCATATTATCCCACCAGAACACTGCGCTCTGAGAACGCAGGGTTACTCGTGGTCCCTAAAGTCTCCAAAAGTAGATCAGGAGCCAAAGCCTTCAGCTATCAGGCTCCTCTCCTGTGGAATCATCTTCCTGTTGCGGTCCAGGCGGCAGACACTGTCTCCACATTTAAGACTAGACTTAAGATAAAGCTTATAGTTAGGGCTGGCTCAGGCTTGCCTTGTACCAACCCCTAGTTAGGCTGACTTAGGCCTAGTCTGCCAGAGGACCCCCTATAATACACCGGGCACCCTCTCTCTCTCTCTCTCTCTCTCTCTCTCTCTCTCTCTCTCATGTCCTATTACACAAATGCAATCATACAAATACAAAAACTTTATTCTAACTGTTGCACAGTACAATTAGATGAAAATACACATTTGTGTGGTGTGTATTTCAGATTTAGTGCATGTATAGGTCCAGTTTGTGCGTGTGTGTTCAGACCTGTATATAAAATTAAATGAAAAAATTAAATTAAAAATTAAATTAAAAATGTATAGCTTGTATCATCTCCCTGAGAATATATAACAACAAAAAGTGATTCTCTGATTTCTACAGTAACACTGTTACCTCAAATTAACCACAGCAATGTAATAAAAAATACTTGCATTCATGCTTGGGCACTGTTATTTACGTGACAATACCTGAACATAACACACACACACATTGGCTGTTTGTTTCTACCGATCCCCTCGCTGGAAGCCTCGGACCTCCCGCCGCCCACCTCTGCCTTGATTAAACGCTGAAAATAAAATAAAAGAGGGAGACAAGTTTTCCTATTTTATCTTATTTTGTTATATTTCTCCCTCTCCCCTCGCTGGAAGCCTCAGACCTCCCGCCGCCCGCTCCCGTCTCAAACACGGAGGTCTCCCTCTCCGCTGAGCACCCACAGCGCACGCCCGGCCTGTTAAATAGCCTGTAACCATAATAACTGTGTGACCCAAACTCAGTGCTTTGGTCATTAAATAATGTCGGGCTCGGTCGGGTTTGGACAGAAATATGCTGCCCGTGCCGCACTCTAATGGAAATGCACGTGACATTTTTTTTTTTTACAATCTAGGAACCGTTTGCAGGAACCGTTACTCCAAATGTGATGGAACCGGTTCCGGAACCGGAACTTTGGACCCGGTTCCAATAAAGAACCGGATCCGGATCCCAACCCTAATGGGGATGGACTGGCTCCTGGTGCCTTTGGCCATTGGAGGAACTGGCACTTCCACACTGACGTCATATTTCAGCCCTAGGTGTTGGTACTTGGGTTTGACTGTCAGGGAACTCATTCATTGGACAGGTATGATGATGCCATCCTGCATCTTCAGAGACACATTCCACATGGGGAGATCCAATTCTGGTGACTGACATCAGGTCATGAAACACTTGACTAAATCTGATGTGTTCATAAAGTTTTTCAGGAGTCACAAAGGTCTTAAATGTCATTATACTCCTGGTTTAACTCTGTTTCACCTTCTGATGTGTTAGGAAACTCTTGCATACCTGTTATCATGGTTGCCCAATAATCTCATATAATTACAGGCGGAATCTTGTAAATTGAGAGACTACTTTTCAGCTGTGGATAGTTACTAGTAGTTTGGCTTTAAAATTCATGTTAAAATCCCATATCTGCTATCACAAAGTATAATGTTTCATCTGCTTTGCTTTCACACCACAAAGAGTCTGATTGTAAATGCACCTGGTCGCACCTTTTCAGGCAGTCAAAGTAGTCTGTTCGAGAGATTGATTGGCAGCTTTCACACCAGACTAATCAAACTAAACCAGCAACAGCGCCAGAATTCATTTGAACTAGTGAGGCATGATTCTGGATTTTTTGCCGATATCCTGTATGCCAAAATATACTTATTTGACTGATACATCCACTTTTTTCCCCCAGCTAATCTTAATTATCATCAAGTCTCTTCTGTAGTGGAATTAACATCATATTATGCATGCATACTCTTGGCGTGATGGCCCACAAACAGACGGAGACATGAAATAGAATCATTTTAATGTATAATGTGTAATAGTCATTTGTTGTGCAAAATAAGAAAAAGCATGTTGGCCGATTCTGACAGCTAATTTTAAAGCCAATATCACACAGTACTGATGACGTGTCATTGCTATCATCTAATCTGAATCAAACCTAACAAGTTAGGTATGGAAGGAGCCTTTATCTGAACAGAGGCCTCAGGATCACAGGGATACTGAAACCTGAAAACTCCTCTGGCGTAAAATATTGACCGGTTCATTGTAGTAAAGGTTGAAGACTTATCACAAATCAGCTATCAGTCCATATTGTTATGTTGCCTGGGGATGTAATCTTTACAACTGATGAGAATTATGTTTTAAATACAAATACTACTGCACCAAGCTTCTTGACAGTACATTGCCCAGGTGCTGTTTTGGGGCACGACTCTGGCCTTTTCTTTTCAAGTCTGGGTACTAATTGGACTGAGAACCACTGACACATTGTATATGTTTGAACAAAGGAAAAAATGTTTGCGAAAACATTTAAAGAGTAACCTAACCCCCAAACCATTTTTATTAGTTACTAGTAGTTTAGTTGATGGATTGAGGTCCCAATCTTGACATTTCAGTGCAAACTTTTTGCGAAATCAATATGCATATCGACTGCCCTCTACTAGTTGAAACCTGGTTATTGCAATTGAATTTTGCCATTTGCCGATCTGTTGGCATGTGTTGGTGGTAGTTCTGGTCATCCCCCCTTGTTTCACCATTGGGATCTGATTCATTCAGACTGACAACATTTCTTAAGTCAAAAAATACTGCATGATTACAATTTATCCCCATTCAAATTAGTGGAAGGCTAAATCAGAAGTTAGCCGATCAGCCAGTGAAAGTCTCATGAGCTTGCTCTACAGAGTGTTCCAGGAATGACGTTTTTCTGTGGTCTGCCACGGAACTTAGCGTCGCACTCGTTTCCTCGTCAAAAGGCCTATGGGATTTTTCCATTGGATTTTGGATGATTGCAGAAAATAAGCTCTGTGGCAAACAAAAATTTATGATATTTGCACATTTTGTTCAACCGCATATTCTTCACCAATTAACACCCTACACATTCTCACCCCGACCTCATCACATATCGATTGGTCATTGATTTTCCATGTCGAGATATGATGTGCAAGGTACCCTGGATGTGTTGGTTGTTGACGTCCTGGTATGCTGTATAAACTTCAGCCTGTTACGTGCATTGTCTGTTTTCATAGGGGAATGAACAGTTTGCATACAGTCTCTTTCAAAATAAATGCACTGGCTTTACAATCATACGGGGAAGCAAACAATAGCTTCCTGGGTAAAAGTCGGTGGTTGCTGGAACCATCCACCACCCCTTTCACCTGCCCTGGACCGCCACCTTAACTTTAGTTTTTGTCCTGCTGCATTTCCCCTTGATGCCACCAGGTGCCGCTGTAATCGCCAGATGTAAAAAGTTAATGTTAGGCTACAGACAAACTATACCACAGTCGCATGTCTTAATGTTGCCTCCACAGCACAGCTATAAAGCTGTGTTGGCGTGATGACATTCTGTTGTCTTATTTAGCAACTGGTTAGCAACTGTCTTTTTTAAGACACATAAAAGCTTCGCAATAAACAAGTGGAGTATTTACTGATGTACTTTATGTTGCAGAATAATGTGAAAGTCCCTTAAGCTTGTGTTAACAACAGACCTTATTTCAGGCATCAAACCAAAAACCCATCCAAAAAACTCACCAACTTAGAGACGAGTGAACCAGGAGTGCTAACAAGCTAACTCATTTCTGGGTTTTTAAACTCATTCCTGGATCACTCTATGGACCCAGTGATGTGGAAGATGATTTTCCAATTTTACCCCTGGGAAGTTGAACTTTTTTGGTTTCATGCGCCACTGAGTAACTTTCATATAAATGAACAGCACCCTGCATCCAACACCAGTTCTCTTTGTACATCAATGGTAGAGGCACTTCAGCTACAACTCTGGGTTAGTTACTCTTTAAACTTTATTTTCCACATTAATATCTCTTGTGCATGGTTTGTGCCATAGCTTCTGCCACACATGCTGCTAGTTTCAAGTACTGCCACCTTTTTATTCCAATCAAGCACTGTTTTGGGGTTTGAGTGGGAGCAGGGAAAGCAGCTCCATTTCACAGCAAAAACCTGTCAGAGAGTGTTTTATGTGATGCATGGTGCACCGCTGCAGCCACTGATCGATTGTTTTTAACAATATTGACAGCGATAATGACAATTTCTGCTCTACTGCTGTTAACAGACTACAACCCTTTTCTCTTTTCTTGCTTTTGCTCTAAACCTAATTCCTCCCCCTCTGCCTGTCCCTCAGGTTGGGCACACAGCAGATTTTGACGTAATACAAACAGACTCAGCACCACTTCACCTGTTTTCCAACTTTGAGACTTTCAAACAAATCTCCATGAAATGTCACGGGAGGGAAGGGGAAGAAATCCTTCCTCACCATGTCCTGTCGTGTCTGGACTGCAGCATGTGACATTTTACACAACTGCCAAGACCCCCACCACTCCTTACTGTTAGCGCAGGTATAATGAAGGGCCGTTTAACTTGCATTTAGAAGCGCTGGGGGAAGCACATTTGTCCCCTCCTGTTCTAAATAATGACCAATTACCAGGGAGTGTGAGGTGGGCTTCAGCACAGCGGATAAGACGTTTCAGACAGCGGAAAAGCTGTCACGGGTGGGCGGCTGGGGGTTGGACAAGAGGGTTTAGGCCTCTAATTGGTGGCAGATTTCACAATGATATTTCTGATGATGCAGCAGCATGAGGGATAGAGAAAGAGAGAGAAAACAGGGGGGAGGAAGGGAAACAGGGAAAGGGGAGGGGAGTATGAGGGCGCGAGCAAGAAAGGAGCCTATAAAGAGAGACAGACAGACAGAGGGTGGGAGATGGGGAAAGTGGAATGAGAGATGATAAAGAGACTAAGAGAGGGGGAGGATGACATGAAGAGGGATGGGAAGAGAGAAAGAGAAAGAGAGGAAAAAGAGAGAACAAGCCCCGCTGCTGTTTGTCTTGCAGGGATAATATTCCACCAAAGTCTAATTCTGTCCATAAAAGCTGTTGGACTTCTTTTTTTTTTTTCCTTTCCTCCCGCAACCTGCCCCCCCACCCCCCCTTTCTTTCAGAGTGATAGTTGCCTTGGCAACCATGGCAAATCTTCCTTTTCTCAAACAGATGTCCCATTTAGTTGGAAATTAGAATGTGTAAAAAACCCACGAGACGCAAATTATTTCAAAGTTCTCCGGTGGAGAGAAGGAAACGAAGGGCGGGGGAGAGGAGAAGAAAGGAACAGAAAGACAATAGAAAAAAAAGGAGCCCCCCCCCAACCTCGTCTCTTGTCTTCTTTCCTCTTCTTCTGCGCTTCAGTGTGTGAATCGTGGAGATTAGCCAGATCACCCAGAGCTGGTGTCGTGTTCGGGGGAAGTGGAGGAGGGTTTTGTGGGTGGTTGGGTGGGCAGCGGGGTGGATGGCAGGATGGTGGGGTGACTCCCTCTCCTGCATCCGGGATGGGACGGGAGCAAGTGGCAAGAACTGTTAGCCCCATGCCAACGTGGCAGAAGGGACACACTGTGGTGTGGAGCACTGAGCTGCCCTCGAGGGAAGGATGGAGCCTGTCCTGTGGTCCCTGCACACTGCAAAAAATATCCAGCTTGCACTACAACCTCTTCTTAAATGGATCTGAACCTTCAAATGTTAACAATATAGGTATTAAATGCAAATAATCCAGTACAAGAAAATATGCACTTTGTGTTGTACTAGTCCGAATTAAAGAATCAATAACAATTTTCTTTAAAGGACTTAAATTCTCGCTCTTGTTTCAAATGCAAATCAGTTCTTGGAAAAATACCCATTTAACAGATTATTTCATCAGATTTAAAGGAAAAAAACACCCAAAAACACTTGAAGCACTAAAAAAGAAACTGGCTGGGACAAGTGATTAACTGGCAAAATGGAAACAACGCAATGTTCTTCTGAGACATTTCCAGCAGAGCCACACTAGAAATACTAGAGCACTGACATTCAGCAATCAACAGGGAGAGATCCATCATAGCAGACGCACACAGAAAGACCAATCACAACACAGACAGCGGTCTCTATAGACCAGGATGCAATGCAGCCTCAAGACATGTTGGATCTATCTCAAGGCCAGGGAAGCTTCCTGTGTAGGTAGACTGTAGGAGTAGCATAGAGAACGTATATAAACAACTCACTTTCTAAATATCTGCTGACATTTTTTTTTCTACAAATACAAATAATTTCTACACACTTGCAAAATGTCATTTCTCCAGCAGTGTTTAAGGGGTGATTTACGAGCACACACCACCTGATCATCATTAAGCTCAATATCTCTATTTATGCTCTCAAAAACTTTAACACCACAAATAACTAATTTGAGATGACTAGGATTTGTACCCAGGTTCATTGTAAACTCTGACTTATCTAACTCACTGTTAAGCAGAAAAATAATTTAATTAAAGCCTGAATTCTTTATTAATCTGCAACATGTTAGCCAGGAGGTTTAAACTCGTGTCCTCTCACAGAGTTGGTGATCAAAACTACATTTTCATCTCTGTCAGAGAAAACTGATCTGAGTTCTGTTTACTTAAAGGGCCAGTGTGTAATATTTGGCATGGTTTATTGTCAATCTGAATCTGAATCTGAATATTCTACCCAATAATATGTTTATACAAGTGTATAATCGCTGTAAAATAAAATTGGTTTGGTTTTCGTAGCCTTATAATTATGCTTTTATATATATATATAGCAAGGGCCTTGCTTTAGAGAGGTCGCCATCTTGCGCCGCCATGTATGTACGGCAGACTGAGCGGACAATCCAGCCAGCCAGAGAACGCGTTTCGCGTGTATAAATGAACCAACGAAGACAGCGGAAGGAAGGAAGAAGGAGGAGGAAACAGCAGAGAGTGTTAGTAGTTCGTCGATTGAGAGTAGTGAAAAGTTTTTTTAGTTATAAAGTTTGAGAATGGACCAGACTTACCACGCAACAAGAGGGAATGAACCCGAACCGTCATCTGCGAGGAAAAGAAGACGCAACTTCACTCCTTGTGATGCACTCTCTGCGGCGCTTTTCCTCCTGATGATATATCTCCCCAACGATGGTAGCAGTAGCACCGAATCCCATTCTGTGCATTCAGCCTCTCTTCTCGCCCGCTCATCATCAAACACATGGAGTTCCTCATCTGTATGCTCCGGCTCAAACTGGTATGGCTCTGGGTCTGTGTCCACTAACAGAAACTCTTCAAAATCGCGTTCAAAGTTGTCCATTGCAGCTACTATAGTCCGGAGATATCGCTAGGCTAAATAAACAGCTGAGCTCTGTTTACAGGCTACGCTGTCAGTCAGTGTGTGGGCTGGAGATTGGTGGAGCAGAGAGGGGAGGGGGTTCCCACTTGGTATGGTAAACGAGTATGTGTGTAAAGTTATGGCGTGTGTCTGTTACACCAGAAGAGTCAGAGTTTGGGACGGAGTGGAGTGTTACCGGAGTTTCTGGAGTGCTCAAATAAATGGGCCTTTTTCTCGAACGCTCCTCTGGTCTCCTGCTCGTGAGGGATTCATTACAATATCGTAACATGGCTTAGATTTCTAAATAAACATTCACCTCATGGCTAGATAGACCTACTCCTGAAAAACTTGTGCGCAAGGCTTTTTGTCCCTACGAGGCCACCGTCATTTACCCGACGGGAGGGGTGAGCGCGTGAGCCCTGCAATCTAGAATTTGACCACTGATGTCACTGTTTTCAACCCATTTTACACACTGGCCCTTTAAAGCACAGCTATACTCAGATAACTGAGCCTCCTACCTGCCTGTCAAACTGCATCAACCCATAAACCTTCCCAGGACAGTCTGGATTTAGATCTTGTAGGGATCAACAGATGTAAACTCTGGTGGCCTGTGGCTGCTTGCTCCACTGCTGTTCAGCAGCTAACAAGTGGAGCTGCTAACAGCCACCACTGCAACTAACAAACTCCACAAATCCATTCAGCAGCTCCACCATCCACAGTCAGACACACATGGCTGATTATTTACTGCTGAATTACAGCTCACAACTCACACCAATGGCTGATGCTGCTCCAGTGTGAGTGTTTTTGCTGGCTAGCAAAACATGCTGGTGAAGACTATTTACTGGAGTTGACCAACCTGTCGCTCATGAAGCATTTGAAGAAAATTACAAGCATGGCATTCTCGGCTTTCAATGTCTGACAGTCCACCACTAACATTTTTGTCAGGTCTTGTCAACAAAAATAAAACCGCGATTTAATCTTAGTTTTTTTCATCAAGATCTTTTTTTAGCTTGCCATCATCTTGTTTTCATCATAGGAAAAAGGTCTTTGATGAAAAATTTTCGTCAAAGTTTTTGTCAACGAAATTAACACTGCTTTGGCCTTAATGCTATGGGGGGAAGAACTACTGTAGTGATACTGTCCCTATTGCAAAACTTTAACAGACCGTAGTTTGTTCAATGAAAAAAACACGTTTTAAAATTTCAGACTTCAAGCAAACAGCTACAGAAAGTTAATCAGCAAAGGAACCATTATTAGGAAGGTTAAAGGATGTTAGAGTTTCAAGTCTTACTTTTGCTCTTACAGTTACTAGTAATGCTGTGTCATCTACGTAGAAAACCCACAGGTGAATGCAATGAGTTATGTCACTGAGGACATACCAGCAGAAGTTCATTCACCGATTCAGAAATTTCATGCACATATGACATGAGTTATTTGCGTGTATGAGGCAAGTCAACACAAAATACTCTACTGTTCAAACTTGCATGTGTAACCCAACAAAAATTTGCATTGCGTTTGGTATTAACACATTACAGTTCTGAACAACAACTGCAGAGGAGAAATATGTTAATTTACTGTAGGCTATATATTAATGTATGTTTCCTCGCCCACAAAATCTCATGAACCCACATAGACCAGTACTTTGTGTTCAAGGTGGATCATCAGGGATTGAGTACATGGGATTTAATGTTTTTGTTTTGATAACAAAAGTAATGTTGTAAGGAGTTGTTTGGTTTTGGGGTAACTGTGATATTATTATTATACTTCTGTGAGAAGTCCTTTTGATTTTGTAGGCGAGGTCTTCAGATGCAGCTTGTACTGTGGAGGAATCCATGTTTTCAACAGGTGCAGTGTACTTTATTGCGACGAGCCGATTCATGTTTTGCAAACTGACGTCTTTTTCGTAATGGATGATGTTGATTACATTGACGAATTGCCCCATCCCTAGTTAAATCCAAAGGCTTTTCCTTCAAGGAAGACCCAAAAAATGACCATTTATATATTAATCATTTAGGTCATGTTACCTTGAATTTGTGAAGAAAACTTTTTTTCTCGAAGGCTTCCAGTGAACTAAGAATCCAAAAATGGCAAACATAGTTGATTAATTTAAGTAAATGAGGTCTGTGTATAAGCAAAACTATATTGAAATATATATTTTTGCTGAAAAATTCACGTCTTATTCATCCTGTCGTACAGGTTTGCTCAATACATCCCAGACACATCACATTACCTTGCCTTCAGCCCTTTCTGAATGGGACTAAAAGTGAAAGGATAGATAAATTTTATTTTTGGTCCCGGTCAGAAATGCTACACCCCATGCTAAACTGAGTTTCATGAAAATCGAGCTGGTAATTTTTCCATAATCTGAAAACAGACAAACAAACCAAACCAAAAACATCACCTCCCTGGCGAAGATAATAAATGGATACATACAGTAAAAATGAGTCAATGACAGCACTTCACCACAAAATAACATGTGGAATTACGATAAAATAATCCTAACATTGTCAGAGTATGCAAATATGTGTTTGTCAGTATTCTCCATAAAGAAAATCAGTGAGACAATGTCCCTTAATTTCAGTACATCAACATGTTTATCTTGCTTGAAAGGCTCATTTTAATGCAAGTGGATCAATCAGAGTTAATCTGCCTTGTTTCACAGTGAACACATTTGTTTGTCCAAAATTGCTGCGATGAATAAAACTGTATTTAGAGGAAGCATAATCGTCTCATTTGCTGGTTTCAAGCATGCAAAGAGAAAGATAGAAACAGAGATGATATGACTCCCAAGCGTGGACACTTTTTGCAGTGTCCATGGCATCCCAACTCCCCTGACTCTGTGGTCAAACACCGAACATAACCACTCGCTGATGAACTGGCGAGACGGAAAGAGGAAGAGGTAGGGAGTGGTGTTTGTGTGTGTGTGTGTGTGTGTGTGTGTGTATGTGAGTGTGCAGAGGCTAGAAGAGAGAGAGACTGAAGCGAGGAGGAACATAAGGACAGAATCACTTTAATTCAGTTTTTCTCCTCGACAATGCCACATGCCTTGGGGAGGGAAGGCATGTGTGAAATGGAGGAAAATGCCCTGTAGCGTGCCATAACACACAAGCACACACAAATGCTCACACACACACACACACACACACACACACACACACACACACACACACCCACGGATGTTGAAGTCCTGCCCCTAGAGGCCATTTAACAGGTAATTTAAAGAGAAATCCCTCCAGGGAAACGACACAGTAAATGTCCTCTCGTCTGTTCTTCCTCCCTCTATAACTGTTTATTCAGCTACAGGGCTTGAGACTGGCAGACACTTAGGAAGGAGGAAAAGATGAAATTGGAGAAGAGTAGGGGAAAAAAGGGAGGGGAGGGGGGAGGGTGCGTGAGAGGGTGGGAAAGTGACAAGTGTTAAAGTAGGCCATTTTTTTTTCTTCTTTCCTCCACCAACCCCCTTAAGTACCCGTTTATTAATGTTCAGTGTTCGTAGGCTACTTTATTTGGGTCCTTTGGGAATGCATGCGCTATGGGGATGGAGGTGGGAGATGGAGGAATGAAGGGATGTAGGGATAGAGGAGGAGAGGCGAGAGAGGACAGGGCCCAGGGGGGATTTGAGAGTCTCAAAGTGAATCGGATGTTAATTTAGTGTGGGCTCTGGTGAGGAGGCCCAGAAAAGCATGAACTCCCAACTGTACGTCTCTCTGTCTCTTTAAAGAAGCACACCGGTGGTGCTGCAGGTTCTAGCCCATTGACTACAAACCGTGCATACATTACATTACTTCCGACAGTATTCCAAAACATACCTAATGTTTTACATTCATTTCCTTCTCTGCAGTCAGTTATTTGTTTCAGTTCATTTCAGTAGACTATGGAAATCAACTGGGAAAAAACATAGACTTGGCATTTTGGCAGCTGCAGCAAGTGTTGAGCTTAGGCAAAGCTCATGGTCATGGATGAGACAAACCAAGGTATGATGTAAACTACAGTCTCTGGTGCGCAAGTTAGACCCCTTAGCTCAATCCTATTTCTTATTTTTACCCTTACCCCTCATTCTCGAGTGCCCTTTAGCCCTTCAGAAGTTACAGGTTATTTGTAGGATATCATATCTACTATTGTGCATGCTTTTTTGTAGGATATCATATGTACTATTGTGCATGCTTTTTTTGTAGGATATCATATCATCAAACTGTTCTATGAGAATACGTTGCTATGGTTAGAAAAATATTATCATGGCTTAAAATACCCACGTTTGATGGCACAAACGCCACTGGAAAAGCAGGGACAAGTTGGTGAAGTTCACTCAAATGCTACTAAAAAACGCTGGGAAGGGTTCGTGAAAACACCTGGGATCTATGTCTCAAACATGGCAGAGAAACTAACTGCAAGGAGAGTACATTTTTGGAGAAATGGGATTTTAAATCAATGGGCATTTGTTTTCAGGATAACACATTGCTGGACAAATGGGCTTTTTGTCAGAATGACCATTTAGCAGCTGGATGTTGCAGGACAGAGGTGCCAGAAGACACACAATCAATCAAAAGTATAATATTATAAAAATATTCAATATGGGGTGCCCACTAGCCTACCTGGTAGAGTGCACGCCGCACATACACTGGCTATGTCCTTGTCACAGCGGCCGCTGGTTTGATTCCAGCCCTGGCCCTTTGATGCATCATGTCATCCACCCTCTCTCTTTTCCTACACTCTAAAGCTTTCCTGTCCAATAAAGGCAAAAATAACAATAATAATAATAATAATGACAATACTAGCGATAAATATTCAATACATCAAGCCATTAAATAATATGTGGAAATGTGCAATGTGCAAAATGTTCTGTGCAAAGTGCCACAAGCTATCATTAAAGTGCTCTGCTAAATTGTTCATATAAAGTGCAATAATACAAATCCAGCTGTGCAATATTTACAGGCCAAAAACTTGTCAGTCACTAGTAACGGAGTGCTCTTCATTACACAGAGTAATGGGGCTTCAGAATTTCCACTTTTGCTGCTAGACTTTGGTTAAATTTTAGGCGTCATATGGCATCAAAGGGAGGAATACAGCATGGAAAGATGTCAAAGTCTGGGACTGTCACACACAAATCAGCGATGCAGTGTAACATCAGCTACCTAGCTAGTTAGCTACCAAGACATCAGCATAGGCTCCTATAGTGTTTTTTTTCTGTAATGCTTGTCACAAAGAAAAGGACCATAGCACATCAAAACAACATTGAACTAAGCTAATGGGCTAGTTATTGTAATTCTTTAATTTTCATTAACAAAGACAAAACATTTGTGGGTTTCTTTTGTCGCTTGTGCGGACAGTTCTTTGTTTGGAGGGCCATGTGAGTCTTACGTTTTGCCATACCAACAAGAATCTGGACACCCTCCCCATAGACAAGAACAAGCTAAACTAAGAGCTAAAGGCGGATATATACTTGTGTGTCAGGTCTATGCAGAGCCTACGCCATAGCCTACATAAGGTGGCCTACGCCGTTGCAAGAGTATATACTATACTGCAAGCATTTACACATCTCTGAGGTGGTGTGTCTGTGTCACTTTGCAGTTACACCTATAAAACACTGGTGGTGGTGGGGTTTCTGTGAAGTGTTGTAAGTATACAAATTGGCTTCACTATAACTCGCAGGATACACAAACAAAGCACTTGTCTTTTACTTGACACAGTTTACATTGTATAAATACAGCTAGCGGAGATTTCCTTTACTCCTATAAAGCAAGGATAAAAACACACACAGGACTTAAATTGCTATTTTGTGGGGGCTTTATTGTCTTCACAATTTATTGTTTCTTATCTGTGAAATAAAAGTAAACAAAATCTTTGTTTCCAATAAGGGAAAGGGTTTTCAGCTTACAAAACAGACAGGAGGTCTGTGTTGCCGAGATGTGTAGTTACATTTCTGGGGAGGTATACATTGTTGATGAAGAGCCTACGCCATAGGTAGGGTGTCGATACGACGCAGAAATATAAGTGGTAGAGGCAAAGGGTGTATTCGCATTGAGCCATTGAATGCCCAACCTCCTTCCCAACTCGCCCCAACTAAAAACTATTTCAAAGACTGGAGAAGTGAAAGGATGCCAGTCATTGTGAATTATGACTGGGGGGAGGGGGGATGGCATGCAGCAGAGGGCCACAGGCTGACTTGAACCTGGGCTGCTGCGGCAACAGCCTTGTGCATGGGGCGCCTGCTCTATCCATTAAGTCACTGATGTCCCAAAGCTCTGACACTTTTAAGAAACCACGATGTTGCCAAAAAAGTCTAGTCTAGTCTAGTCTAGTCTAGTCAAGTCAGTCATTTAAAAGTTCTATGGGAAATCCATTCTTCATTTCCTGCAATCTAATCTGTATATCTAAAAAACAGAAAAAAATACATCGCTCTGGAGATGAACTACTTTATCATGCAACAGTGGTGGTGATATCACTAAGTACTGCCTAATTACAGATAATTGCAAATTACACACCCTCAACCGGAGGGGGGACAAAGTCATTCTCTTGCAAGTCACAAGTAAGTCTCAAGTTGAATCTCAAGTCCTAAACTTTAACTTTTTGAGTACTCAGTTAGTCTCAATGCACTCTATACCAAAGGTAATGCCATTTTAACAACACAATAATCATACATTAAATTTACAAAAATCATGAATGCTTTCTAAAATTTGGATTTATTTGTTTAAACATTTTTGTTGGAAATTGCCGTATCTCTGTTTGTATTTTTCAACTTGCACGTTTTTTATGCTGCCATTCATTTTATTGAACACCGAGTTTTTTTGTATGCAAACTGGCGCTCATTAAGATAACTTCAGCTTGACTGGATGCTGTCAGATTGGTTCAAACAAAGTGGATGTGGGGAGTAAGTGTGGACTTGATAGGAATGAATCGCGTTAATGTTAATTGATTCTGAAAACGAATTGATTTGTGGCACAGTTCTTAAATAACATACTTTTTAATCTTTGGGCTTGGGGAAAGTATCAAGTATTTTCAATTATAAAGGCTCAAGTCCACCTGAGTTGACGAATCATTGGTATTAAAGTCTAAGTCATGTTGCCTGTCTTTGCTGATTTTGTAAAGTCAAGTCTAAAGTCATCAAATTTGTGAACCCAGCTCGTGATTTGAGTCCACACCTCTGTGCTAAAAACAAACGCAGCCAAAAGCTAAAAGCTCATGAGAGGTAAAAGGCAGTCTTTGTGAACAGGGTGTAAGGGCTTTTTCGGCACTATAATATTACACTACTTATGCCACTGCAGAAAGGACAGTGATTATTCACACAATTACATGATTGGACAGGAAACTAGTATTTGAAAAAAATGAACAAATAACCAATGCTTTAATTTTGCTGCTGAGTATTTTATGAAACTCCAACACCCAAGATTTGAGAGTTGGCAGCAAAACTACAACCTCTTCAATGCAAGAACTGGCCAGAATCAATTTATCATTCTCACAGCAGTGTTTTACACAGAATCAGAGTATAAATGTGGCGATAGCTGATGACTGGAGGGACGACAGCAAACTCTTTTCCTTTTAAGTGCCTGTGTGTCCCTTTTTATCATTCTGTGTATCCTCTTGGAACTCAGATGTTTTTGAGGGTCTGTGAACACAGCACAGGCAGTGTTCTCCATGAGTTTCCTATTTTTTCCTCAGCAGCAGTTTGCGACTTGCAGGGTGGATAATTGATCTGCTGATCTGTCAAGCTGATCAGATCAGGTTGATGGATGAGAGTAGTAGCTGCTGTGAGTGAATGCAAACTTTTAGGCCCAGCAGAATGAATGGTTAGGTTTTGCCTGACATTCCGCTGCTCTGTCTATGTGCGCTCCAACACTCAGTACATTTATATGACATTACAAAAAATTGATTTATTGTTAGTCTGACTAAAACTGGACTTTAAAAATACATGTAAAGATGTTAGTTGAACTCAAATCATACTAAATTGAATTTGGAAGTCGGACTAACATACCCAAACAGTGCGCTTGGGAATCGCATTACTTCTGCATGTATATACAGTCAATTGAACCCAAATTGGCCTTGGCGCTTTGTGCACGCTCCACAGTTTCCGCCTTGGGCTTTGACCAAGAAGTTGAATAGCATTTAATGCGTAACAGAAGAAGGTAGTAACAACATCGTGAAATCTACATCCAGAGCTGTACATTTTTGAACAGACAAAATGTACAGAGTTGTAAAGTTGTCCATCATGACACTAGTTTGCCACTAGCTAACTGTAGCTTACTTGTTTGTTTGGTCTGTGATGTAATAGGTCAACCAGAAAAAGGTCCAGTACTAGGAAGCTGAAAGGGGGCATATCGCTTCCTATCATAGCAGAGTCGGACATTCTTTGGTCAATAAATTGATTCCCCTCCCATGCTTGTATACTGGGGCAAGGATAGTAGTCTTTGGGACAAGGACAGTAGTCCAATTAAATGGACTAGTCAAGCTATAACCGTAGCTCCACTTAACTGTGCATGTACATGTACTGAGTGGGGTGCTACAATAACCAAACATAAATATTTCAATAGTGCTTCTAATGAACGCTCCAGCTCCAAAAATAGAAAAGCTAAGTGGTGGCAGATGTTTTGATTATGGCGGGCCGCCACAAGTAAATGAATGTAAGGGAAACCCTGCACAGCATCAATATTTGCTTATTGCATGTCTTCGGGATTTAACTCCTGGCTTTTGAGTGGCCATTTCTCACACTTCCGCAGTCAGACTGTCCCTGGAACGCAATGGCAGGCACCCTGTTTGCAACCACATTACTACATCATGACAATGAAAAACAAAAGCCACTAAATGTTCGCCTTGATGGATTAGCTACCTCAGTTTCTGCAAGTTGATTTTCATAGCTCCCTGAAATGAAGTGAAACCAATGTCTGCCTTGAAGGAAGGAAATCAGTCTGAAATCTGATAGAATGCTTTAGCTGGCAGTAATGTAAACCAAACACAATTTGTAGTTAATGGACTAAAACCTGCAACAGCACCGGCAGAGTCCTTTGAGAAGTTGGATTTGTCACTCATTCATTTTTTTTCTCCATCACTCAAACTTCTCTGTCTCTGAAGAGTTGCCTCTTCAGAGGGAGAACAAAGCAAACGGCAACAGCTCAGAGGAGAGAAAGACGGTCAATTTACCTTCATGCCATCTCCACCATCATTAGACTCATTATCATTAAAGGAAAAGCTTTACACGCCACCGCCGCATTTTACCTCTCCTTCTCCACCTCTCCACTCTCCCTCCTTTCTCCTTTACTTTCACCAGGGCCGTGAAAACAAGCAAGTTAATTAAAGTCGGCGAGAGTCCCTTCCATTTCCCGCTCATCAGCGAGGACAAGCCATCAAACAGAGCGCAGGTAGTCCATTTCTGTCAAATGAGAGAGTGGAGGAAGAGAGGGAGGAGAAAGACGAGACAGGGGGGACAGAGAAGAGGAGGAGGCCTCTCTTCATCTCTTTAGTTTTTGATGAGCTTTCTTAATTGGGCCACTATAGAAGGAGAAGTGAATCCTCAATAATTAAAAAATCTAATTAAGGAGTCTTTTGCATCTCCGTCCTTAATTATTCCACGCGGAGCAGTGGGGAGCGATACATTTCTGCCGTTTTCATTTAAAGAAGAAAAAAGGGTCTCTCGCTGTCTCTCCCCCGTCGCTCCGTGCAAATCCCCCATCAACAAACAGACTACTTTGTCTCTCTTATCCCTGTGTCTGTTTGTGTGTGTGTCTGTGAACAGGCTGTCCGTCTCCCCGCCTGTCTTATATTCCTCAGAGACCATCTTTATAAACATTTAAAGAGACTTAACCCTTTCATACAGACTCATATAGACACTCTTCTCATCTGCCCCGCCTGTCCTCTCTTGCTGTTTCTGTCTGTCTGTCCTCAACCCACTGACTCAACCTTTGTCCCGAGTTCAACAGTGAAAAGTACTCAAAGACAACAACTCTCAACCAATGAACAGCTCCCTTGAAGTTAGACTTAAATCTTGACCTGACAAAACATCCCCCTAGGATTTGGAATCAAGTCTCTAACCCTATTAGTTTCAAAGTTATTAGGGCTGCCCCCTAAAATTCAATTATTCCAAGCATCTGTCAAAGACCCTCGAGCCAAATAGTCTCTTGTCAAGGTTTTACACGTCTGCTGTCGCCTGGAAAATAGGCTAAATTTTAAAAGGATAAGGCTGGTGATACTCTACATTTTTCCCATGAAAAGACCCAAATCAACAAATGTATCTACTGCCAGGTATGGTGTGTATATCAAAGTCTGATATATCTTCCTCTGTGTGACAGAGCTCCATCCTTGTCCAAAAACACATAAATGAGCCACACTGTTGCACTGGGTGACGTGTTCCGTCATTACCATGAACACAGACAGTAGTTTATTTTGACTCAATCCCACATACACCATCCTGCTGCCACTTAGAGCACAAAATGTGGATTAATCCACATTTCATCCCAATAAAAACACTATTTCCTCCTGTTTGAGTAACAGTGACCAGCTGTTTAGGAACTTCCTTTTTTCCTTTTTTAAATACAATCAAGATATTTTATATTGCCTGTACCATATTTTTTCCAGAAACACTTTGCACTGTGATGAGATGATCAAAGTTACTAACCTAACCAGTGGTTTTAATGCTGTACCTGATCAGTGTATGTCAGAATGACATTTGTGCTCGCCCAGCCATAATTTGAATCATGTTTAAATTCAGTGCCATTGTATTTATGTGCTAACCTCATTTTTAAAGCCTCAGAATTAAATCAGAAGTGGAGGAAAGTTGGAGATTATTAAGAGGCTGCATTCAAATAGACTTGAGCCTTGTTGTTCATTTGAAGGAGGCCAGTCCAGAGCAGCCAAGACACCAGAAGGCAACACAGAAGATGATGCTGTGGTGCGGTATATACAAGAACCCATGGCTTTGTAATGTGAAGCCTGTCATTCTGATCCTTACCTCACAATCATCATGACAAAGGATACAATAATTGCCGCTGAGGTAACTGTTCAGTGTTATAAACTACTGTGTTTTTGTTCTGGTGTCTCACAAGTCTTCAGGGCCTGGATAGTATTTTATGATGCAATGGTGACTGGTGCTTGTTTTCAGTCTGAACATCCACAGCCCAGGTATTATTATTTCATTGTGTACATATCCTCATACAATGGTTCAAATGATATCTTAGGAATTAGCGCCCAAAGAATGGCGTTACGTTGTGAACATAAAGTTACCTAATTAAGGTTAGGTTTAGGAAAAGAAACATGGAGAAGACGTACCTTCAAATGGTTCAAAGTTTACTCAGAGTTCGCACGGCTCCGGTCCCCTGGGGAAAGTCCTGTGTTTTGTGACCACTGCACCACCCTGCCTCCTGAAACGCCTCCTTCTTTAGCACATTGGTCATGTGATCACAGCTTTCCAAAATACATGGTTTTGCACGAATTATTGGTTCATCATTAGGTGGAATATGTACAAATTTTGGTGCATCACTTTTCCTAGGAAAACAGTGCAGAGAACAGCCTGACTACAAGGCTTCAACCAATAATTATTTTCATTATCAATATATCTGATGACTGCTTTCTATGAAAACAGATTGATTGTTGGGAAATAGTGAAAAATGCACATCATAAATCCCAAAGCCCACGTTACTGGCTTTACTTACTTGATTATCAATAGCTGCTGCTGGTTAATTTTCTGTTATGGAGAATCTCTGAAAATAATTTAAGTGCCATATACGGTCAGAGTTGACAAAGTAAAAATGTACACCTGCATAGCCATGAATATAAATGCAATTTTTAGGATCATAAAGTTGAACAAGTCAAGTGTTAAGCATATTTTCTGCTATAAAAATTCTATACAGGATGGGACCTTGTTTAGGTAATGTACTGCACTACCTGAAATTCCAGTGTGATATATATACAGTGTATTTAAAGAATGAATCACTGTAATAAAGAGAAGACGATTCCTATCAGACATGAGTTTGTTCTTAATTGGCTGCTGATGAAAAAATTGCACAGAGCGAGACGCTCATACTCATGGCTGTGTTTGTGCTCGTGGAGGAGCAGATCCATGAATGTGCAAAGCTGCGTGTCCCGGCCATGCAGCTCATTATTATAATGACTCAGATGTAATCTGCCGAGGTTGCCAGATTGGTTTCTGCTGCCGAGAATCTTAGTTGCTAAATTATGAGTAGAGAGTAGTTCTGAGATCCTGCGCATCCAAGATCTGTGATACCAGCTGGTGAAACTATTATGTACTTTCTGTGTGAATATTTAATTTCAAAAGTTGCTTTTTTAAAGCACTATTCTGTCCAGTAATAGAGAGATGGAGATCAATTTTAATGAAGAAATGAGAGACAGATAATACCTTCTAATTCTATGCTTAAAAAAATGGTATGACAATGCTGGAGTGCTCTCATCTACAGTATGCTGTACAGTTGTGCCAAAATTCTCCATCTGAACTTGTCATGTACAGTCATACATGGCTGTATCCTTTAATTTTACAAGTGAACATATCTGCAGCACAGGATGCTTTTACACTTTACTTTCTAAAAAAAAAGTGAAATAATGGGTAATATGCTGGGAACAACTGGGAATCTCTCACCCCACTGGCATCATTATTTGTTCTTTGTGTAAGGAATATAAGTCTTAAAGGCCCACTGAGAGAGTAAATGTAAGACGTTTTCTTTGGTGGAGGAAGTTGATATCCCATAAAAATGATAGCCTAAATATAGCCACAGAACATTTTTCATGTGTTGCATTGCTCCTGTTGTTTATTGTTATTTCTGGAAAAGATTTGGACTTGCTGGACTGTGTTTGCTCGGCAAATAAATCAAAGCCTCTGCACACCTATACACTTAATTGATGTTTTTTTTCCCTAAACTAGGTGTATATAATGGAGTTTTTATTTATGTCACTAACGCTAGGCTAATTTTGTATCAGACTTTGGTAGACTCTGGTGTGCCATAGTTTAAAAAAAATTGCAAGTATAGGTTAACAAGATCAAAATTCTTACATAGTGATTTCCATGACAAATACTATCACAGCAGCAGTGTACCTATGTTACATACTGAAAATCCTCAAATAAACATATTAAATTCAAGTGGGGAGAAGAATAATAGCACCTGTATTGTGACAGCTGTCATTGCAGATTCAGCCCAATGTTCATTCATCATGCCACACAGATTCTATTCTTCCAACAGGTAAAGCAATTCAAGTAGGTCTAGCCTGATATCCTTTGATGGCTGTACTGCATCTACTGGCTCCCAGTATGTAACAAACCCTAACCCTAACCTTGGGAGACTGGTGTTCAGAACCGTGTGAAACCAAGTGACCTTTGAGTCCTTTTAAGGCATGTTGTCAGCATGTATCCTTTCCTAAACCTGAGCTAAGCAACTTTATTTATTATTTAGTCATAATTACCATTAATACAACTGCTTCTAGCCAGTACCGACACAGCTTCACATGAGTGAATGCACACCAGTGATCACCTGTGAAGGTGATACTGATGCTGAATGTGGGCAGTGTCTGACATGAAGGACATGGAAAGCAAGGCTGCTACCAAATGTTAGCTAGCTTGTTAATAACTACCCTGAAATACGATGGTATTGGTACATTGTCCATTTTCTTATGTTCCATGCTTGTCTTAGGACTCATTGCCAGCTAGGCAGCATCTGTCACATGGGGCATTTGTTTTTTTCATAACCAATATGACCAAAAGAATGAGATTGTGGATATGAGTGGCCGAAATGAGTTTTCTCTGAAGGGTGGCTAGGCTCAGCCTTAGAGATAGGGTAAGGAGCTCAGGCATCTGGAGAGAGTTCAGAGGGCCATGTGACAGGGCCAGTGGGCTAAGCAAGTTTCTCCCTTCGTTCCTTTTGTCCCTCTCCCCAGCAAGGTTTTCCAAGGTTTTCATTCTGGGGGGTCCCGAGGCATTTCCAGACCAGATGAGATACATAATTGTCCAGCACGTTCTGGGTCATTCCAGGGGCCTCCTATCAGTTGGACGTGCCCAGAAAACCTCTTATGGGAGGCACCCAGGAGGCATCCTGATCAGATACCCGAACCACCTCAACTGACCCCTTTCGACGCGAAGGAGCAGCAGCTCTATTCCGAGCTCTCTCTGGATGTCTGACCTCCTCACCCTATATACAATAAATAATATGCTAATTTTCAGAGTTTACTGTTTCTGCAGTTAGTTCATCATTTCTGCTAAAAGGAAATGATATATGTGCCAGTATACACAAAACACATTTAAAAAGACACTGCCAATCAAATTTCACAAAAACAAACATATCGATGTCGAATACAAAGCACTTATCTCTGTATATTTTTAATCCTCTGAGGTGTTTTTGAGTTGTTTTCACCACCATACCAAATTTGATTTAACTTTGTGCAGCAGCAGTAGTAGCATAGTTCACATCAACACATCATCGTTTTTTTCCCCTTCAAAGGGTTTTTTTGGGGAGTTTTTCCATATCCGCTGCGAGGGTCATAAGGACAGAGGGATGTCGTATGCTGTAAAGCCCTGTGAGGCAAATTGTGATTTGTGATATTGGGCTTTATAAATAAAATTGATTGATTGATTGATTGATTGATTGATTGATTGATTGATTGATTGATTGATTGATTGATCAACACCACCCTCAGAAAATCAGATTTAGATCTGACTTTCTGATCTACTTAACTGGCATATTTAAAACCTGTGTTAAATTACAGGTATGATGTAATGCTGATGTTCTGGCCTGGAAACGTTGTTCTTTGCTTGGCCTGCTGCCCGTTACCTGGCCCTTTATAAGCGGATAAAAATGAATGGATGGATGTAGTGTTGAATTAAATTAGGACACAGTTGTTTCTTGCAGTCTGGTGCACTCGTAGGATTTGTCTGGCTGGAGTGATTCCTTCGGGTGCTCTCACCCTGAATCTGTTTGGTTTGGTTTAATCGATCTCTGGTACATTTGTCTGGTTAGTTTGTTCAGGCTGGTGTGAAAGCTCTTAATCAGAACCCTAGAGTGGACCAAACAATCGGACCTCAAAGCAGACTGTGTTGTGGTTCAATCAGTCAGACAGTCAAAAGAATTTTAAACAGTGGTGTGTTGAGCTCTTTAAAAAGAGTATGACATCACGGTAATAACTCGCTGTCATTTTGCTCTACAAGACAACTCCTTTTTGTCTTGTCTCTACCTGTCTGTCTTTATTAATAATGAGCAGTGATTTTCACTGTCAGCATACTAAAAATCTTCATAATCAGTCATTTCTTTGTGGGCTCTTTGTGACAACAGAGAACAAAAATGTACCCATAAGAAGCATTAAGTGCAGCATGACCTGCTGTGAATTTGATTTCCCCCACGTATGTCCTGATGATGCCAAATTACATCATCAAAATTGTCCAATCAATGTCAGTCTGTATGCAGCCATGTCGCAGACTGCAGTCATACACCTTGTGCACACTTTTTTTTCTTTTCTTTTTTTTTTTTTGCTGTGTGGTGATTCTTTGCAGTGTCAGGGGCTGCGAGTTTTGTGTACAGTTTTCCTTCCTTGTCCCTTTAGCTCTAAGACAGAGGGGGGCTGTGCGATACATCCGTGACAAATGACTTGTAAACTCACATTAGCGTCAAGAGGAAGGAGCAGAGCAGTGCCCCCCACGCCATCTCTCTGCTCCGCCGATGCATGCAGTGACAAATTTGGAAGGTTTGAGGCAAACTGAGAAATCACGATCTAATTTTATATTGGGATGGTGAGGGGGTTAGGATGGGTATATGTGGTACATATATATATGTGTGTGTGTGTGTGTGTGTGTTTGCATGTGTGTGTGAGACCGATTCAGGCGTGGGATGGACTGGAAGGGCCCGCTGAGAGGCACACAGCATCACACTACCTCTGTGGTGAAGAACGAGAGATAGAAAACAGAGGGGATGAAGTAGGAGTGAGGGATGGCAGAGCTAACGAGTAAACGGCCCATGAAGCCAGATGGAAAGAGGGATGGATGAGGAAGAAGAGTTAGGAAGCTATGAAGACAGTGGCAGACAAGAGATGGAGAATAGGAGGAGGCGAGAGACAGACATACTGTAAGGAAACAGAGAGCCAGTCAGAAGACAGGAAACAGAAGAAAAGAGGACGATAGACGGACAGACTACTGGCCCCTTCCTTCTTTCTTCATTCCTTGTTCTCTCCATCCCTCCCTTCCTCTCTTGTTGAACCTTATATCTCTCCCCTCTCTTTTAATTCACAGTGAGCAGAGTAGAAAACATTCAGGTTAGCAGTATTCTCTTTTTTGGCTACTGCTTATGGTCACTTTTGCCAGCTGAAATGACGGCAGTGGATTATATCAGCTTTAGTTGATTGACCGCAATTCCGTCACAGCTAAAATTAAATTTTGGCTGTTCTCTGGTTAATGGACCCTCTGCTAGCCAGTGAGTCAGATCTGCTCCAAAATTTAATGGGTTCTTCCTCGGTCAATTCTACACCCTCCCTAAAATTTCATAAAAATCAGCCAGTAGGGTTTTTTTTAAGGTTTTTTTTTCTGTAATCCTGCCAACATACAATCTAAACTGAAAACATAACCTCTTTGGCACAGGTAATTAGCACTAAACATACAGTACAGCTGAGGTTGATTTGAATGTTTTAAAGTTTTAAAAGTATTTCAGCATAAACCAGAGTATTGGACAAATTAAAATGACCTGATTATGGCACTAAATGAAAAGTAAGAGGATTACCAAAGTTACTAAAATTCATCCTGAGGGGAACATAGATGTCTGCACCAAGGAGCCCTTGAGCAAGGCGCTGTACCTCCAACTGCTCGGGGCGCTTGATCATGAGTAGCCCCCTTGTTCTTGCCTGTGTGTAT
Organism: Epinephelus fuscoguttatus; assembly: GCF_011397635.1. Lineage (NCBI taxonomy): Eukaryota > Metazoa > Chordata > Actinopteri > Perciformes > Serranidae > Epinephelus > Epinephelus fuscoguttatus. The sequence goes on from NC_064773.1 coordinate 33,660,611, forward strand.
GTGACAACAGAATGAAAAAAATGGAATTTCTTCTTGTTACGTGCAACTTTAGTTACTTATAAATGTTGAAAGTCAACCTAAATAGATTATGTCAGGAGTTTGGAAGGACACAGATCAACTGACAATTTTGATACTGAGTATGATAGCCAAGAAAAGTATCATATTCTATGTAAAGTGAAAATGGCATGTTACTAATCTTAAATTATTTCCTGTTTTCATCACATTACTACAGTTACCATCCATTTTGGTAGTTATCACTTGATTGATTGGCCGTTATCAGTGATTATCAGTCTCATAAATGGCCTGCTACACCTACCAGTAGCATCAGAGTGAGTTGGTATCAAGAACAGTTTTGTCAGGGTTCACTTTTGGTTTTGTTTGGTTTTGGCACCAAAACTACATGGTTAGATCTGTACAACAAAATCACGGTTTTAGTTAGTTTAAGTACATTTGTTACATAACGTAACCTTGCCTACATGATGTAATGGGCTAACTTATGTACCTCAGTTAAAATAAGTCACCACTGACTTTTGGTTTCACACAAGACATGAACCCCAGTCTCCTCGGTAAAAGCTAGTACTCTGTGGTCAGCGTTAAAAGAAAACAGTCTGGGGGTAAAATAAGCATGTTTGTAACATAACATAACCATACTCAATGCTAGACCTATCATGATCACGATGTATTGTCCCAGAATTACTTGCAACCAACAGTATTGTTGTCATTTTGAGACCATTTTAGGCCACTGATATAATGATAATATAATAGCACAATAATGCAAATACACCTTTTCAATACACCTTGTAATTCTCAAGAACATTCAGATATTATAATCGTGAAAAACATGAAAAAATGTTATAAATATTATCTTAAAAGTAATCAACACCTGTTAATACATACAAGAAAGTATGGAATACCTTTACAGGAGTAGCCCAAAATTACTCAGTATGGGACTGAATGTAAAATTTGGCAAACAAAAACAAAACCGATCAATGCTTCTTGCAACTAACTAACAACTTAATGAAGGTCCTGAAATTCTGCAGTTACCTCCATAATCTGGCTGGTGTGCTACAGTGGGCTCCCGTGGATGGACGTCCTAGGAGCCGGGCACTTTGCTGCTAGATTTATGGAGTGGAGGATGAAGTAGTTGGACGGTAAAACTACAAACGATGGACTTTTGTCTTGTTGCCAAGGGTTGGCAAGCTAACGACTATAAGGATTGTGTGTCTTCCAGTGCAGTTGCAGGCTAACGGTAAGCTACACTGTATTGTCTTTCAAGTGTTTTTTTTCCTTTGGACTCAAGCAAGTACACAAGGTGGAGAAAAAAAAAAAAGGATTTCTGCACCCAAGTCTTCAAATGATGGAGAAAACCCTACTGTTTATTCTGGCATCATGTTGGCTAAAATGTTGGTGACATTCTTATGTGATGAAACGTGTGTCAACAAAAAAGTCAATATCAAAGTAAACAAAATGATTAAGGTCATATCCTTATATCATATGATAAGTCAAAAAATAATAACAATTATCATGACAGGTCTTCTTGACATGATGCATCTTGTGAAACATGTACATCAGCTAAAACAATCCAACGCTGTCTTTGGATTTCATACGAGACATGAACCCCCTTGTCCCAGGTAAAAGTCCTGTGTGTTTGACCCATCCACAACTCCAGTCTCCTCCGTACATGGACAGCACCTACTAGTAAGGGTAGCAGGTCTCTTAAAGATCTATGAGGCTGACAATCTATGACCAGCCATTGAATCATGGGATAACTTGAAGTGGGTAAAATCACTTTACCTGTTTTTGTTTTTTCATCTGTTTGCCTAGGTTACGGTGCTGTAAATTAAAGACAATCAATTTAGGATGGCGTACCTTAAAGTCAGAAATTAGAATCATTTAATAGAGTCAAAATAGAGTCACTTCCTATTAGTCCAGGTCCAGACTGACAGACGGACAACTGATAAGCCCTCAGATAATCAGGCGGTCAGACAGACAGACAGTTGGTTAGCACCTCAGGGTGGTGTGGTGGAGGTGATGGTGATAGTGGTTATAGTTTGGGGTGGGGGGTGGGAGGGGGGGGGGGGGGGGGTAATAGAAATCCACGGGCCATAAAGCAGCGCCAGCCTGGCATCACCATGGCGACGGAGGGACTGGAAAAAGACACCATCCCACTACTCCTGCCAGAGAGTGGAGTATGTGGTGGAGGAGGTGGCTGCTATGTGTGTATCCATGTACATGCAAAGCCCATGAAGTGATTGGGGAGGTGAGGGACAGGGGTGGGAAAAGGCGGGAAGGAGCGAGAGAGTTTAGGGAGCAGAGGACATAGGACTTTACTGTTGGAGAAAGGAAAGGAGGTGGAGATATTTGCATATGGAAGAAAAGGAGAAGAAAGAAGGACAGAAGAAGGGATAATTGAATAAGGCAAGGAGCGAAGGACTGATGGAGAGGGACAGAGAGAGAAGGTAAGAATGAAGAATGGCAGGAAGCAGAGACAGATAGATGAAGGAGGTAAGGAAAGAGAAGGAAAGAGGGGAGCAGACAGTGCAGGGGGGGGGGCACACAGAGCCTCCAGCTGGAGCCCCTCTGCGCTGCAGGAACACAACCCGAGGCTCACACACACACACACACACACACACGCACACCAGCATGTAGTCCAAAGCAAGTGAGAGCACACACTAGTGCACACACTCACAAACCCACAGCACACATTCAGACAGAGATATTCTTACACACACACACATACACACACACACACACACACACACTCGTCACCTCATGTGCCCATTACACCAGCCAGGGCCAGCCGGTGAATCTGAATAAAATCATCTCCTCCTAAATCTCCATCCCTCCCTCCCTCTGTCTGTCTGTCTCTTTCTCTTCATCCGTCACCACCTCTTCCTTCTTTTGTATATCACTCCTTTGTCTCCTGCCCCTTTCACTTTTTCTCCCTCCCTCTCCTCGTCTGTCCCTTCTTCTTTTCTATCTTCATCTTCCTGTCGGTCCACCTCAGGCAGCTCTCTGCAGTGGCTTGAGCAATAAACTCAGGGGACCCTGCTATCACAGCAAACCAATTACCCAGCACTGGGGGCACACATACACATGCACACAAACACACATACACACTGAAACATTGCCCCTGGGAGTCTGTCCCCAAAACACACACACACACACACACACACACACACACACACGCAAAGAAGATCATGGACCACTACCTAACCACTTACAGTACACATTCACCCTCACACACACACACACACACACACACACACACTGGAAAAGCAGCAGCCTGTCCACAAGGAGTTACGTTAGAATAATAGAAAGCAGTGTAAGTCCAAGTTAAATAAAGAAGCAAATAAATTATTAATTTCAGTGACTCAAAGATGCACAAATAAAGTAAAAGAGAGAACAGTAGGAGCACATTGTCACGATATCAACATTTTTACTTTGGCATCAAGACATGGCCGTATTACCCTGCAATGGGGCCCATGGCTAAAATGGGCTGCTGGGCCACTACTGCCTCAATTTATCCCCAACGCATTGTGCAATGTGTACGGATTTTATACAGTGGAATACAACTTAGCCTCTGGCCCAGTCAGCAGAAAAAAATGATGTTTCTGTAAACCACAAATATGTTACATTTCCACATTCTATATGCTTCAATAATAGTTTCTAAGGACCCTTTTCTACTGCACAAAACAACCCACGAACATCTGGCCATTTAATATAATGTGAAAGGTTTAAATCAGCATTCACACCTAGATGTAATGACTCTGCAGTAGCTACAGGTATTCATCGACTCCAGGTATAATCGGAAGTTATGGAGACACAACAGCCTGCTGAATATGCTCATTTTAGCCCCTTTACTGGAGAGATGCAATGATGTGCCACCACAAATTACCATCCATGTCTGCCCAAACAGTGCTCAAACACTGACCCAAATTAGCCGGCATGGAGTTTGACAGACAGACTGAATTAGTAAGAGCTATATAAAAGCAAGTAACCACCATTAAGTTTTCACAGGTCTCCATGCTGTTTTCTATTGTTTACTTACCTGTTTTCCAGCCTGCCCTTGACATCAAATGTGACACATAAAAAAACACCCTATCATACACAAAAAGGCATACTTGTCTGCTGCAGAGCAGTGTACACACCTCTGTTCTACTGGCAAAAGGGAAAGAAGTCTACTGGGAAAGAAGTCTATAGCCTATTATTAGCAGGTTATCCTGTGTTTAAGAAATTTGCATAAATGCACTAATTTGGGTGGAAAAGGGTTATAAAGTAACATTGTGTATGAGCTGTCTTTGTCATCTGGAGGTGGAGGGGATGGTGGATGGTGTGGCATGGAGGAGAGATGCCTGCCAAGCTGCAGACCACTGTTCCAGACCAACATACAGCAAAACCAGTTGTGTTCTAGTGACCTGTTGCTGTTTTTCCAGCAGATTTTAAGGCACCACATGTGGCTGTTTTTCAGTGATCTGTTACTGTTTTTCCACTGGGAATAGTGCTGAGCCACTGTTGGGTTTTCTGCTGGAAAAGTGCCTTAGAAAGTTTTTTGTTGTTGTTGTCTTTTTTTACTCAGACATCGCTGCATTTCCAGGCTGTACTGTGCCCCCTAAACTAAACCAGACATTTACAGCCCACACATGGTCTTTTCCTAACCATAGCCAAGTGTTTTTTGTGCCATTACCTAACCACACGTTAACCACGGTGCTGTTGAAAGTTTCAACGTATTAGTATAGTACGTATAGTAACGTTCAAATGTAACATATAAGTGGTTTGCAGAACCATACAATGCCAACATTTTTTCTGGTGTTGGATTGCTAGCCTCTCATTTGCTATGTGGTTATTTGACTAAACACTAATTAATTTAGGAATATGTGAAATATTAACACAAAACTAAAATAATGGTTATAAAACTAGCTTTTGACACAATAAACCTGTACCATAGTCAGACAGCTTAACCATCCCACAATATCTGGATACAAGGGGTTTGGATAAATAATAATATAAACTTGTTTAGATGTTACCTTTATCTGGATGAAAAGCACATCTTTTAAACCAATAATGGATTTTTATGGGAGTGTTGAATATCATCTTCACTCCCCACAAGGATGCACCAAGCTCAATACAGCAGAGAATGGGGAGAAACGATAATCACAGCATCACACACCAAAAGATCGGCAGCTATAGTTTTTGGTGAAAGGAAAAATGCATCAAGATTTGCCATTCTCCTATTTTCCTTGGGTTGAAGCTCATCTATCTGTATGACATTTCTGATGCATGCTATATGAGTGTCAAATGACACAAGCAAAGGGTGCAGTGCTACAAGACATGAGTACGTGCTGACCTTAAGAGGGATTTTTCTTTTTCAGAAGTTTGTTGTTTTTTACCTGTGGTAAATGTTTTCTGCACACAGAAAGAAAAAAACTAAAAACTAAAAACTAAAAACAAGCAAGCACTCCAGACATAGACATCTGGATTAATCAACAATGGCTACCAAAATGTGTCACTGACCATTTCTCTCATACAAGACACTGTCGGAAAGAAATTTAGGTTGCAAAGTGCAACCTTGAAACGTAAGGCAAAAATACTGTGCAATTTGATAATATGAGTGTATTTTCTTAGAAGCTGATGCCAATAAATGTTGCATCAAAGTGAAACCTCAATGAAGAATGTTTGCAGTACAAGGCATTGGCTCGTGTGTAGTGCAGTGACAGAGGTTACTCACCAGGGGGAGCCGTAGATTCTGAAGCCCCGCACAGTGACCTCAGAGTCCTGCAGATAGATGCAGTTGGTGAGCAGCGACTGGACGTTCTCATAATTCTCAGGCTTCAACTTGGAGGCAGAAGGGAAGTAGTAGAAGTCCTGCTTGATCAGGTCAGCCATAAACTCCTGGTCGAAGGTCAACTCGTGATTTCCGGCGATTACTATCTTGATGTCATAGGGCAGGGTACCTGGAAGAAGAGGAGAGGGGAAGTAGACAGGTGAACAAAAGGAAAGAGATGGGGAGAAAGTGGGGAGGGAAGGAGGAAAATAATGGTAGAAAAACTTAAGGAGAAGCAAGAAACATGAAAAAAGGGAAGATGGGAGTGATTGGGGAGTGACAAGGAGAAAGGAGAGAAGAGGCAAAATTTGATGAAGAAAGTCAGATGAGGGTGAACAAAGCAGGAGGTATGAGGTTGAATTATGTGAGGGAATAGAGAGGGGGATAGAGAGGGCATAGAAGAAAAGATGAGGGGAGGAGAAGTAGAGGTGAAAATTAAGAAGCAGAATTAGGAAGCAGGAGGTGAAAGTGGTAAAGGCATGAAAGAAAAGCAAAGGAGAAAAGACAAGGAAAGAAGGATATATAGAAATAGAAAATGGAAGGATATGGAAAGGGGAGATGTAGGGGAAGGGGTGAGAGGAAGGAAACGAAGGAGAGCCGGGTGGCAGACGGAGTGGGGAGGGACAAGGAGGAGAGGGAAAATTGAGGACTGGATATGAAACTCATCCCAGACTTCTTGGCATTCACATGCGACATGGCTTTCTCATTGTCTTTTCCTTCATTTCTAGCAAATCTGTACATCTGTCTTAGCTTCCCTCCATCAGTCAAGGTCTCAACCCAGTACACTGCTGTCTTCTGTTTATGGAAGCATGGCTGAATGCATCCGTCAAGGAATCTTTATCTGGAGGAATGATGAGGAGGGAAATCAGAAAGAGTGATCATTGTGAAGTTTACGATGCAGAATATTAAACATTTACCGGCTATGGCAACCGCCGCCGCATCTTTCCCCCTTTCTTTCTCATCATCCTCCTCTAATCAAACACCCACTCCTTCATATCACCCCCCATTTTCTCCTCTGTCTCAATGGCTTTAATTGGCTATTCAGAGCCTGGCACAGCAGGGCGCACAATCGATCTGTGCCCATCAAACCCAGCGGCGGCCGGCCCTTCACAAATCTACATGATGTTTTCAAAGCTCTGCTGAGGAAACAGAGAGCCAACACTGACAAACATCTGGGGGTCTGCTTTGTCAGGTAGAGTGGCTGACGGTGAGTTCAATCACCATGGAATTTTTTTTTTTTTTTTTTTTTAAATACTGCTAGGACGGCATGGCGTGCAGCTGAGCACATCGGTTTGTGTGTCAGCATGTGTGTTTGTGAGTGACTTTCCCTCATGTGTGCGAGTTTGCATGCATCTGTGCATGAACGTGTCATGTTAGTGAAAAGGAGTAATTAAACTGAGCTTTAGAAGAGGCTGACAGCCCGGCGACGGCCCTGTCATAACAGCCAATCACAGCCCGGTGACAGAAAGAGAGAAAGAGTGGGGGGATGGAGGGAGGGAGAGGAAGGAGAGAGCGACAGAAATACTTTAGGAAGCCCAAAAATCCTTGAGTGTGAAGGAGGAATAATAACAAGATGAAAGCAGCTGTCAAAGAGTGCCCGTCTCTGCAGTTTGGGCCGGGGACGCCCCCTCTCCCCAACACAGCTCCCATTTGTTTGGCAGAAGGGCTTGTGTTTAGTTGTCAAGCAGACACCAAAAAAGCCCCGTAAATGAGGGGCTGCACCTCCACAAAAGGCACACGGACACACACACACGCCACCGCACAATCAAAAGATGTTTTCGATTGCTTTTCGTCAGACTTTGGCATTTGAAGTATCGTTCCTAGATAAACCAAGGTTGAAGGAATATTTGCTCTAAAATAAAAATTCAATCATTATTTTCGATCAAATTCCTATTAAAGCCTGCAGAGCGCCTGTATTTCTTTCTCAAAGTACTGAAGGTAATGGGGCTGTCTTTTTTTATTTTACCAAAAAATGCATAAAATCCCCCCATGTTCTCTGAATGTCTAAAGCAGCATCATCACTGTGCTTCTGCATTGTGGGTACTGAAGACCAATATTTACCTCTCTCTATTTTTCACACAAACATTGAGAAATTTAATAGGAAAGGAAATACAGAAATAGGCAAGTAAACATGACACTTTTGGACCCAAAAACTTGGAATGCACTGCACAAAATACCTGGAAAGATTTTAACAATGTTCAGCTTTTGCGCAGCTCCTAACACGACTGGTAATTTCAGTAATTCAAGACCTCATATGGCACCAATCCATGCAAAACTTTCTGTACGAGATTTTAAAAAAGAAAGGTTTGGAGATATTCAGAGACTGCCACAGTAAAATGTCTAACTAAAAAACTTTCAACTGAGTAAAAATGCACAAATAGAAATTAAGATTCAATTTTATTTAACAGTAAATTAGCATTTCAGGCTACCACAAACATTTCCTTGTGCTTTGTATGTCACATGCCTGCAGCTGCTTTACTATAAAAGCCTTCCAGCTGGTGGAAATCTAACAAAATCAAAGCAAGAAGCAAAGAAGTATCACTGAAGGTATTTACTGTGAAGCAGCTGCAGGGATGAGATGTAGAAACACGTTTTGTGTTAGTCCAGACTCACTTCGCAACAAAGTGGTCTCAATCTATTAAAATATTGACACATTTTTATTAATCTTTGTATTGTTATTGGTGGGTAAGAACATAATGTAAGTGGATACACCATATATTCTTGACAGATTACAACCTTAAATACACTGAACAAAAAAATTAAATGCAGCACTTTTGTTTTTGCTGCTATCGTTCACAGATTTAAAGGGGAACTAATGTTTTTTTTCAACCTGGGCCCTATTTTCTGATCTACTTTTTTCTAAATTAGTGATAGGATGTTCAATATTTGACATTTCTCGAGTACGAAGCTAGGGCTGACCTGTCTGCAGCCCGTGAGCGTGCACTATATTAAATAATAGGGCCCTCAGACTGCGTCAAACAACGTCAAAATACGGCCACTAAAAGTGCATTTTTTCACACAGATAGGCTCGGATTGCTAGTATAATTATCCGACAAAATAACGGAAAGGAGAAATGAACGTCTGTGTTTACCTTTAACTGGATTTGGACATGTTCCTCTACCTGTTGCAATTTTAGTATATGTGCTACCAAAGTAACACTGCTCCCTCTCTCTCCTCGTCCGCTCTTCAGTTTCAATGAGCTCTACATCCGTGTATGTCCGTGTACTCCGTGTTCATTTAAATATGGGTGGTCATCAAATTCAAATGGCTCATCCAGATCCAGTTGGTCAAAATTGGGTAAAAATTCGGACATTTTTGTTGTGGCAAGTTAAAACATTCAGAGAGTGAAAGTCTGGCTCTGAAATCTCACGTCTTGTGAGATTTGAGTTGTTGCAGGAAGTTACCACTGGAGTGACCTTACAAACGCGAGGAGTTACTCATGGCTGAATTTTTACCCGATTTTGACCAACTGGATCTGGATGAGCCATTTGAATGGACCATGTGAGAATTTAATTTGAAAGGACAGACACAGGAAGTGGCCACGCTCAGCAGTCAGACAGGAGTCACATTAATTTATAGGGCTGGTACCTGTTGTTATTACATGAGCTAGTTAATAACATGTCAGGCAGGATCATTTTGAGAAGGTGAAGGACAAACCCAAGGTGATATGTAAGCTGCAGACATTCATTTGCCCATCATTCATTGACTACAAAGATGATGTATCAGATGATTACATCAGCACACTTAAGTAGCTGCATGCCCATTAGCCGCTTAGCACAATCATTATTGCTTTGCCGATAGTGTAATTAACAAGTAGTTCGCTCAGTGTGTGATGTGTGATTGTAGATAAAATATAGGCCTATATCAGTTAAGGTTCATTAGTACGGTTTTGTATTTCTCTGTACTGTAGCAAAGTGTTAACAATGTTACTTACACTATTCTTTCTCAGACCTTCAACTCAAACTATTGTGTTGCCCTGCCCAAAATATAGAATTTCAAAATCAAATTAATATCGTAAACCTGCGGACAACTAGTCGACTAACTAGACCTAGCTAGGTCAACTAAGAAAATTCTTAGTCAGGGGCAGCCCTACTGTGGTGTGATCAAACTGCACATTTTAGAATGTCCTTATACTGTGATCATTCCAAGGCACACCTGTGTAGTAATGCTGCTGTTTAATCAGCATCCTGATATGCCACACCTGTCAGATGAAAGGATTATCTTGGAAAAGGAGAATGCTCACTAACACGCATTTGTAGTCATTCTTGTGTCCACCTGATGAAGTATTAACTTTCCTTTTAGCTATGCATTGGTCTCCACCGAGTAAAGCATTTGGCTCTGTAGTTAACTGCTAAATTTGTACGTCAAAAGAAAAAAAAACAAAGAAAACAATAAGCTTTGTTATACAGAACAGAACTGCAGAGTCTAGTGATAATTCTCTGTGATTTGTCACAATGAATGACCCCTCTCACATTCCACTTCATCATTTGAGCCTCTGTTAATGTAAATATCTTAATATTGCAGTTTTAAGACAACATTAAAATTAACTTGCATTTATCACATAGCCATCTCAAGCTGTTCATTTCCAGCATGTACAAATCTTGTTTAAATGTATCTCATATCACCTTCAAAAATGCTACAAACGTATCAGACCACATTTCTTTCCTCTGCAGCCTTAATGACGACTGTGATAGCTTCTCAGTGGAAGCTCAGCAGGAAAGATGCCAAGTAGCTGCATGGGAGTGCAGCATCTACCTGGAGACTTGTGTAGCTTGTTGTTTCAGTTTTTGAAGACTGGAGTGTGGAGTGTGAGATGAAAACCAGACTGACCTCAGGCAGCATGCTTAGCAAAAATGCAAAATGAAAAGTATGGGTCAAGAAGAAGCCTTTGGTCTTCGAGCTCTTTTCTACACCATGTCAGGTCAGGGATATTCTCTCAAGGGTGGCACACTATATCCAAGGGAAGGCACCACAGTGATGATCAAAGACAAGCCGTGGAAGAAAGAAAGCTGCTTTGGATGAGCTCATCAGCTAAATGCCTATAATACAAACATCAAAAAATAAGTAAGGGGAACGGATGTGTGTCTATGCTTGTGTGTGTGTGTGTGTGTGTGTGTGTGTGTGTGTGTGTGTGTGTGTGTGTGCCTGAGGAAGACAGACAGCAAGGCAACACAGCGCTCATAAATTTTTCGACAAATAAACACTATCTGTGTCTCCTCAGAAATTCTGCAACGCGAGCAGTTTTTCACCCATGAAGTTTGACGGCCAACTGTAAACTGAGAGAAATAAATCACGGGGAGAAATATAAAACTCCACCAGCTGGACACAAATACCCTACTATCCTCCTACACACACACACACACACACACACACGGTGATCTTACTTAGCAGAATTAAATTTCAATTTCATGGATGAATTTTTTGAAAGTTTCCCCCAGTAAGAAAAATGCTGCAAGATGACAAGGTGTGAATACCAACTAGCTGCACTTTACATATCTGACTAAAAGCAGCCAGTGTGTGTTTCCTGTTGGAATTCAACCACTGTCAATATGAAAATGATAACAATACAAAAAAAAGAAAGAACAGTCTAAGTAATTATTCATGAGGTTAGTGGATAATGCTTAAAATAAATGATTGAACATGACATGAAAATTATGTTTGCAACATGAAAGTGTTTTAATCAGGTGACAACTTATTTTAAGAAGTATTCTAACTTATTTACTTTAATCCCATTTTACTCAAAAATGTTTGAGTATAATGGGATTAAAGTAAATAAATTAGAATATCTTAAATAAGATAATCCGACCACTAAATATCACCAAAACATTTGGATGAATATTAAGTTGGTTCAACTTAATTAGGCTTTTCGAGGTCAGAGCAAGTCATTGTCAGATTATTAAGGACTCATGAGACTGACTAAATAATGCCAGGGCATTGCAGCTACTTAAAATGATGCATGCAAATTGTTAATTTAATTTTGTTAAGTTGAAACAGTGGATTTTATTTTTAGATTCATGAGGTTAGCACAGCATCTTAGCTGTTGGAGCCACTCTCCCAGTTTGGGGGTCACAGCCCAGAGTGCTCTTGCCTTTCCTCCCCACATGTTTTCTAGCTCCTCTTTCAGCCCTTGGTATTTTTCAATATATATATATATATATATATGTGTGTGTGTGTGTGTGTGTGTGTGTGTGTGTGTGTGTGTGTAAGAAGTTGGGCAACATCAAAAACATTTTTAACATTTTTGAGTAGGATGGAATGAAAGTAAATAAATTAGAATATTTTAAGATATTCTAATTTAATAATCTGACTAGATAATCTGACCACTAAATATTAAGATAATCTGACCACTAAATATTAAGTTGGTTCAATTTAATTAAGCTTTTTGGGGTCTGAGCAAATCATGATTGTTGTACTTAACTAATTGAGTTTGTCAGATTATTAAAGACTCGTGAGAGAAAATAATATTAGAGTTGGAACTACTCAAAAAGGTACATGCAATTTTTTCAAGCTGAACCCGTGAATTCTTTTTTAGTGAGTGAAATTCTGCAATACAGTCTCTTATTGTGCGTGTACACAAAGAACAAATCAATAACAAAAAGAATTTCTGCATCAAATGAGAATAAATGTGTTGCTTCATGTGACAAAAGACAGAGAAGAAAAGAGAAGAGGATGTGGGTGGAAGTGTGCGAGGGAAAGGGGGGGCATCTAAACATTTGGGCTGACATTCCCCCCCACAACACGCGGGCCGCTCTTTGTCGCCCCGCCATCTTTTGTCTTGAATTCAAAAGGCTGCTTTTAAGCAACAAATAGTTTTAATTTGTCTGTGAGTGAAGCGGCGGCTGCACAGGGAGGATGGCCACCTCGTCTTCTGCTGCATCAAAACAAATAACAAAAGAAGAAGACAAAAAGAAAAAAAAAAGATAAAGTCAGCAAGTGAGCAAGAGGGAGTGCAGAAATTGGGAGAAACACAGGACCTGGCTGCCTGAAAGTAAGGCTGCATTCAGGAGTGGAAACAGCTGGACTTCAGTCTTTCCTTCTGCCCCTTCATCCCTTTATTCCTCTCTGGTTCTTTTTCAAATCCCTTCTCGCTCAGTGTCTTTGCTCTTTTGTCAAGTGCCTGCCCGCCTCCAGTTATACACATCCCAGATCTGCTGTGTGTCTGTCTGTCACCACTAAAACCTCCGTCCTCCCACGAGCTCCACAAGGCAGCCTGTGTATGTGTGTGTGTGTGTGTGTGTGTGTAAATGTGTGTAAAAGTGCCACATGCTGCCTGCAGGTATGTACATGATCCTGAGGGTCTGTGGAGAGGCATATTGTTTGTCTATCTTGACGTGCAAATGCAAATGCATATGACTGTGTGTGTGTGTTTATGCATAACACAGGCTACAATATCTGTATGCGTGTGTGTGTGTGTGTATGTGTGTGCGTACTCCCACCCCGCCACAGGAAGTCTTCCGGAGTTCGGCCACCATTGTTCCGAGGCTGCGATGGGTGGTCTGCTCTTTGAAGAGGAAAATCCCTGCTCTGCCCAAAGCTCTGGCATGTACAGGGGGATTACTGCCCATTGTGTGTGCATGTGTGTGTGTGCGCTCTTATACATGTGTGTGTTTGTGTACATGCAGAAAAAAAGTCCTGCCTGCCAAGACAAAGTTAATTCCTAAGTGTGTGTGTCTGCATAGATACCAAAAACTAGTAGCCAAAATGTCCTGCCAAATAACTTAATACCAATGTGTGTGTGTGTGTGTGTGTGTGTGTGTGTGTGTGTGTGTGTGTGTGTGTGTGTGTGTGTGTGTGTGTGTTGCGAACAGGGGCCAAATATATGCTGCCAACCCAAAATGATTAAATTAATACCAGTGTGTGTGTCAGAATGAGTGAATGCATGTGTACAAGAAGCAGCAGCCAAAAGTTTCTGCTAAAATTAAATTAAAGGAAAAGTCCACTTTATTATGGCTGGGATCGCATTTTTCACAGGTGCCTTTAATGTGTGTGTGTGTGTGTGTGTGTGTGTAGATTACACAGTGTCCCTTTTCCCTTTATTTTAAATGAATGTATCAGACCACGTCTGGAGTTTAAGCTCATCAACATAGTTGTGTGTGAGGTAACATTACTGAGGAGGCATAGAGAAAATGACAGGTGATTTTATATCATTTGAATTTGATTTGAATCTTTGCCTGAGACTGCCTCAAGTTGAGCATTCTTTTTTTTTTTTTTTTGCTGGTCAGTGTGCTGCGCAGTGTACAATAGAGTGTGCCAGTAAACCCGGAACTCCATTAGCGCTTTTAGCACTTCCGGTTCTCTCGTCTAAAAGTCAATACGTTTTTTGAATGGGATTTTGGTAAAATGCCTCAAATAAGGTCTGTGGTTAAGAAAAGCTTAAGTGAGTTTCAGGTTTTGTTCTACGACATAAAACACGTCAGTAAATACCCTACTTGTGAATTTTGAAGCTTTTACGTAAAAAAGGCGGTTGCTAACAAGTTGCTCAATGCGACTACAAACCCTGTCGGGGACATTAAACATCATCACCCCCGAAGAGGCGAGAGTGCTGGCAGTCCGCCATTACAGCTTCTTATTTAGTTTAAACAGTCCGATTTCCCCGTTATACAATGTTTTTAAAATGAAGCGGCCGAAATCAGTTTAAAGCTTAGTGGCGGTGACGTCAAGAGTCATGCGACCGTGGAGTAGTCATGTAGTCCATTAAAGCCTAACGTTAGCTTTTTACTGCTGGCGATCGCATTTAAGCTTCAGATGCGGTATGAAAGGTGTTCATATGTGAAGATTATCTTGCTGAGCAAAACCTGTCAGTATCATAAACTTGTGTTAGCCACAGAGCTTATTTTCTGACATAATCCAAAACGCAATGCAAAAATCACATTCACTTTCTCTTCCGGGAACCAGTGCGATGCTAAACTTCCGGGTTTTGACGTCAGCCCTGGTACACTCTATACTGGGGATATTTTTGTCCCCAGATTTTGCTGCAGAGTGAGTGCTCTTGACTTTCACACTGCTCTTTGGTACAGACTAGGACTGGGCGGTATATCGATATATTTTCAAGCAAGATATAGATACAGACAATACCGTTGATGTAGGGTCAAGCTGCACCACATAACGCACACCAGTGTTCATCTTTTCTCTCACACACACGCATAGCTCCACCCCACTCACTAACTCACTCACTCACTCACTCACTCACTCACAGTTTCTCCATCAACACCCAGAGAGACACAGACCTGCTCCTCCGTTTAATCTGTCTGTTAATTAGTCTACAGTGCGACATCAGTCTATATGTTGCACGAGCTACGCTAAATCAGTCTGTGAGATGAATGAAGTTACCGCAGTAGTACACGTACAATATTGTGGGCCTTTTAATCTGTAACCTTTATCCACGTCCAGTCAGGCCATGCGGTGCCGATTTGTGTTTCTTTTATCAGTTTAGACGCGGGGTGCCACACTGAGCTGCGCACCTACTCCTTCTGTGGAGTAGGTCCAAAAGCTGGGCCGCCCGCACTCAAGAGGGAAGCAGTGGCGTATCACTCAACCGACCTGTTTCTCCCCATCAAACAGGCCGTGTGTGTTGTGAGACCAGAGAGAAAGACGCTTTTAAAAGTCTCTGTGTGTTCAGCTGTCAGTACTTTGTGGTTTGGAGTTTGGTTTCTCTCCTGCATCCTGTTTTTACTTCTGATATCTGCTTTATTTTACTGTTTCATGTTCGCTATCAGCCGTATTAGAAGTTATGTGAAGTTGCTGCTCGAAAACTCAACATTTCCTCGTTTTGCTGCTTCACAATAAAAGTTTTTATACAACAAAATAACGGGGGACATTTATTTTTAAGACTCTATAGGGATTAAAATATGTTTATTACGGAATTAGTGGAACTTTATTACTGGCTTTTCTTTGATTAAGACAAGTCTAATAATACCGAACAGCCACAGTCAGATGTAAGATGAAGAGCTCTGCAAACAGTTCACCTCCCACTGGTAAACTTCATTTACCTGCCCTGCTGTGGAAAAACACATGCAGCAAAAATAACAAGGGACTTTAGCCATTGATCAGCTTGCAACTGAACATGTTGCCCACTTAAAAGGCTCTGAGATAACAATATCTTCTCTCTCCTGCTTGGAAGTGGTGAAGAGCTCACAGGTACTTAATACAATACAATCTCTAGCTTTAGAGTGATATCTACTGTTGGCAAAAACGTTGCACATTTACGATCTGATGTTAGCGCTGTTAGCTTGTTTACTATATTACATGAATGGCATTGTCACACTGAAAGTCCCACTGAGCCCCTTTCAAACTTTATATTGAAAACAATTAAAGAGTCGTCAAATATTCATACTAAACGGCTAACTCAGATTTGACTAATAAATTCTGAGTCAGGTACCACCCTAGCTATGTACTCATATGCTTTCTTGATTAGTGTTGAAGATCAATACAATTCTCATATCTGTCCCAGTCTTTCAGGGATTGTCCCTGTTTGTCTAGGATTGTCCTGATTTCAACCTAGGTGTCCCGAGTCCCTACAAATATCTGTAAAACATCAAAATGTCATGTTTTACCTCATGATCCCAGTTTTCACTACAATTAAAATAACAATAATAATAATAATAATAATAAATTACTTGTTTTCAGCATTCACTTAGGCCTACTTTATACTACATGGTTCAAGTGACCCAATTCCGATTTTGTCCTCTCAAGTGGCACAGATCGGATCTGTAACATGAACGTGTAAACAGGAAAAAAACGGATGATATTGGATATTGTCAGATCAGATTCAGGCCTCCTTCATATGTGGAAATATATCGGATATGAATCCGACATCTGCCAATAGGTCTGTAATCTAAACAGACAGATCGGATATTTTGTGGCAATCCACGTCGTACGTCATGAATAATGCGACGACAGCGCATTTTGATGACATGCTCATGAGCGAGGGAAAGGAAGGAAAGCTGAATAAATCGCACGTCAATCAAAGACTATGAACCAAAAAAAGCACAATCTATCCCGAGTGAGATAAACTGCTTGATCCCGCTCTGTGTAGGCTAAGTTACCTTTTCAATTATGTGGAGCAGCGCCAGCTTTCCAGGTGATTTATTCTTTAATGATTAACTTCAAATATTTAAAGTTAGTCCTTAAAATTGCTTTCAGTAAAGTAAACATTTCTATACGCGCAGTAATGTCACTGTAGCAAATACCGTAGGACATTTACACAGTGGTAAAGAGTGCTGGACTGGAAGTGTCACACAAAAAAAACGGAAGCTGGTTGCGTTCTGTTTTGCCTCCATGTTTACATGAAAAATAAGGTGAATAGAACATGTAAACAGCAGTCAGGAAAAATCGGATATAGGCAACAAATCGGAATTGGGCATCAAGACATGGTAGTGTTAAGACAGCCTTAGACATTTATCATGTTCTGTGCCACGTATTATTAACTAACTCAGAGGTAGGCAGCCAATCACTCTGAAGCCTCTCTCTAGTTGCTACCTGTGGCATTGACAAAAATGATATGGAAATAAGTAATGATTACTATTATCTAGAGATGCACCGATCCAGCTTTTTCAGTTTCGATCTCGATCCCAATGCTGTGGCTTTGAGTATCAGCCGATACCCGATACCGATCCGATACCATGGTTGACCTAAATAGCTATATACCTTTATATGTAGAACAGAAGACTAGAAACATCAGGCATTGATGATTACACAGTACTTTCCTAAGATAAAACGAAACAAGATGAAACACATAAATAAACAATAAAATAAACAATTGTGCAACAGCAGTTGAAATAGTGTGAAATACCTCCACACAGCAGATCCTCTCCTTTGCTCCATGACGTATGACTAGAGATATTGGATAAAGCGAGATACCCCACTCAGCTCACTTCCTGATTCAGTGACGTCAGCGCCACGTCCCCGTAGGAGACTTGCGGCAGCTCTGAATGTATTCTCGTCAATGAGGAAAATGAACGTGATCACAATTTATGGTCAGTTCTTTCACCCTATAGTCACAAAAGTAAACACTGGGTTCATTTTCCACAAGGCACACATCTTACCAACATTCTGACACTAAAGCTGCATTTTTCATCCGCACAGATCAAGAGAAAGTTAACTCTGTTTGAGCCCTGTCCGTCTCAGAAAACAAGTTCTCACGAGAGCTTGTGATCCTGATAAACAGGTGGTAAAATCACAGTTAGCATACAAATAGTTTTTTACCGCTAGTAATAAATAAAAAATGCCCAAGCTTTGTGCCACAATAGGCTGCAATAATAGGAAGAATGTATTTTCATTCCCAAAGGAAGCAGACAGGTAAGCTAGTGTCACTTTCAGTCAGCACTGTGGGTGGGCAAGCTGTCACGTCAGAGATACTGGATGAGAACCTCACATCAGAGATTACGTTACTGGATCCAGTATCTCTGCACATATTCCCCAGCTAACATTGTGTTTGCCATTGCTGAATACCTTAGGAGTTGTGTGAAATATTTTGTCAATGTGTAATTAATAAATATGTGACCTAACCACGCCCACTTAGGAGACAGGAAGAGTAACCGTTTTCTTAATACTGGATAAGCCTACGGTGGGGTATCTCCTTTATCCAATATCTCTGGTATGACGTAGCTCACGTCACAATAGATTTAAAGGGAAAGGATCGCCTCAGGTATAGGTTGCATTTTCCATTACCCGATCCATCTATTTTGATGATATCGGGGCCGATATTCGATCCACATATCGGATCGGTGCATCCCTACTATTATCGCATTTTATTATTCCTTTATTTTTGTTGTAACCCTAAAGTGATTCTTACATTCTCCAATTGTAAAAATATATAACCAATACACCAAGTATTTTATTCTTAAAACATTTTATCAAATAAAATATGTGTCACATGTTTATGGCCTGGAACCTTTCCTCTAAATTTTCCAGAATCTCAACCACAATGGCTACAGTGGTCTCTAGTTTCCGCCGCTAGGCTAGCTATGGTCCAATCCAATGCTGCAAAGTTAAAGTATTAAATAATCATAAATAGCACCCTGCAGAGTGACCACCTTGTTCTAAAACTTATTAAGTTCATCAAAATAAAGATAGAGGCACCGGAGCAAGAAATCAAAAATGTGCCATTGGTGTTTAAATCCAACTTCTGGACTTATTTTGTTTTTGTTTTTTTTAACACAGAAGGAAAGGCGGACATGGATATGACCCATTCGATTTGCAAGCAGTGTCATATGAGAATCCCCCCTATGTTCATCACTCATTGATGCTGTTTTTGAAGTATGAATAAGTCAGTAAGTAATTTATTCCATTGAAATATCATTGATGTATTATAGAAAAGTGATTTATCTTTTTATAAATGACAAAAGGCACATCTGCCTCATTTTCGTTGTGATACTGTGATACTACTCAGAACCATGATATTTTCATTAGTATCGTACAGTGGGATCCAATTTTGGTACCATAACAACACTAATCTGGAGGGGGTTCATCTGCAAAAACTAATGAAAAACTAAACAACGATATTCGGTATTCAGTACTCGGTATTCAGCCAAGCGTTTAATAATATTCGGCTTTGGCTTCGGCCACAAATTTTCATTTCGGTGCATCCCTAGAATAAAATACTCTTCAAATACTACAAACATGAGGGCTCACCTCCTCTCCACCATCCAGAGCTAGTTTTAGCTGCTGACCCCCTATGCTAACGCTAAATCCACTCAGCAGAAAAATCAACCAACACTGGACACAAACTACCATCCAACTCTGAGAGAGCGAAGAAAACAACACAGTCCATCACCTACTTCATGTGCAAAGATCTATGTCCATACAGCGTTGTTGAAAATGAAGGCTTTTGTTACATACTAAAAATACTGGAACCCAGGTATGTGACTCCGTCTTGACAGTTTTTCACCAACTCAGCCATGCCCAAGCTCTACAGATAAGTGAAGTATGAAGATGAGGAATCTTTGAGTAGAGCAGGAAGGGTGGCATTAACTCGAGACGCTTGGACATCAAGCTCAGTGGATTCATAGGTGACTATAACGGCACATCTCACAGAGAATTGGTGACTGCTGCCTCACGTTCTCCAAACTAGAGCAGTACACCAAAGTCACACCAAAGCAAACATTGCAGACCTCCGGCATAGTGCAGCACAAGGATGGGGGATTGTGGTTGTAACAGACATTGTGTTTGACTCACACACTTAATCTCACTTCACAGGGGGTGTTAAATCTGCCAACAGTTCAGTTTGTCAGGTGTATGCAGCATTTCTGACAGGTTTTATGACAGTGTTGATCAGTCTGTTGGTCAGTTGGTATGTCTATCTTATGAGGTGAAACTGATTTTTTTATTTGAGGAAATAATTTGCAGTTGGACAAAAAGGTAATAAATCACAGTATATTTTATTGAAATTGCAATAATATCATGTCGTATCCTAAGTATAATGATAATATTGTATTGTGAGTCCTCTGGCAATTCCTTCCCCTATGACTAATGCTTATTTTATAGTAGAGGTTGCTGACTTCTGGTCTAACCATTCTTTATGCTAAATTAACCATCTCCTAGATACGTATGACACAGACATAAGAGTTGGGGCTTGAAATACCATGCGCATATGCATGGTAGTGCATGTAACATTTGAGCTATGCATGTAATTCTCATCCATACATGTACTAAACATCTTGTGCAAGGCTTCCACCTTTCATGCACTGACTCTGACACACTGTCAAGCCACACATCCATTTTTGCCAAGCAATAAAAATGCTGCAGTGCAAAAAGAGGACACTGACAGCGCACAGACAAGAGGTGCAACAGCAGCACCATTAAACACTATGGTCAAACCAGCTGCCACTTGAATTTTAATGTCAATTTGTGCTGTTACTGTACTGTAACAGATACTCACAAAACTTTCACCAGCCAAATGGACAAAGGAAAACTTGCATTTCAGCAATAATTAATTACACATCACATAGGTATACTACGCTGGATTGTCAATTCCTGTTCGTAAACACTTGCCGGTGAAAGTGAAAGTAAAAGCCAACCCCTGATTCACTTAGGTGTTTTGCCTTGCTGTTTGTGTTTTTTTTTTCAGAGCTGCATCCCTGGTTGCGTGCTACTTACAGTCCAGCACCTGGTCCATCCATCCATTTTCATCTGCTTATCCAGGGCCAGGTCGAAGGGGCAGCAGGCCGAGCAAAGCACCCCTGACATCCCTGTCCCCAGCAATGCTTTCCAGCTCCTCCTTGGGGGCCCAAAGGCGTTCCCAGGCGGGATGAGATATGTATTCCCTCCATCAAATTCTGACTCTACCCCAGGGCCTGAAACACCTCCAGCGGGAGGCGCCCAAGGGGCATCCTGAGCAGATGCCCGAACCACCTCAACTGACTCGTTTCGAGTCCAGCCATCCTTTTGAGGAAACTCATTTCAGCAGCTTGTATCCGCGATCTCATTCTTTCGGTCATTACACAGAGCTCATGACCATAGGTGACGGTTGGGACGTAGATGGACCAGTAAATCGAAAGCTTTGCCTTCTGGCTCAGCACCCTCTACACCACAACAGACCGGCATCACTGCAGAAGCTGCACCTAACAGCCGATCCATCTCACGCTCAATTCTACCGTCACTCGTGAACAACACCCGGAGATACTTGAACTGCCTCACTTTAGGCAGAAAATCTGCCCCAACCAGGACGGGGTAATCCACCGGTTTCCAGCAGAGAACCATGGCCTTAGATTTGGAGGTGCTGACTTTCATCCCAACCGTTTCACCCTCGGCTGCAAATCGCCCCAGTGCATGCTGGAGGTCACGTTGTGATGAAGCCAACACAAACACATCATCTGCAAAAAGCAGAGATGCAGTTCTGAGGTCCCCGATATGGACCCCTTCCTTCCCCCCCTGCACCTTGAGATCCTGTACGTGAACACCCTCCGAGAACGTGTTTGACTTTACACAGCTCTCACTTTGGGCATACAGGGACAGGATGGCTTGTTGCAGTGAGACTGGTAACCAGTACCAGGTCTGTCCAGTAGCCTCCCCCACCATCTGATCCAACTCATCACCAGGTGGTGATCAGTGAACAGATCTGCTCCTCTCTTCATCTGAGTGTCCAAGACACACGGCTGCAGATCTGATGATACAACCACAAAGTCGATCATCGATCTTTGCCCTTGGCTGTTCTGGCACCACGAACACTTATGAACCCATCTGTTCTCAAACATGGTGTTTGTTATGACCAGTGTATGACAGTCCATAACAAAACACCATTCAGGTTCAGGTCACGCCGGCTCCCAATTACCCCTTGTCAAGTTTCTCCATCATTGCCCATGTGAGCCTTGAAGTCCCTCAGAAGAACTATGGAGTCCCAGCCGGCCCCCTTTCCAGGACACCAGCCAGAGACTTCAAGAAGGCCGAGTGCTCCATACTGCTGTTTGGTGCATATGCACAAACAACAGTCAGAGACCTTCTCTTATAAACCCGCAGTCACATCGAGACAACCCTCTCATTCTCCAGGGAGAACCAAAACACAGCAGTGCTCACACGGTGGCTCATGACTATCCCCACACCCACCTCGTGCCTCTCACCCTGGGCAACTCTGGAAAAAGCAAGTCCAGCCCCTCTCCAGGAGTTTGGTTCCAGAACCAGTGCTGCACTTGGAGGTGGGCCCAACTATATCTAGTCTGTACCACTCCACTTCCTGCACCAGCTCCGGCTCCTTCCCCACAAGAGAGGTGACATTCCACTTCCCCAGAGCCAGCCCAGTGGTTACGTTTGGGAACACCTAGAAGTGGTTGGGTTTACACAACAACAACATGCGGTTGAGTTTTGGCAACAAAAGCACATGGTTTGGCTTTACAATCTCATGGGAAGTGGACATCAGCCTCCTAGTGGTTGTTGGAAAGTTGGTGGTTGTTGGACCCATCCACCATGCCTCCCACCCGCCCCACTTGGACTTCCACCCCCTTGACTTATGCTGTCATCTCGCTGTGTTTCCCGCTAACGCCACCAGGTGCTGTTTAACAGTAAGGGCCACCAGCCACGTACCATGCCAACGTGAAAGGACAGCTTTTTTTTGTCAGTGTCTGACACCAGAAGTCACTAACCAAGTGCCAGTATTTGATGACTTCAGATTGAAACTGCGTTGCATCCAGCGTCTTCACCTGTAAGACTGTCTAAGACCAGCCACCCTAACAGCTGATGCAACAATTGGTTTGCAGAACCAAAGAATTTCTGCATAAACCATCAGAAACCATCCCAGGGAAATTCATCTTTATGCTCATCTTCCCCACCAGGGTCTTGAGAGCAGTTTGTCATCTTAACCAACTTAAGCAGTTGTGAGGCTGGTTGGATGTACTGCCAAATTCACTGAAACAATATTGGAGACTTCTTATCCGTCATATCCATCCATCATAGTTTACAGACCATGTTCTTGGTTCAACTTTGACCAACCATATACAGTACATACACATTTTTGCTGTACAATTAGGTATTGCTACCAGCACTCAAGATGTGCTTGTGGTTCGCATAACCTGGATAAACTGTTGGCTTGTTAACATTCTGTCTGACCGCCTGCCTGCTCCTATTTCTTGCCATGTCAGACATTGCTGTGGCAGTGGAAGAATGGCCAGAACTAAGAAGATCATTGTAATAAAACTGAATTATTCTTTTCTGCCAAACTCTCTGTCTGGGTTTACTTTATTGCAAGCACATGTGCGTATTTGTGTGTCTACACCCCACAGCTTATGTATGTCTTCTTTCTGTATAGAACATAGTGAGATTATAGCCAAACAGTGCAGCTTTAGGCGGCCTTTATCTGTGCGTGCATAAACAGAAATGCAATAATTCAAAGTGGAGCTTCAAAAGCAACGGCACTGATGTTCAAAGACAGACAAGCTAAAGACTCAGTGCAGATCAGTCATAATTCCTTTACAGCGTGTGTGTGTGTGTGTGTGTGTGTGTGTGTGTGTGTGCGGGTGTACTCGTCAGAGACAGAGAGGGAAGACTGGATGTGAGAGAGGAAAGTAATGAGGGAGAGAAAGAAGAGAGGTGAGTAAGGGATAGACATGCAACAAGGTAGAAATGGATGATGGAGGAAGAGAAGCAACGAGACTTCTGCCTTCTCACCTTAGCTTAAACTTAATACTCACGCATTTCATTTAACTCACCACCCACACACTGCTGCCTCTCATCACACACACACACACACACACACACACACAATCATAGCAGACGCAAAACAAAGACAGCCAGCAATTATGAGACGGCGTACACAAACACCACCTACTGAGCCACGCATCCAAAACACACATTTTATCTGAGTACAGCAGCACCTCCTAACACTTCACAATGTCCTCACAAAACATAATGTATTACACACACATACATTGAGACACACACAGAATCAGTGACAAAGACAGATACAGCGCATCATCAAGCCACCTCGTAGGTGGTCTCTCTTTTCTCAGTCTCTCTCCTACACTCCATCTCTGTCTCTTTCATCCTGCCTGCTCCACTTCCACGTTCAGTGTGACGACGTCGCCTCCAGGAGAATGTGGTTGAAGATTAAGCTGCAACTTTCAGGACGAGCGACGTGGGCTTCTGATGAATGCTGATGAATTCAATGACTGGCCACATGCCATCTGTCCCATGTCTGTTTTTAAACTGGATTCCTACTGACGCCACACTTAGCCACTGTTAAACTATAACTCTTGTACGCTGCAATATTCTGCAGAGTGCACCTCCTATGTTTTTTGTCAAAGCTAGTTAATCACACAGAAATGCAGTTGTGACTTTTCTCATACCAGGCATAGGCTAATGTTCTCAAAATACTCAACACTGAAGTGTTTTTGGCTGGACTGCAGCATGTGAGGCCAGTAAGAGTTGGTGTTTTCCCATTGGCAGTTGCTCTTTTCAAATGAAGAGGTGCTGACAGTCCTGTATTACTGTTAGTGCTTTCCATTTACATCGGAGGTTGGAGCTGTGAGTGATGTCACATCTGAGTTGATCACATTACACTACAACAAGCTGGAATACCAATATGTTGTTAGCATTACCAGTTAAGGTATGGTTAGCCATTGTAAGCAATACCAGTTGATAACAATACATAAGGCTATGCTGTATTTTGCACATACAAACACTGTAGCACCACGTCCACAGATAGAGTTAGGCTAGCCTAATTAAGCTTATGAATGCACCATAATATTTTAGACAATACTGTGAAGACTGCAAAATATTAACATAATCACTAATTTATCCCATTATTCCTACCTCGTCTGTCTGAATTATGTTGCATGGACACAATGGTACAAGGAGTTATAAGGAACTACTGTTTAAACTGTTTAGTGGTGCTATCTTTCAGTCAATGTAAAGTTAGGAGTGGTAAATGTAAGTTAAAGTGTGTCGCTAATGTAACCAGTTAGAAGTCAAAGTGGTGATGTGGTCTTAAAATGTAGGCTGTGGAAGGTTTCTTAAAAATTTTTTAAAAGGGGTTCTTCAGGATTCTTGCATAAAGCCTCCCTTGACTTGCTTCTTCCAAACATCTGTGATCTGATGTTTTAATCCCTAATTTGACTGATGCAACTTCTTACTATTATTGACTCTTTTTTTTCCTCTCTACATTCATGTTGAGAGTAGCATAGGACTTCAAACTTGATATATGAAAAAACAAAGTGGTGCATAAAAAATAGCCAGAATGCAGGAAATTAAGTGTCTGACCCACAGACCCCCCCTCTTGATTTTTTTCCCCAAGGCATGGGGCCACTACAAAGGTATCCCTTATTTCTACACACTGAAGGTGGCAACCTTAGTTACTGGTTAAGAGGTGTAGGCCTTTTGAAAGAAAAGTGAACTGACACTGACATCCCTGATTCGGATGTCACCCCTCTGTAATAAACATTTGAATTAGTAACTGTAATTTAAATACAGTGAGCATAGCGTTAGTTCAGGCAGGACATGATGTCAAGCTCAGCTCACATCCCAACTACATCAACTGATCTCCAACAGCTCAATCACCTGATGGATCAGCTGATTGATGGAGAGGAGTCAGCTGATAGATCACATGATTCCTTTCTATGCAACCAATTGGCAAATCTCATCCAGGGTGCCCTATTTAAACTGCTTTGACCTTTGACCTGGCTGCTTCTTCTGCGAGCCGTTTTACAGTCCCCCTCCAATCCTCCTCCTTTTCATGCTGTGTCTGACTTATCAGTGTCATTTCTGTTTGTCATTGATGTATGCTCCGTTCTGGTGATGTGTCGCTTGCGAACGAGCCAGCTCTAAGAGCCGAGTCTTTGTAGCAAACCAGAAGAGCCAACTCCCGTGGGGGAGAGCCGAATCTTAAGCGGCGGAGGACAGACTAGGAACATACCATTACGTGAAAGAAGGAAGGGGGGCAGACGTTCCAAAGTGGCACAGGCCAGGTACACACAGAGTGACAGAGAGATGGGGGAGCTGGATTTAAATGCAAGCGCATTTGGAAAAAGTGAAGAAATGAGCGAAAACCGAAAAAGAAGCAGCATCTTTGTTTGCTGTGGTTGCTGTGGTTCTGTGTTCAGTTGTTCATTTAAAGGTTTGATTAAAATGTTAAACATAAAAATAGGCTTTTATGAAAACACTAAGTGAAAAATTGCTTACCACATAAACCATTTATAATTTTTTACTAGTTACTCCCAAAACTGGACATAGTTATAGCAACTATGGTAACTATAATCAGCGTTTTTTTGCCCTTCAGTCGTGCAATGACTTAAACAATCTGTTTCATTTTCTTTATTTTTGTTCCTATTTGTTAAAACAGCAGTTGTTAGCATTGCAGATGAACTAGTAACATGGTGGATAGTTGTTATAATATGGCCACACAATTGCTTGACTAATCACAACTGCTGTTACCGCTAATTCAGTAGTACATAGAATATAGTCTGTTTGATGCGTACACGTGTACACAGGCTGACTGATTCACATCTGACTCCCCGCTGCTCTGTGTTTCCCTCTCTAACAGCTCGGCCTCTGTTTGTTTGCTTTCTATTTCTACTTGAAAGAGAGGGCTAACGCAGATCCAGCAAGAGTTTGCATACAGCATATTACATGCACTGACGATGACCCAGAAAACAAATCTGAGACAGAGAAAGGAAATTATGAGAAAGACTTCCGTCATTTCATCAGCGATTTCCACAGAGGTTTCACTCCCTTCCAAATGTTTTCTGAACTTGGAGGAAATAAAAAAAAAAGAACTTGTTTGAAAGAAAAAGTGGGGATGTTTCTGAGACCATTTTCACATCCCGTTGCATCTTTTTCTCTCCCTTACACACACACACACACACACACACACACACACACACACACACACACACACACGAAACGGTCTTTCAAGTGTGCAAATAGACGACACAAAAGCAGTGAGGGACAGATGGGAAACGGTTTGCTTAAATTTACAGTCACTTGAAATTCTGTTGAGTTTCCCAATGTTAAAAACCATAAAGGAGTGTCAAACCTCCTCGTTATGCTCTCCTCCAGCAGCACTCACTGCTGGGTAAACACGAGACAGGGGGGTGAAGAAAAAAAGATAGGAAGGGAGGAAAGTGGGGAGAGGGAGAGAATGAGAATGAAGGAAGATGAGGCTTAGGGGAGGAAGGAGAAAAATGGCAAGCTAAGGAACGAGGAAATAGGAGAAAGGAAGGAAGGAAGGAAGGGAGTGAAGGAGGAGAGAAGAAGAGCGTGCTACAAAAAGACAGCAGTCATGAAAGTTTAATGCCCTCGCTGTTACCAAGCTAAAGGGAGCAAGCTGGGAGGAGAAGGAGGGAAGCCGGAGAGGTGAAGAAGAGGTCCAAAGGAGAGGTGGGAAGGGGGAGGGGCGCAACACCTGACAGAGGATAGAGACAGAGGGCCAGAAATCACACACACTCACATGGCTGCAGAGGTAGGTGCAGAGTGGGAGGCACGCTGCTTCTCCTGGGGCAAAAATAAAAACACACACTCGCATTTAAAGTGCCTACACGGCAATCGCATCATGGTCGTCACTTATCTATTATTCAGCAGTTAAGGGGAACAGAGTAGAGCAGGCGCTAAATAAAGAGTTGTATCAGAGACTAAAGACTGTAGACCTGAGTCATAGCTAGAGAGAGAGGGGACTGTGTTTTTTTTTGTTTGTTTGTTTTATTAGGGGGGCACCTAGACAAAATCTAAATACCAAAATGAAAGGCAGGGTTAGTCTGGTTTGAACAATCCCATCTCCTCAGGAAGAATATATTATATTATCTTAAAATTAGTATAAAAAATATATTAGATTAGATTATTATGGTACATTCCAACAGTGCTCCAAATTTATGAATGGTCCAGTTTATTCCAGAGTGCACTCTGGCACTTTGAGTATTTCCAAACGCACCCATATTAAAGCATTTTGTGGCCAATTAGCCACAAATTTTTCTCAGTAGTTGGCGGAGACCAAATTAAGAGCTAAAATGAACATGAATACTGACCTTACATTAACAAGGTGGCCATAAACCAACCAAATCCACAGAAAAAAATGTTGGCATTGTATATTTCTGCACACCACAGATACTTTCTGTAATAATCTTTATGTCATAACACTGCTGTAGTCCATGTGTGGTTAGGTTTATGCACAAAAAGTTCTTGGTTATGATCTTGTTTTAGGGGGCACAATCCTGGCAGGAAAGGCAGAAATGCCAAAAAAATCAAAAGAAAAAAAAACGGTGTTTCCTTACACTGTGCTGATATAAAAAGCTTTGCAAATAAAACAAAAACAAACAAAAAACAACAACAAATAGAAAAACCAAACCAAAAACAGCTTTTTGTTACACTATCCCAGTATTAAAAAAAAGAAAGAATTTTTGTGACACTATCCTAGCATAAAAAGCTGTAATGTCTCAGCAATAATAATAACAAAAACAGTGCTCGTAGTGACACTGTGTGGGTAGAAAATGCTGCAGTGTCTCAGCAAAAAACAACCTCTTTCTGTGACACTATCCCAGTCGAAACTGCCACCATGTCTCGGTAAAAAATAAATGCTTTTCATGCCTAAAAAGCCTCAAGAAACACAACAATGACTCGCTAAGTAACAACACGTTTTGTGGTGTACTGGTCTCGAACTGTGGTCTGCAGCTTGGCAGGCTTCTTACCTAAATGTTACACTACATGTGCCACACCTGATACCAAAGTCAGCTCATTTACTACGTCACTTTAGAAACATCAATATGATATGTACAATTGTCACGTATTTGTGGTTTGCAGGAAACATACAATGCTGACATTTTCTTCTGGCGACTGGTCTGCAGTAACACGACTCAGAATGAATGCTTATGTTGCTTTGTATTTGGAAATTTATAAGGTGTTTTTGGGATTGGCATTCTTCTACCCCTAAGTGGCCAAAAAAAATAACATTAGCATTAGTATTAGTAACATTAACTGCTAGCAATTATGAACAAACTGGCCTGATCTAGCTTAAAGCTAAACATTATCCATGGTGACAAAGATGAAAACATTTTTTAAAATGTAAAAGTAGCTATTGGATAGACTCTGCATATTGACTGATCGCTAAGCCAAATAAACAGGGAAAAGAGACAAGGGATAACAGGGAAAAGTGTTGATAAAGAGTATTTGTCTCTTGGCAAAACTGCCTGGATCATAATTATTTTAACCTTAGTAGTCTCTAATCCACATGGCATGATACCTGAACATGGGACTTTCACAGAAGAATGTCCGTTCTGCCTTAGCTGAGGCTTGAACTCACAACTTCTGAGACTGAGGTCCATCTTCTATCTCACTGAGCTAATTGGCCAGTGACAGCTCATGTGTGGCTTCACAAATTGACTAAGCCAAGCATCAGGGTGCCAGACAGTAGCCATCCATGCCATGGAAAGGCAAATGTCAAAGTTAAAGTTCCAAAGCTGTAGCACATATGGTTGATTTGTTATGAATTTCCAAAGTTGTGAAATCTAGAGGATTGCTGTAGCGCCACCATCAGGACTATTGTCTTGTGTTTCCAGTTGAGGACATCTGGCATGGGACTGGACCTTTATGAAAAGCTTGGGTAGATTTCTCATATGGAAATGTTGCACGAGCTGAGGCTTAAACTCACAATCTTTAACACCAAGAACCATCCTCTATCTCACTGAGCTAACTGGCAAACGGAAATGTCACATGTAACTTCACAAATTGACTAAGCCAGTCACCTGTGTGCAAGACAGCAGCTGTTAGTGTGTAAAGGCAGATTTCAAACAGCTGTCAAAAATTCAGTTATTAAGACAAAAAAAATGCCATTTTTGCACTGACTCCAATTGTTCGCATGAGAGCGAAATTCAGAATACTGTAAAAAATTCAGTTTTTGAGATAAAATTCTGATATTTTCCAAACATCATCTACCATGACTCCAAAATTTTGTCATTTTTTTAATGAACATTGAAAATGTATTTAGCAAGAATTTGCAAGTATATGTTTACAATACAGTTTACAGTCAAACATTTGATGCACTGTAGGCTCAATTTTCGATAAATCAAAAATCTGTGTGGATCCTTTGTGTAGGACAGTCTGAAGATGCTCTGTAGCAAGTTTGGTGTCAATTGAGCAACTGGGGCTACATTTTGGTGAATGCTGCAAATCTGTAGCACATATGGTTGATTTGTTGTGGATTTTCAAAATTTTGAACTTTAGAGGCTTGCTGTAGCGCCACCATCAGGACTATTGGCCTGTTTTTGCAGCTGAGGCAATCTGGCATGGCACCTTTGTGCAAAGTTTGGTGATTTTTCGGGCATGGGAAGTAGGATTTCCTCAGAAGAAGAAGAACATGCAGGATAACAATAGGGTACTGGCAGCTTAGGCTGCCTGGCCCCTAATTACACAGAATAAATGCTAGTGTTTCTCAGTATATCCTGAATTTTTAAATAGGGCATCTATGTATACAAAAAAAAATAATAAATTTAAAAAATAAATCAATTACTGCAGCTTTAACATAGAAAAGACTTTAACTTCTTTTTAGTAATCCTGATGCATAAAGACATATTCTGTTACTGCAATGGAGTTGCCATTCAGTTATTTTATAGGGGTGGGGCATACAGTATAGTATTTCAATATTTTGCATGGCAATATTGTATCGATACATAGACACGAGAGGTCTCAGTCAGCAGCATTTGGCAGGAAGTTCATCAAAACAAAGATGGAGGAACTGGAGCAAGAAATCTGCTATCTGTGTTTAAATCAAACTTCAGATTTATTTTGGATTTAACACAGAAGGAAAGAAGGACTTGGGTATGACACATGCGATATGCAAGCAGCATCATATGAGAATAAAATACTCTGAAAATACTACTTACATGAGAGCTCACCTCACACTCCACCATCCAGAGATAGCATTAGTCGCTGACAGCCAAGCTAAAGTTAAACCCGCTCTGCCAAAAATCAACCAACACTGGACACACTTAGTTTGAGAAAACTACCATCCGACTCTGAGAGAGCGAAGAAAATAACACGGCCCATCACTTACTTCAAAGATCTATGTCCGTACACTGTTGTTGAAAACAAAGGCTTTTTTTACATGCTAAAAACACACAATCGTTGAGTAGAGCAGGAAGGGTGGCATTAAATTGTGATGTCTGGACTTCAAGGTCAGTGGATTCATATGTGACTAACAGCACATTATCTCACAAACATTGCAGACCTCCTGCAAAATACAGCACAAGAATGTGGGATTGCGGTTGTAATAGACAACACTTCTAACATGGGTGTTGCCATGCAGTTAGCAGGATACCTGCATGTGAAGTATTTTTGCTCACATGCTTAATTTGGCCTCGCACAGGGCGTAAAATCTGCCCACAGTTGAGTTTGTCAGGTGTGTGCAGCATTTCTGACTGGTTTAATGATGCTGTTCAGTTGCTGCAATAAAAATGATTAAAGTCAGATGAACAGACTGAAAACTTGCTTTGGGAAAACAATTTGCAGTTGGAAAAAAGGTAATTAATCACAGAATATTATATCACAATACTCAGCATACCATAATATTGCAATAATATCGTATTTTGACCTAAGTATCGTGATAATTGTCATGATAACGTTTGTTTTGGTGTTTGGTTTTGTGTTTGGGATGTTCTGTGTTTTTGCTTTTTCCCCCTCCCTTTTCTCTCCCTGGCAGTGTGTTTGCAGCTGAGGGTGTGGCTGGCCAGCTCTTCATAATGAGGCACACCTGGTGTTCATCCAGTAATCACTCCTGCAATAAAGCCTGGTCAAGACACCACTCCTGTGCCAGATTATTCCGTCTCAGGCCGTAACGTAGTGGCTCCAGTCTTTTGTGAAGAAGTGAATTTCGTGTTTTTTCGTCGCTTTTAAGCGCTTTTGTTTTTGTGCAGCTACTGGTATGCCTCCTGCCGTACCTGATCGCAGCTTCCAGTGCTTCAGTGTCTCCACATGCTGAGTCCGTTCCAGCAACACCAGCCAGTCCTCCGCTGCCTCCATTTGCCACTTTTTCTGATTTTGAACTTAGTGTTTTTCAATAAACACTTTGAACTGTTTTTTTGCTTCCATCTCTGCATTTGGGGTCCAAACACAAAACCAAAACATAACAATAATATCCTATCATGGGTTCTCTAGTGCGTCCCACCCCTAATCATTTACAGAATATGATGACATTATATAAACGACCTCAGGTATATTCTTGGCATTATTGTACTGCATTTAGTTGTGACGTATCATCTGACACTGATACTACTATATCTGTTATAAACTATGACCCAACATACACAGAAACTTTTCAAGCAGCATAATTCACTTTTCTATTGCTGATCCATACTCTGAGTATGTTCTAACCCTCAGTGTTGCACTGCAGGAGCGCTCTGATAAGTTTCTACGCACATTCAAATACATTCTGACACCTATTTTTGCTGTGACTTTGGTCACCATTGGAAACCATTGTAACTGCTGTGAGTCTGAGCTGACAGCAGCTATGGCTCTGCAGAAGAGCGAGCCCACAGGTGGGGGGTACTGAAGTATTCCTTTAAAAACCCCTTTGCTATTGCAACAATAAGGGATGTTTTTCTACCTTGATTCTCCCCATGAGTACAGTTCATAAAAGAGGAAATGCCCTGAATATTCGTTTCATGTTTCATAGAATCTGTGGATGGAGACTGTTCTCAGAAAAAGCTGGTTGTTAATGCCAGTAAAGTCGGACAGAGAGGGAGACAGACAGAAGGAAAGAGCAAGAGAACAAAGCCTTTAAGAATTAAAGCTGCTCCTCTCTTGACCCCAAGTCAACTGCGAAGCACAATGAGATCCATATTTAAACAACATTCACTGCAGTATATTCCCGCTCCGCTCTGCCAGCTCACACTATCACACGCCATGAATAAAGACGTCACTCAAGTCTGCAGCGAGGGCAGCACACACAAACAAACACGCAAACACTCAGAGAAAGCGTTGGCTCGGCTTACGAAATCCACGTGGATGCTTGTTGGGGTATGTGTGTGCTCACAGCCACGAGTGTGTGCTGAGAGGCTGATCAAAGCAGCCATTATTGGAGACAATTGGACTGAAGTACTCCTGCACATGAGCTCGAGCTCTGCCCCTCGCCCTCAATATCCCTTTCCTCTTCCTCCCTCTGAACCTCTCTCCTCTGTCTCTCCTCTTACCTGTCCCATACAATCAGCCTCCATCTCCCACAATCCCATGCTCGCTTCTGCACCAACGGCAGCTTTTCAACACTGCTTACAATAGCCCTTCAAGCAGGAAAGGCTCTTCAAGCCATGCAATGTGCTTGTCAGAAAATTTGTTTCACCTTAAACACACACACACACACACACACACACACACACACACACACATATACACACACAGTCACTGGAAGTAAATGAAAGGGTAAGCTGAGAGTTGTATCAGTAAAGATTATGAAGGAAATAATCCCTAACAAAACACAAACTTAACTAGAATTACTGCCCTGTGGTTGTATGCCTCATTGCACCAGTCAGGTTTCTCATACAGTTTACCCTTCACACCTACTGTACCCACGACAGCAAGGAAGATCTATACAATCAGCACAGTGTTTTATGCAGAATATTATGATGTCACAGTGAAGCTGACCTTTGACCTTTTGGTTATAAAATGCCATCACTTCATGATTTTGTCCTTTTAGACATCTGTGTGAAGTTTTGTCATAATTAGCATATGAATTGAATTATGGCCAAAAACATATTTTGTGAGGTTACAGTGACTTTGACCTTTGACCACAAAATTCTAATCAGTTCATTCTTCAGTTCAAGTGGCTGTTTGAGTAATTCTCTAAAGGTGTTCTTAAGCTATCGTGTTTATGAGAATGAGACAGATGCAAGGTCACAGTGACCTTGACCTTCAACCACTGAAATCCAATCAATTCAGTGTTGTGACCAAGTGAACAACTGTGCCAAATTTGAAGAATTCCCTCACAGTGCTCTTGAGATATCGTATTCACAAAAGTAAAACGGATATGACCTTTGACCTGTGACCACCAAAAATGTATTAGTTCATTGTTAAGTCCAAGTTGATATCTATGCCCAATTTAAAGATGTTTGATGAATTGACTGGCGTCTTGTTCCCCTGAACTATATACAATTGAGCACCTAAGGGACATCAGTACCTCGACAGACTGTCCAGGAGCTCACTGATGCCCTGGACCAAGTCTGGGAGGAGATCCTCCATGACACCATCCGCTGAATCATTAGGAGTATGTCCAGACATTGTCAGGAGTGTGGGGGCCATACACACTACTGAGTCACATTATGAGTTGCCATGATAAATTTCACACATTGGATCAGCCTGTGATTTCAATTTTTCACTTTGATTTAGTGTGAATCTAGCCCTCAGTGGGTTGATGATTTTGGTTTCCACGGATCATAGTTACATCATTTTGTTCACAAAAAATCATTAAAGATTTTCAACTTAACTTCAAGTCATTCAACAAGATGTAATGTGTGACTTAAGTGTTCCCTTAAAATTTTTTGAGCAGTGTATATGCCAATCTGAAAGAGCAAAGGACTCTGGTGAGAAAAGGCATGTGCTTTACGATGAATAAGAATGGTGTGATGGTGGATACATGAGGTGCTGTCATGTTCCTGCTGTGGATTACTGCTTTACATTGTACAGAAGCGACTGCAAAGCAGCTGCAAAAATGGCTACAGGTGGACAGTTGCCATGGATTACCAGAACCATCCAGAAACACGCAAGAAGACATGAAAATGGACTAAATTACAGAGCACAAGTTAAAGGAGCTGATAGGATCAAATTTCACTGGAGTTGTACCTTGTAGAATTCAACTTAATAAATATTTGATTGATTGATCAATTGATTGATTGATTGATCGATCCTATACACCGGACCTTTAAATAAGTAAAGTAGAATTATTTTTTTAAAAAAGATAACAACTTTGTGGTTGCCTCCAATTATTCACTCTCGCACTCAGCACCTGTACATTTAGTTCAAGATTGGAAGGGTGCAGTAAAAAAATATAGAAACACACACACACACCACACACAGTGACTGACAACTGGACCTACATGGAGCACCATGACAACAGAGGGCAGAAGTTTGGCATCAGTTACCAGGGCTGTGAGCTGTGATTTTACCCAGGTAAGGCAGCTCTCCTCAGGGGAGAACTCTTCCTCCTCCTCCTCCTCCTCCTCCTCCTCCTCCTCCTCCTCCTCTGTAGTCTTTGTAAACCTCCACCTCCTCTTCCCCTGCCATCCCCTCATTTTCCAACTTCCTCTCTCCCTGCGTGAATTTCATCTCCTGCCTCCTCAGTCCTCCCCTCTTTTCCTCTCTTCTCCTTGCCTCTCCCCCCTCTCTCCTGCAGTGTTCACCGTCCCTGACAAAGCCTTGAGCGGCTGCCAGCGGCCCCTGAGAGCCGACTGACTTCCTGCTAAAAATAAGATTCGCAGAGAGCTGCCACCGAGGTCTGAAATTGGAGGGAGGTTTGGAGAATGTGGAAAAAGAAGGAGGAGTAGGGAAAATCAGCAGTGAGAGAAAGAAGTGATGGAAGTGGAAGAATAAGAAAGACAGAAGAAAGAAAGAGAAACAAACTGAAGGAGGTACACCAAACAAAATAGGAGTAAAAGCAGAGATGAAGAAAAAGATTGAGACGAGACTCCACCAGAGTAGAAAGTTTGGGAGCAGAAAGCATTACCTGACCGAGGCTCTGTAATGAATACACTAAACCTGATCTCCCTGTAAATCTGCTCTGCACACACTGAGCAGCAGGAGTTACATTCATCTCCAGAATGGGACAGTGTGTGTGTGTGTGTGTGTGTGTGTGTGTGACAGAGACGGGGAGCAGGAGGGAATGAAAGAGAGAAAGAATAGGAATAGCCAGATTATAAATATTTATATGAGCAGACGAGAGGAAGAGGAAGAGCTGGCAGAGTTGCAGGGGAGAAGGAAATAACGGCAGAGGAGAGGAGGAAGGGATGAAGAGAGGAGAGAGTGACTTCAGAGGCAGCAGCAGGCGCGTTTGGCTCGGTTTATCTTTTCTTTCCCGTCTCTCCCGTTGCCTCTCTCGCCGCTGGAGTGCGGGGCTAGCGGATTTGCAGCTCGTGCTCCCTGCAGCTCGTGTGTGTGTGTGTGTGAGGAGGAGAAGGACAACAAGTTCTCCCCTTATCTCCCCCCTCTCCACTCCCCTCCCTCAGAGAAAGAGATGAATACACAAAGGGCCTCGCACCCGCTAGCAGGCTTCTGCCGTTCCCAGGGAGGTTTGTGCCGGTGTTGATGACGCTGACGACAATGATGATGATGGCAATGATAGCGGGACTGCTCTGCTAGCTCAACTGTTGTAGATTCACCGATTCAACAGTTTTTCTGTCGTGCAGCTCCGTACGAGGTCACTTCATTCCAGTTTCCAACAGATATCACGCAGGGATGATAAGACTTACACTTGCTCCCAACTCAGTGCAGAGATAAGATGCTTTCAATGGAGGCTGGTGATGCACAAAGTCAAAGAAGAAAAGTCTGAGCTCGGTAAATTTCCAACACCTCTGCCTGACAGAAGGAGACAACTCAGAAATATATTGCAGAAATCTCTTCACATAGTTACAGTAATAAACCAGAAATATTCTAATATGACTAAATGTCTGATGTGCTACCCTTTAATGCCAATTATATCACATTATAGTAATTCAACATACTTGTAGTGGTCAAACATATGTGGACAGCCTCTTCTATGCAAATGGATAGCTTTAACAAACTAAAGTTACTGCCTGGCGGTTGTCCCCCTCCACACAGCAGTCAAGTTTCTCATGGATGGAAACATGGATGCTCCACACACATCTTACGCCCAGCAGCACAGAGGAACTACACAAGGTATTCTTGAGATATCGTTTACGCAAGAATAAGATGGATGCAAGGTCATATTAACCTTGACCTTTCACCACCAAAATCTAATCAGTTAATTCTTGAGTCCATGTGGACATTTGTGCCAAATGTGCAAAAAATTCCCTCAAGGTGTTCTTAAGATATCACATTCACAAAAATGAGACAGATGAGGTGACAATGACCTTGACCTTTGACCACCTAAATCTGATCTATTCATTGTTGAGTCCAAGTGGATGTTTGTGCCCAATTTGAAAAAGTTCACTCTTGATCTATTGAATTCATGAGAATGGCATAGATACAAGATCACAGTGACGTTGACCCTTGATCACCAAAATCTAATCAGTTTCACGAACACATTTTAGGGTACTGTTTAGCTGCAACACGAGAAAGTTTGCTCTGCCCAATGACTGGAGCTTCATTTTGGCTCAGCTGTTTTCAACATGGCAGCTAGATCACCAACTTTGGCCGCAGTTCATGAGCAGTGATTGACATGCTTGACAGCTGTGTTAGAGACTCCTTGGCTCTGATTGGGTGTTCAGACGCAGTGGATTCTTGCAAATGGTATTTGAAGCACTAGGAGGAGAAGGAACAGAATTGTTTTTACAGATTATCTATTATCTGATTACTGTCAGGATTTAGTGACAGTTTAAGTAAATATTACATAAAGGTTTTGTTTTGTTTTGTTTTGTTTATAAAAAAGTT
The DNA here is from genome assembly GCF_011397635.1 of Epinephelus fuscoguttatus. Lineage (NCBI taxonomy): Eukaryota > Metazoa > Chordata > Actinopteri > Perciformes > Serranidae > Epinephelus > Epinephelus fuscoguttatus. Next base: position 33,698,436 of record NC_064773.1, read on the forward strand.
ACCACCTACAGCTTTAAAGCTATTGCATATCACATTATAGTGATGCAACATACTTTAATACTAAAAAAAAATAGCTACACCAAACAAACTTTTCAAGCAATTTCACTGTCACAGATACATCTCCAGTGTCAGAGAAACATCATGAGAGTTTTACCTCAGATGGTGCGCAATCTTGAATCTAGATGGTTTGGTGTAAGGTTGTCATAAAACTCAGTCTGATCTGTCTTGAGTCAGTCTTTTTTTTGTCTTGATGATCCAACAACATCAAAAATGTTTAATGTTGTTATAAGTTTTTAGTCCTGGCTCATGCAAATACTGAAGTTCAACACTGCCAACAATCAATAGCGGTGCTTTCTCCAGCACTAAACAGGAAGTAGCTAAGCGGGTAGACAGTAAACGTGAAGGGGACTCTGGGGAGGTGCAAGAACATGACTTGCCTCTCTAGTGCTGTGGAAAAAGAGAAGAAACTGGTGGAGTTGTAGAGCTAACAAGAGTCAGTGTTTCATTTAGCCTGTATCTGATCTGCTAACCAGCACTTATTCTAGAGAGAAATCTTAATTTTTGAAGAAGTTCTCCTCTCATCCCCAAGTCTCCTCCCACTTAAATATCATAACTAACAAACAGAGGCTGGCAACGAGTTGTGGCAACTAAATTCATAATGAAGAGTTTGTATGCAAATACAGTTCATCTTTATGGACTATATTGATGCTGAATTAACCAGAATATTGATAACATGTGACGCCCTTTATCTCGTGTTAAATGTTTCTGCAGACACGTAAAGATTAGGGGTGCAACAGTACAGGTAGCCCATGGTACGGTCTCTACCTCAGTTTTTGGGCCACGGTTTTGGTTCGGTTTCTGTACGTGTTTTGTGCATGAAGAGAAAAAATTTTTTCCCCCAAAATTATCTCTTTATTTTGCTTGACTTTGCACTTGACATGCTGCTGTGTTGTGCTACAGCCTATTCAAGTGTTGGAATTTCTTATTTACGTGGCAACGCCTGAACACAACACAGGCTCCGCTCCATAGACTGGCTTGGTTCTAATTGTCGGTCAGAAAAATGCGGCCTGGGCCGCGTTCTTGTGTGCTCACGTCTGTGTGTGTTTGTGTGTGTGTGTGTGTGTGTGTGTGTGTGTGTGTGTGTGTGTGTGCATGCACAACTCCGCCATGAGCAATACAGAGAGCAGAGGAGGATGGTAAACGTAAATAAATAAGATAAATATGTGTAAATAAGATAAATGACATAAGGCTATTTAGTTTACTGTTCTTTACTTGGCAGGGGAGGAGGGTGGCTGGTTGATTTTTATTTTATTTATTTATTTTATTTTGATCCCCCCTATGTTCATCACTCATTGATGCTGTTTTTGAAGTATGAATAAGTCAATAAGTAATTTATTCCATTGAAATATCACTGATGTATTATAGAAAAGTGATTCATCTTTTTATAAATGACAAAAGGCACATCTGCCCCATTTTCGCTGTGGTATCGTGATACTACTCAGAACCGTGATACTTTCACTGGTATCGTACCGTGGGTCCCAATTTTGGTACCGTGACAACACTACCATGAACTGGCATTAACAAAAAAAATACTATACAGAGGAGCAGCTAGAGACTGTAAATACATTGAACTTATGCTGCTGAAAACACCATCTATATAGAACTACGGCCTTGTACTTGTATGCTTCTGCGCACCAGTCAAGTTGTACTTACAGTTCACATGCATGTCTGTGAAAACACACATCACACACATCTTCCCCCCGACAGCACAGAAGATCTATACAATCAGCACAGTTTCAAGGTGGACACCCAAAATTAGTGTCACCAATTCAGTATCTGACCAAAAATCTCCCCTTCTATTCCTGAGAGATGACACTGAATAAGGGCTGGAGGAGTGTTTATGCAGAATATTATGATGTCATAGTCAAGTAGACCTTTAACCTTTTGGATATAAAAGGTCATCACTTCATCATTATGTCCTATTAGACATATGTGTGAAATTTTGCCATGATCTGCATATGAATTCTTGAGTTATGGCCAAAAATATGTTTTGTGAGGTCACAGTGACCTTTGACCTTTGACCACCAAACTCTGATCAGTTCATTGTTGAATCCAAGTGGACATTTGTGCCAAAATTGATGAACTATCCCTCAGGCGTTCTAGAGATATCTTGTTCACAAGAATAGGATGGACAGATGGACAGACAGACAACTCTAACACATAACGCGTCCAGCTACAGCTATTGCCAGCACAAAGGATTAAAATAGGACTTGATATAATGAAAATCTTCAGTATTAAAAAGGTGAGGGAAATATTGAAAGCTATGTGAGGATCATCTCGAGTGAACTTTACTTGCCTGGTTTGTTTCAGCGGTTTGTTCCTGCTCTTTCCAGACAGAGCTCTGCTGTCAGTGTTCAACTACACAAATACGAACCAGGACGTCCCTGCAGTCTGGGTCAGAGCTGAGAGGAGTGTAACACAAACCAGACCCACACCGCCCCACATCACACTTAAAGGACCTGACTGCGGCTTTTGCATGTTTAACACAAATCACAACTCTTTACATTACTTGGGTTCATTTTCCAAAGAATGACATCAGTTTTTACTTGAGTTACTTTCTGTTATTTCCGGGCAGCTGTTGGTTTTAATTCATGTGCAATGAATTTACTTGCAGAGACCTCCTGCCCATCACAATGAACATTCAGTCAACTTGATTCTTTTGCCAATTTAGCCTTGTGTGTAAGTGCAGTTCTAAGCAGAAAACCTTCTTAAAAACTCTCCTTTGTGGTGCGTTGAAGGAAGTCAAAGATTTGAGAATCAGCTGCCACAAAGCGCTGCATTCATGAGCTCTATTGTGAGAACACTGAAGAAAATGTTGTCGCTTTTTACATTTAAAAAATGTGCTGTTAACCCAAATATCTGATTTTCTCAAAGTGTCCTTGAACTCACCGGCAAGGAAGATTCAGATAGTGGGGAAATCTCTTTAAATATGCATGGTCTGTGTGGGAAAATGATCAGCAGTAAAGAAGAGCAGATTTTTAATTTGCAGTCAGTGTTCTAAAATGTGAAGAACCTCTGGTAGCTACAGTCCTTTAACGTACGATAAAACCAGTTAAAAAAGTGCATGTAGCCCTGAAATACTAAAAACTTAAAAGAATCCTCTGATATTTAAAGTTTTTTTGGAAAAACTTTGAGCACAGCACCCACACTGAGTAAATTTAGCCTGGCACTGACCCTGGCCTTATTAATAGATCATCACAAGGGGACCTAGTTAGAGAAAACAGTACCCTGACCCGCTCTGGATCCACAGCCACAACTTTCAGAGATGCTGACCTAGCCAGTCGTTGAACTTCTTGACCTCTGAGGGCAGCCCAAGCTCGGTGAAGTCTCCAGCGTGGATGAACACGTCTCCATATGGCATCTGGATGCTGTCGGTGCGGGAGTGAGTGTCTGAGATGCACACGAAGCGGGTGTAGCCAGGCGGCTTGGGCGTGTCGTGGGGCATTGGGTCCACCCTGAGAACAACAGAAGACGAGACCATTAAAGGAGAGAAGAAGGGAAAGGGGTCACTGCGGCTCTCAAACAATACGGGAGGAAGAGACACAGTACTGTATGCAAAGTCTCTGTGGTAAGAGGCTGACAATGAAAGGAGTTTGAATTAGTATCCAGCAGAAAATCATCCCCACAGACTGAGGCAGAGGAGGAAACATGAGACATAGCGAGGCCACAATAAAAGTGCGGCACTAAGATAGAGACAGAAAGAGAAATGTACGGAGATAGAAAAAAATAAAGCACAGATATAGAAAAAGAGCACAGTCCTGTGGGATTTCAAGCGAGTGTGCAGATCCACAGGGTCTCCAGAGGGAAGAGGGGAGCTGGTGAATAACCATGGCCCACTTTAGTGAGCTCTCCTCCAGGTACGATAACACCCAGCCCTGCCTCCTCCTCCTCCTCCTCCTCTGCACCCAACCACAAGAGAGAGAAAGAGATGAGTGGAAGTGGGAAAGGAGATATGCATCCATGTAGGACAGCCTGGAAGAAGTGTGAGTCACAAAGTAATGAAATACAGATGAGGGTTCACAAAAAAAGGTTCATATCCACTATTGAGTGTATGGAAATATAAGGAAATGTTAAGTGATGCTTTGTGGAGCCCCTCAGAGAAAACCGTCTTTCTTAGCATGAATAAAACAGTGTTGAAAAGACACTTTTCTTGGTTATATAAACTACACTTAACTAAAGTTATAACTAAAGCTGAACTTTTGGAAGTCAGTGAATGCCAACGAGCTGTCAGTTACCGCAAATACCCTAAAGGTGAATGCTAAGGGCACCATCATCCATAGGGGGCGCCACAAATTCATTCATTCATCTTCTAACCGCTTCATCCTCTTGAGGGTCACGGGGGGCGGGGCTGGAGCCTATCCCAGCTGACATCGGGCGAGAGACAGGGTACACCCTGGACAGGTCGTCAGACTATCGCAGGGCTGACACATAGAGACAAACAACCATTCACGCTCACATTCACACCTACGGACAATTTAGAGTTATCAATTAACCTAGTCCCCAATCTGCATGTCTTTGGACTGTGGGAGGAAGCCGGAGTGCCCGGAGAGAACCCACGCTGACACGGGGAGAACATGCAAACTCCGCACAGAAGGGCTCCCACGTCGAACTGGCAACCCTCTTGCTGTGAGGCAAGAGTGCTAACCAACACACCACCGTGCCGCCCAGCGCCACAAATGGGAGAAGAAAAAAAAAAATCAAAATGTTAACCTGTTAACAATTAAAATGCTAATGCTCTTACCACTATTATTTTGAAATATTAAGGCCACAAAACAACATAACTACATAACAATGCCTACTAAATAATAGGGAGGCCTTCTACTCTGGGTTCCTGATGCCCCCCTGCCCCCCTCCCCAGCTCCTTACACTTTACCTGGTCTCTGGGGGAGATGGGTGAGTTATCTGATGTCACGTGAACCCCGAAACATGCTGTATGTCAAAATGACAAGATCAAGACCAAGATCAAGATCAAAAGCTCTCTGGTGCCCACTCAACTACCACTACACTACTGAGAGGAGTGGATGTGGAGAGAAACAACATGAAATCAGCAGGAAAAGAGCAAGTTATCATTACCTATAAGCAGCCAGTGGCCGCAACAAACAGCTCACGGAGGTTGCATTGATTTACATTGCGAAGCATTCAACCTCTATTCATTAAAAATGAGTATTACGTGAGGGAAATTATAACATTCTCATGATGTGTTCAATGTAATCTCATAAAATGAAAGAAACAGGAATAAATGCAGCTGTTTGAAGGAGAAAAGTGTTGATGTTTTCACAGCACTATAAAACAGATAAAAACATTGGTATCAGCTATTGGCCAAATTGTTAAACATTGGTATCAGTATCAGCGCAAAATTTCAAAATCAGTGTATCCCAAGTTGAATTAGAAAGTTAATTTGTACACTTTGTCTTAAGTGGGAAAGGTTACAATCAGCATTCACTCCCAGGTAGTAATGGGTATTTTTTGGCTACAGCTCCGATCAACAGCAATAGATATACGACAACTGTGTGGACATGCTAATTTTATCCTCTTTGCTAGCGCAATAGCCTGGTTCCAGACCATAGACCCCGCCCACTCAACTGAGTAGGCTTGTATCTCTGGTCTGGCATACTTCAATGGATTTGCGATTTATCTCATCCAAACGCCGGATGGACCAATGAACGCGGGGGTCTAGCGATTAGCCAATCAGCGCCACGCTGATGTCAAGCTGTACGCCGGTGGGTAACTGGTGAGGATAGCAACAATGGCAACCGCTACAGATCCTACAGACCACATTAACGATGCTATCGAGGTATTTCGCCACTACTCGCGTTAATGGAGGACCAAATTAAGGAAGCTGCTAACTGGATTTAATGGTGATGCAGCTGGGCGTGCACGACGACGGAGACATTTTAAACGGGCAATGCTCGCTTGTTTTCGGCACCCCGAGGCATGGATACTAATGACGTCAGATTCTGGGTGAGTCGTTGATCTCTACTGATTGGTTAGGGAAAAATCAAATTCCCTCCCCCTTGTAAATCGCCTTCAATGGAAGCCATGTCAGACTGAAGGTTCTGGGAGCTTCTGACACTCAGGCTACTAGCGCAATGCAATGATGCACCACCACAAAACACAGGTCGTCTCAGTCCAAGCAGCACTCAAACATTATTAAAAATCTATTCAGCAGTCTGACAAGAAGACAGAAACAGTGAAAAAGAGTAACCACCATTACATTTTCACTGGCCTCCATGCTGCTTTCTACTGTTTACCAACCTGTTTTTCCATTTTGACACATCAGACAAAGAGAATATGACTCTGGTCTACTGGCAGTGGGAAAGGAGTGGATTAGCTATTTTTAACGGGATTTTCACACACACGCTTCATTTGGTAGAAAAGGGTTAGCCTGCTGTTAGCATGCTATTTAAGATAGCATGCTAGTTGACCTAAAATATTTGTTATGTGTTTACTGGGTGGCTCAGGCAGCATGGTCATCAGCTATAGGTCTGGGTCAGGATAGGATCTTGGTTCAGCCCCAGGGTAAAGAATATCAGGTTCACAAGGGGGAAGCATTTTAGTCATATTTCCAGTAAGGCCGATAGCCTTCCCCCCTAAAATTGTTACGTTTGTTTGAGCTGCAAATGACCAGACACCAATCGAAAAGTAGATGTCCATCGCTTGTGTAGAACCCAGAGAACATCCTCGGAAACTTTTAGTTCCTACCACACATTCGTTCCTACTTCAAAATAAGCAGCAAGCTGTCAAACTGATATGTTCAGCCTGAAGTAGCGCTGGAACCTCTCCCCATCCAGCCGCAGCTCCCGCACCAGCCGATGATATTTCCGTGCTGTTCACGGCCATAGAGGATATCGTGAACCCAGAACCGATGGCGACGCAGGCACCACATGGCAGCACAAATTACAAGTGTCTTCTGCCATGTTGAATTGATACACAAGTGTGGACAAGCGCACGTACTTATACAATTTCTTTATGTTCAGGAACGCTTGTTATTAGCAGGAATGCAATTCATTTGCTCTCCTTACCACCAGTTGAACTCATCGCACTGTAGGCATTCTAACCCAAACCATTGACAATGTTTCCCCTAGGTTTACAGCTTTGGGGGGGAATAACAAATACAAAAATTTTGCTCATATTCGGTTCCAGTTCGGCCCACTTGACATGCTGCTGTGTTGTGCTATGGTGTATTCAAGTACTGGAATTTGTTATTTACGTGACAGTGTCTGAACGCAACACAGGCTGTGTGTGTTTAATGTTTAATGTCAGACCTATTTAGATTTTTTTATCCTGTTTTCATTGTCCAAATATGAAAGTTTCTGTAATCAGGCAAATGCACAAAGTCACATTTCTGTGGTCCAGCCAGTAACCTGCTTTGCAGCTCCTTTAAATTGAGAAGCATAATCGAACATTCAGAATTTGGCGTCATGAGCGACTTGAGCTGCTTTCGCTGCCACAAATATTTTACCAGTGGCGCTGCTAGAGCAAATTGAGCTATTTTGCAGCTCTAGCAGCTTTTGGTGTGAACGTACAGTAACGCTTCATCAACAGTAACTTCAACACTGACCACAAAAACTGCATGGTAGAAGCTGTAGTGATTAATTAATAACTGAGAACAGCATTTCTGCTAAACTCAAGGCAGCAGAGTGGTGTGTATGACATGACTCTTGTTGTATGTGGAATTAGTGCTGTGGAAATGTACGCAATGCTGAATTTATCACAACAACAGGTAAACACAGAGGGAGTGTTGAGTTTGCAATAACAGTAAACAGCAGCCACAGCAAATTAAAACAAGGGCAGAACGACAGAGGCTTCTGACTAAATATGAGATATATATAATAATATACATATGAAACAGGAAAATTATCAGTCTAGGCCTGCCACTATCATAAACCTGTTTCAGAACAGAAAAAAACAGCATGTTTTCTTCTTGTGTTGGTGTTTGTGTAGCCCAACTTGGTGGTCATGACAAGTTATTACAGTAAGTCAAAATAATGTCAACTTAGTGTCAAGTCCAGAAATCCTTTTAAGGATGTTGCTGTTACAAGCATGAGCTTCAATATGTAGCTTTCACAACCAAACACTGACACCTTGATGTTTCTGTCTTTGAATAGGTCAGCTAAATAAGATACAGTGGGCCTCATCCAGCAACATTCTCTTAAACTTCTCTTAATCTTCTGTTGCCAGGAAAAATAATAGAAGTTAACTCAAGATGCACCAAATATTTTAACCATCCAGATCTGCTCTTACCCAGGTGTGCTGAATGATGAATCCCACTTGGTCATAAGCAACCTATTAGCACAGCTAACACTTCCTAAACACTATAAAAGGGCAGTTGTTGTTCCAAGAGATGCCACCAAAAAAAAGGCCATAAGAAAAAAAAAGATCCCCTGCAGTGGTGAAAATAAACGTCACTTTTACAAGTAAAAGTACTAATACCACACTGTAAAAATACTTGTATGTTATAAAGATCTCTGATGCAAATTGTAATCTGTGATACTGGGCCCTAAAAATAAAATTGAATTGAATTGAATTACTAGTAAAAGTCCTGCATTGAAAATGTAACTTAATAGTTAATACATTTTCCTGATCATATTTAGATATTAAACGGCCGATCTCGGACTTTATAAATCAATATTGGGTCATTCCAGTGACGATCGATTTGAATCGGATGAATCGATTATTTTAAGTCAGCCCTAGCGTGCGCATTGGTGTGGAACTCCGCCTTGCGTGATACAGAGAGCAGAGGAGAATTGTAAAGGCGCGACCACATAGAGACAGAAATGACATGCCGTTGTGTAAATAAGATAAATAACACAAGGCTATTTAGTTTGTTTAATAAAAGGACAAGGTATAGACCTGTTCTATAGGAAAGGTAACCGTAAATTACTTCTGTTGTGATCTGGTGCTACACAGAAAATAAAATTAAATAAAATTAACTTGATGCCGTTGGTGCCGTTGGGAGAGCGGGGCGCACCCCTAATATAATGGTAGGGGAAACACTGACACAACCTCCATAACTTTATGTTTATTACTTAATGTGCTAATAACATAAAGTTATCAAATAACTGTATTGGAGTCAAAAGTAGAACATCTTCCTCTGAAGTGAAGTGGAGTCAAAACAGAAAGTTGCGTTAGATTAAAATAAATAGTAAACAAGACAAGTAACTCAAATTGTGTAAGAAATTATGTTCCTCAAATCTAAAACTTGTGGTTTCTCACATTGGACAAATAAATTGTGGACTGTGCAAATGAGAAGTTTTTCTCTTATCTTGGTGTGCTTTCAACCACTTGTAAACTTCCTCTTTCCTAAGACAAAACAACACCAAAAATAAGAAAACACTGGTGAATCCCAGAAATCAGTGGGAACGAAAAAAATTATAGATGTGAGCAAAAATAAATAATAATGCTTCCTGCATGAGGCCCAATATGTTATGCCAGGGCCACACTGTCTGTGTAAGCAGCACAGGTGTGTATTTTCTTTTTCAGCACATGGGTTAACAGTTCAGAGAAGCCACACTTCTTGCATGAGCAGCTGCTGCTCAGCTACGGAACATCAGGGAGTCTTGCTGTGGGGTTTTTGCCATGTGACCCATGCGGTTTTAGCAAAAGTTTATACAAAAAATGGTCTTTTGATAATCTTACTGGCATTATACCACCTATTACTACAGTTTAAATGTCTATGTCTGTCATAGACACAAATATATATTCCTTTTTAACACCAGTTCTTGTCTCCATGTTAACATAAAGGCTTCTGACAATGTTTCTGTGGACAGAATCCCTTCATTTAACACAAGGTTTTTCCTTGTGGATAATTTGCATGACCACGTTGTTGAAAATGTTGTGGCTTGGATGGCTGCATAAATAAGTGGAGTACTGGAACTTAATTGTGGATGTACAGTAGTTAAAATAGCAGGAGGCTCTGCAGCAGTGCCACAGCAACAAACTGTCCGCATGCGAGCCACAGCAGTTCAGCAAGGTAGCCAGCATTCACTGCTCACACAGGCAGTGTGGCCTGGTGTTTGCAAGTGAGCTCTCTTTAATCAAGAAAGTGAACAAGCGTATTTCCTTGAACACTGAAATACATCTTTAACATAAAAACATAAAAATATTTTTTTGGTTTTAATCTAAAAAATAATGGAAAATAAATGCAGAACAAATTATTATCATATTTATTACATTATATCCAGGGTGCAATGGTCAGAGGAAATGTAAGCCAAACGGTCAACAAAATGAAATGTGCCGTAAGTGTAAATGACAGCTGGATGCTCCTTTAAGCAGCATCCCTGCTGCACATGAATGTGTACAGGCCTGTTTCTTCTATCTACTCACATGTGGACGTGCGGCGGCTGGAAGCGTCCCTGGTTGATGTTGTAGAAGGTGAAGGCCTGAGTGGGGTTGGTGCTATATTCATCCACTTCCACCGCCGTCCTGTTGCCTCGCTGGGCATGTGACTGAGCCTGAGATTGCTGCCGTCTCGCCGCCATGATCTCTGACAAGGTGAAGGCCATGGCAGTGGGGACTGGAAGAGAGTGAGGCGTCAGGTCAGGAAGGTTAGCTGCTCGTTCCTTTTGCTTTAAGATAGTGGGGCAGATAGTCCAGGCCCGAGGAGAGGCTCAAACCCTCGCTGATTGAATGGTCACAGTGAGCTGATAGAGAACATCACCTCCTCCCTCCTCTTCTTCTTCTTCCTCTTCTCTGCAGCTGCCTGACACCTGAGAGGAACACAACAGAGCACAGCTGATATAAAGATTGTGTGGTAAAGATGGGAATTCAGAGAAGGGGTGAAACAAACAAAAATAGTTTCACAGTTTAAGTCATATATCAAGCTACATATTTTCTGATTTCAGCTTCTTAAATTGGAAGATTTATGTCATTGGAAATGTAATACTTATAATACTGCTTTTTGATGATGTCACCTTGTTCTCTGGCACCTCTTGATGGGCATTTTTCTACAACTTCCTGAGGATGTATAGGCTAAACTACAATCTAAACTAAATAAAATAAATATTACAGAGAACCATTTCTGAAGACTCTGATTTCTAAGACTTATTCAATCAATTTATTTTTCAATATTTGTCAATTTTTACAGTGATTTAACATTGGAGGAACACTTTCTAGGTATATAGTTTCAAAAATTCAGCCAGAATTCAACAGGTGGGTGCATTTTGCCAAATTTGGTAAAAGTGCAAATACCATCCATTAATGGTTAATCTGAAGACTGTAACCTTTATTAAGATTTTCAATTTGCCATCAAAGAACAAACAGTGAATCCTCGCAGTTGATAATTGGCATTTTAAAAAATTTCTTTATTGATTTATTGATTAATTGATTAACTAATCATTTTAAGGCTACAATTACTAAAAAAAATTTTTTTTCCGAATAACTAATGAATCGTTCCTTTAATTAACAAAATTATAATTCTCCCAACTCCCAAGTTCTGAGAGCCCGAGGTCTGACCAGCAGGCCATAGCAAGAGATACTCAGTTTACAATCAGAAAAGCAATAAATCCTGGAATTAGAGAAGCTGGTACTGACTGCTATTGTGCCTTGATCAAATAACTGTAATCATTAATCAGTTATTAGAATTGGAATTAGAATTGTTGTTGATCAATTATCTGTCTATTAATCAACTAAACGTTTCATCAGTGAATCAGCTCAAAAACTGGGTATCAACTTTAACAGAGTCCCTGCACACCATGATGTCTCTGTGACAGGTATGTAGTATCAGAAAGCTTGACTAAGAAGCGCTCATTCGGTCACTTAACCCTTATTTTTTTTAACAACATTTCATCACAAATAATTGGCTTCACAATTAAATTTGTTTCTCAAGCCAAACATTTTCTAATTTCAACTACTTAAATTAAAAGATATTTGTTTTATACAATTTTAAACTACATTTTTGGGATTTTAGACCTCGACCTTGACCTCTGATGAGCATTTTTTACAATTTCCTAATAAGCTAGACTAAAATCTTATTCATAAAATGTTGAACAGACAGGTTTCACAACTTAAATTAACCAAACAGCATCTTAGTCTCTTGACTTGACTTGATACCTAAACACCAGAGTTTCCCCACACATTCATTCATTTGTGGCAGCGTGCCATGGTTAAAACATCAGCCACCACAAATAGATTTTCTATTTATGGAGCTGGACCATTCATAAGGAGTGCTACTGGAATAGCTATTTACAGCATAGCACCATGTGGTCTGTGCGCAGAAACGGAGCAGCACAACATCAGGCCCATTGACAGTGAAGCTAAAGCAGTCATTATGCAGGGTCTTAAAGTGTGCATTCACTTGCAGCAGCTGCTCCTCTGGGATCTGATCAGCTTAACAGCTTGACAAATCAATTTCCCATTCCACAAGTCATGAAGTGATGCTAAGGAAAAAAAATACAGCTCTAGCTGCTCTGTGTTCCTCACACAGCCACACATACGTTTTCATTCTGTGGGAAGCTCTAAACTCAGCATATTGGTCTTTCCCATAACAGTGCTCTTTTCGTTCTCCTATGTGGTATCTATATACCTAACTCCATGGAAGTGATTGGGAATCAGTCTGCTACAGTGGCCCTGAAGGCTCAACACACAATATACAAAGAAATTGCATGCAAATACACACAGTAGTAGTAGTAGTAGTAATAAGTAATAAGCTTATGCTAGGTTAACTTCAGCCATGTGCGCCTTGTTTAGTGTCCCCTGGAAACAGTTTTCATTGTGCCCCGAGCTACTTGCAGCATGTTTCTCCATTTGATTAACACATTCTCACTCCAACCTTGTCAGATATCAATGTTTGGTCGTGGACTTTCCCCTTTGACATGTGATCTGCAAGGTACCCTGGGTGCGTTGGCTGTTGACGTTCTGGGACGCCATGTCAACAGCTTGTTACATTTATTGTGTGTTTTCAAAATACACTTTCAAAGGAAATGTACAGTTTGCATAAGTCTCTTTCAAAACAAATACACTATATTGGGACAACACCGCAAATAGACTTTTTTTTTCCCTTCAAAGACAAACGCACGTCGTTACGTTTTGCCAACACATGGTTGGGTTTAGGCAACAAAAACTCATGGTTGGGTTTAGGAAAAATCAACAGGGTTTGGCTTTACAATCTTATCCGCTGTGAGGGTCCAAAGGACAGAGGGATGTCGTATGCTGTAAAGCCCTCTGAGGCTAATTGTTATTTGTGATATTGGGCTCTATAAATAAAATTGATTGATTGAACACTAGCAACTCAAATGAAAATCTGTAGCTGTTGGATCCATCCACCACCCCTCGCACCCTTCGTACCTGGACTTAAATTGGTCAAAATGTACTCTTTATTTGCTTTTTTGGTTTCTCAATTTATATGTGTTTCCTTAATTTAACTGCACTCACTGTGCTATTAGTTACTATTTATTAGGGCTGTAATGAATAGTTCAAGGCTCAAATACTGCCCAGTATCTCAAGAGGGTTGTAAAGTCTACAAGTTCAAATTTATTGAAAAAAGATAAATGTACCATTTCCAAAACTCGCAACATGTTTTATCTAATGAAATGTTCTGCTTCTATCCATACTTGTTGCCGTTAATCCTTTTTCAAAACAAGATTTTCAAAAGCATTTGGTCCCCTGCTTGCCGCTCACAAAGGGAGGCACACTGTATTAACAGGGTGGTCTAGTAGCAATCTGACAGCACCTTAAATTACATTTATTCATCAAAGAAAGTTGATGTAATAAAAAAGACAATTAATCTGATGAATCACTTTAGTCATATTGAAAATTTTGCTCTATGATGTTTTTTTTTAAGTTGATGATGTCAGACATTCAAGGCTTTATTGGAAAACCTCAATAAAATCTTCAAATGTTAAAAAACTCTTAAGTTCCCTGCAGTTTCCACATATAGTGCATTTACAATTGCAATAGGATCATTCAGGGATATATCATATGAGGATATTATGTCACTATAAACTATATAAATCAGCCATTGTTATAAAGAAATGTCACATATATTATTAATACAGGCATTTAAATACAGCATTTTAAAAGTCAATGATCTCATGTAGACCGATATCCATTTAATTAAGCAAGTACTGTTTATCAATACACATACATGCAGTTGGATCATAATATGCTCCTTTTCCTTTTTACTCAACATAAGTATACTGAATGGTAATAACTGAGAAAATATATATACATATACATCCATACACACAGCATATACATGCATACATATCTATGTACAACAAAATAAAAATACATATATAAATAAATAATAATAATGATATATAAAAAAGACAACGCCCATCCCACCACCCCTACCCCTAGGTCACAGAAGTAAGACAATGAGTGAGAGATGTCCAAACCTTGTCAAAATACATAAGTTTGCCCGTAAGAGTGTATCTTATTCTCTCTGGATAAAGTGTGTTTGTAAGGTCACTGAGCCACATCTTTGCAATGGGGACTTCTTTATTTTTTCAATGAATAAGTCGCAGTTTTTTGCAATAAGGAGACTATAGGATAGGAAACATAGCTGGGTTAATTTTGTGACATCACCAGACAATCCTAGAATAATAATGAGCAGTTCTGGTCCTAATTTCAAGTACTTTAGATGTAAGTTTGAAAATAGTGATCCTTAACTTTTGGACACAGAGCAAAACTGTGGAGAAGTGTGTCACTTGTTAAAAGGCATCTGTCACAAGTGGGGGACATTTCAGGGTTTATTCTGTGTAACCTCTCTGTGATCTTAATTATTAATGTATCAAATCAATACTATAACCGTTATAAAAAGAAGATCTGTCTTATGGATGTTTATCGGGGCCTACCCAACAACAAGCTGAGAAAAACAATTAGTCATCCACAGCCTGACAGAAAATACAGATGGAAACTGGCTGTAAAAGCCAAAGGCTGTGAAAAACACCAGTATGCTTAAACATTTGTCGGCGATGCATTCCATTAAATGATAGAACTGTGGTGTTTTTGAAAGCTCACGGACGAGCTCTGCATTTCCTCCAGCTACTGCGGTACGAGTGCATCTGTTAGCTCAGGTTAAAGCTGATATTTAACTCTAACAGAGCCACAAAGACAACCTAAGCACAGCAGGTTATGCAGAA
Organism: Epinephelus fuscoguttatus; assembly: GCF_011397635.1. Taxonomy (NCBI): domain Eukaryota; kingdom Metazoa; phylum Chordata; class Actinopteri; order Perciformes; family Serranidae; genus Epinephelus; species Epinephelus fuscoguttatus. The sequence continues at coordinate 33,713,579 of NC_064773.1, forward strand.
TGTTAGTCAGGCTGCAAATTGTAGCTCAAGAACTCGAGTGATTTATTCTTCACAGATATCCTTTAGTTTGTGCTCTTTTAAATGTTTCCTGTGTATGCTGTTATGAACAATATGTTCTTTTCATTAGATTTTTTTGCTCCAGAGTTATAAAATAATAAACTGAATTAATGAAATCCTTTAAATCCCCGTCCCTGGTGTGTGAGGCCTGCACGTGTGTGTTGCCCGTTAAGAATGGATTCAGCTGTGCAGCTCATTTTCAGAGGCTCTGGCGACTGCTGAGAGGGAGCGGAGCCGCTGAGAGGTGCTGAAAAGACGGGGATGCTGGAGACGGAGGTGATAATTTGGGGACAGACGGCTTTGGCAAAGTCCGCCTGGACCGCCATGCGATGTCGGCGCGCCATCTCGGTTCCTCATTCACTGCAACCCCACACGCTGACAGCACACTGACGTGACACATACACACTTCACACTGCGCTTTTTTTTTTTTTTTGTCACGGGCAAATCCCAGCATGCTCAGTAAGATGTGTTTCAGGAGTGCCTACATTACATGTGTGTGTTCTGTGTGCACACAGGTTGATGTGTGTGCGTGCATATTTAAATGTGTTTCTGTTGTCATGGATGTGACAGTGACAGCCCTGCATACTGCCAGTGTGAGACAGAAAGATGCATTAGCAGATGCTGCGAGATTATAACACACTGGGCTCAAATGCAGCTTTCTACATCATGTAGACAAGACAGCTGAAGCTTCAGCTCACACATTAACAATGCCCTCTGTCCAGTAGTGTAGTGGTTCTTGATGAGGTAGATGTACTACTAGGTAGGAAGGTAGGTTAGTAAGAAGAAAGTGGGTATACTCTCCTGTATATTTCAATGGCTTTTTGGCTGTTATATGGGTATATTGAAAAAGAAGTATACCCCGTATACCCGCATATACCCTCCATTACACCACCGCCACTGTCCACACTCCACCCTAATTTTATTCACTCTGACTCTTTTTCAAGTAAAATGTTTTATTCCACCTAGACTATACCAAGAGTAATCTGTTATAGCATTTGATTAAATCTGAATCTGTTTATATATATATTATCAAGTTAGAATCAGCTTTCAACAGCTGAAATATAAGTTAGTTTAAAATACCAAGAAAAAAAAATAAGACCAAGAGATTCAATTGAAAACTGTACTTGTTGTGTCACATTATGACTAATACTGATACAAACTGCCCTATAGCAACTTTTGTTATTTGAGGCAGTATTCATTTTGACAGCTATTTCAGATTTAGCCTTAGTCTTAAGATGGAAATGCTTATTAGTTTTAGTCTTTTTTTCCTTCATAGTTTTAGTCTAGTTTTAGTTAACGAAATTCAAAATGTTTTAGTCAAGTTTTGGTCATTATATTTTCGTATGTTTTTTAATCTTTAAACCAACCCAGTGAGGCTAATTCATGTATCAGTAAGAATCAAGGTGACAGGTTGTATAAAGATTACATCTAGACAAGTTTTTTCTACAACTACAAATACTTTCTACACACTTACAAACTGTCATTTCTCCAGCAGTTTTGACAGGTTTAAGGGATGATTTACGAGCACAGACTTACTGATCATTATTTGAAAAGCTCAACATCTCTCTATATACTCTCAAAAACTTTGACACCACAAATAACTAATCTGAAGCCCCTTTTACACTGCCAGATTTTTCGCTAATGTTGGGCCATTTTGCTGGCCAGCTGCGACTGTTAATACACACAGAGAATGGCAAGTTGATCCGAGGCGCCCAATTTCCCGCCTCATAGGGTAGTCACATTGGTGGAACCCTTTTAGTTTAAAAAGACCAAGGTGGCCTTCCGCAACGGGAGGGGCTGTTGATGACGCCGCACGTGCGAGCCACTGGTGGTGGATAAACAGGAAACAGCTGATAACAGGAATTAGTGAGCAGCTAGTAGCAAGAGGGAAACACAGACACTGTAAGATGAGCAACTGAGGAGACAAGGCATTGCGCACCCTCCTTGCCCTCACAAACGGAGAGGCCATTAACCGTCAGATGATGGGCTCGGTGAAGAACGGGCTGATTTACGAGAGAATCGCAGCCTGACTAGCCACGGCTTCCAACCCACGTCACTTTTTACGTCACACGCTAAGCCACACGTTTTGTTACTTGCTCACTCTCCCCATTGCCCCAAAAAAGGCTAATTCTATATACAAAAGTAGGCAGGCGGCATTTTGCCACACTCCCCAATTTCGTTTTTATACTGCCAATGCTGAAAAAATGACTGATTGGGCTTCCCTGCAAATTTACACAATTCCTATCTCAAAAGAGCTTGAGATGACTAGGATTTGTACCAGGTTCATTGTAAACTCTGACTTATCCATCTCACTAGGCTAAATAACTTCATTAAAGCCCAGATTCTTTGTGAATCTGCAGCATGTTATCCTGGAAGTTTAAACTCGTGTCCTCTCACAGAGTTGGTCATTAAAACTAAACTTTCATCTCTGTCAGAGAAAACTGATCTGAGTTCAGACTGTTTACTTAAAGCACAGCTACACTCACAGATAACTGAGCCTCCTACCTGCCTATCAGACAGCAACAACCCATAAACCTCCTTAAGTCTAGGCTGAGTGGAGTCCTGCAGGGATCAGCTGTGAAGTCCAGTGGCTGGTGGCTGTTTGCTCCGCTGCCGAACAGCAGTTTACCAGCAGAGCTAACTGCTAACAGCCACCGCTAGGGTTGCCACCTTGGATTTGTGAAAAAAAGGGACACTCGACCAAATGTTTGAGGTGGAGGGCTCGGCCATTATTACAAGTTCAGACTGACCAATGAACATGAAATTCGGACATAGGAGACCAGATTTGCCATCATTACATGTCCTTCTATGTCCCTGTATTTTATATTAATTTTTATATCAATGAAAAAAACAAATCTGTGTTACTAAATTCTTACATTTTTACATGTATCTCACCATAGCAAGTTGGAAATTGACATATTCTGCCATATATGAAGAGGGGAGACCCTCTGGAATCTGGCAATATAAGAACCATGATGCTGGGACATTCTGACACTTCACAGCTGTCCAAAACATGTGGTATGTGCCAGGCGGACATGATTGCCAGTATTTTTTCATTATTGCAAGAAATTCCATTGACTCATTCACAAGTCAAAAATGTGTTTCATCTGAAATAAACATGCAATATTTACATCTAAGATAATAGAAAAATAGTCAACCAAGTGCAATGATCTCCTCCAAGATAATATTTGGCACTTTGACTGCAGTAAAAAAAAAAAATTGGGCATTAGGGGGGCACACGTCCCCCTCAGTGTATATGGTGACTACGGCCCTGTCAACATGCATAATTAGGCTACAGTTGTCTGGGTGCGCAAAGGTGAAGTCACTGGTCTTGTCATACTAAGTTTGATGGAGTGTCAACTGGACAATATGGAGATATTTGCATCTTGAAAGCCGGACTACAAATGTGGACAGACAGGGAGAAACACACGCAAGCCTAAGACGTGGCAAGATACAATATTCCTCACTATATGAAGTGACTGTTAACAAGATCTGTATAATGTAAAGAAATTCGTCAGGATTTTATTTGGTAGACAATTAATCTGTATTTATAGCATGGTGGGATGACAGCACAATGTGTGTGGTATCACTGGAAAACTCTGTTCCCGCGCTTTCATGTGATATGCGTGGCATGTCTGTGCGATGCTGCATTCGCGAGTAATCCATCCAAGAGTAATGTGTGTGCAGAGCTGTATGAAAGCTCTGTTATACATAATTTTAGTGTAACTTTATCATTTTTTTCGCTGTGAAAACATTCGGAAAGCTACGATTCCGCTGTTTCACATGATATTCATGGCTTCTTGCTATGACGCACGGTCGCGGAGAAAAACCATAGAGAAGAACAGGTGTGAATTTGGACGCACTATGCGTCGTTCTGGATGGACTCTTTGGCCTGCTGCTGCTGCATTTTCCCCAAAAAACGGGACAAATTGTGTCCTGGGAGAGATTTTTTTTCCCCGGGACAGCTGATGAAAAAAGAGAACAATTCTAGGAAAAACGGGACAGGTGGCAACTCTAGCCACCGCTGCAACTAACAAACTCCACAAATCCATTCAGTAGCTCCACCATCCACAGTCAGACACACAGCTGATTATTTACTGCTGAATTATAGCTCACAGCTCGCACCAACAGCTGACGTTGCTCTCGTGTTTGTGTTTTTGCTGGCTAGTGAAAAATCCTGGTACAGGCTATTTACTGGAGTTTACCAGCCTGTTGCTCATGCAGTATTCGAAGATAATGACAAGCACGGCTGTTTTCGGCTTTTGAATATCCAATAGTCCACCACTAACTTTTGGAACTTCTCCTCTTATCGAAGAAAATTAAACATTAGATTTGGTCTTAGTTTTTATTATTTCAAGCTCGTCGTTGTCTCGTTTTCGGCATGAAAAAGAGGTCTTCACAAAAAATTTTCAACATAGTTTTCATCAATGCAATTAACAGTGGTTTAAGGAGACAGTATGTAAGATTTAGGGAGATATAGTGACACCTAGCGAGAGGACTGTAGAAGCAACCAACTCCTGGTTAGAATTCCTTTAGTGTTATTTGTTCAGGAAGTTTTGGAGTCAAATTATTGACAGAGGTCTCTTCCTCTCCAAAACAAATGGACCAGGAGATTAAAACTGGTAAAAACACTAAATAAAGCAGTTTCACAGCATAAATCAGTGTTTTTCTGACACGGTTTGGCACGTTGGAGACAAACGCTATCCTAGCACCTGTTAATGTACGCTTGCATTTTTTCTGATCCAGGTATTCAGGAAGTTTTTACTGGGAGCCGAATAAAACAAATGAAGCCAGTGATTTAAACCAGTAAAAACACTGAAGCTGTTTAATGATAGAAAACATTGTTTCTCTGGTGCTGTTCGGCTCATTGCAGACGGGCTGCTAGCTCAGCACCTGCAAATGTGGGCTCACAAAAAAGGCCAACACAAAAAGGCAAATGGCCCTATCTAGAGCCAGTATTTGGTTTGTCTGTTCCAGGCTACTGTAAAAACACCGCAGTGCATCATGACAGACTTCATAGACAATGACCCACTCCATATGTAGACAGGAACAGCTTGTTTTAAGGTAACACAGTAACACAATAATTCTTATTTTCAGGTGATTTTACACTACAGAAAACATACTTGTTATATTATTTTCCATTTCTGCCTAGATATCCCCCTAAACCTGACACACTGGACCTTTAAGGATATGAAAATAATGGACAATATAAGAAGACTGCTAATGTTGCCAGTTTTCTACAACTGCCACTTCGTGCACACCTGCTCCTTCTGCAAAGGTAACCACAGCAGGAATAGCTGTCTCCACATCCCAACCACACCTGCAGACTGACTAGCAAAGCACATTGCACTCCTCAGTAAATGTTTAACCCACTGCTCTACACAACTATTCTGATGAAGAGTTTGTTCACTTTCTCATCAATGGTTTCAGACAAGATTTTCATACAGGCTTAGAGATCCTGACACTTGCATATCAGCTGCAAATGTGCTTCCCTTTGTGGTTGTTTTGTGCCTCTTTGTGGTCAATTTGTGTCTCTTTGTAGCATTTTGTGACTCTTTGAGTTTGTTATGCTTCTCTTTGTGGTCAGTTTGCATCTCTTTGTGATCATTTTAGATGTCTTTGTCATTGTTTTGCTTTTCTTCGTGGTTTTCCACAAAGACTCTTTGTAGTCATTTTGTGTCTCCTTGTAGTCATTTTGTGTCTTTCTGTGGTCATTCTGCATTTTGTGTCTCTTTGTAACTGTTTTGCGTCCCTTTGTGGTTGTTTTGCATCTCTCTGCAGTCTTTCTGCATCTCTTTGTAGTTGTTTTGTGTTTCTCTGTGGTCATTCTGCGTTTTGCGTCTCTTTGTGGACATTTTGTGTCTTTTTGTATTCTTTTGGACTCTCTATCTGTAGTTTTTCTCCCATCTCTTTGTGGTTGTTTTGTATCTCTGTGTGTTTTTTGCTAATCTTTGTAGTTTGACTTTTGAACAAGAATGTTAATAGTCGCCTCAAACAGAGGATCTGGTCCAGATACCTTTTAGGACCGTTTATTAATCCATCCGTGGGAAAGTCCACTCATGCATTTTCCCTGTTTGTATTTATTGATTTATTATGTCAAAACTACAACTACAACCAAAAGACATACAGTTCTTGGGGAGAAACCAGGAAGGCAGTGTGATGCACTGAGGAGGAGGCTATGACAGCAGTGTGGCCCCTCAGACAGAACACTTTTTCCTAGAGATGCAATTGGACGACATATCTGACAGCCTGGTTTGTCTGAATCATACAGAATCCTTAAGTCATACACGTTTAAAACACAGGCTTCTGTCAGAGGAAAGAAACAGAACCAGCTATAAATGTGACTGCAGTTGTAATTTAGAATCCTAATGCCAAAATATAAGAAATTTTCCTGCTATGAAGGGTACATGTGGCAAACACGTATACCACCCAGGTCAAAGGTGACACAAAATTTGACCCACCTATGTGCATGATGGGTTAATTGTACATTTCATTTATTATTTTACCTGTTGAGAATCACATTTTGCTGTGTTCAGGGTACCCACATATTTTAATGAACAAAATTTCTAAACTTTTCCATTACTTTTCAAGGACCCATAATATATATATATATATATATATATATATATATATATATATATATATATTTCATTGCATTTTTCCAACATATCACATTCAAACTCTGTTCAAACATAATTTCACCCTGCTGGCACTTGGAGGGAGAGACGGGGAGAAGAAACGTACGTGATGATAAACAAAACGGTGTCACACACTGACACATATTAGAGCTACACTACTTTGACAGCTACTGAAAATACATTTTCTGTTATGTTACCTTGCATGGAAGATAATCTATGGAAGATTAGTGTAACAATTTTATTAAACACAACAAAATTCCATGACTTTTCCAAAAAGTTCAATGATTTTTACCAATTCTGTGACTTTTCCAGGCCTGGAAAATGTGACTTTGAAATTCCATTATTTTTCCCAGGTTTTCCATGTCCGAGGGAACCCTGTGTATTTTATAGTATTACGACAGTCCTCGACATGCATTACACAAGAGAATGGCTATGAGTCTACACACACTTCTTGTTCTTACAAGAGCTTGTAACAATTAATGAGACTATCTTCAATGACAAGAAACATTTTCAAGTAAATGCCTAGTTAATACATTCACAAGCTTTCAGTCATAGACCTTCTTCAGGCATACAAGACATATCCCCTGGCAGAACACTACCATGTCTTGGTTTTCTATTAAATCCGCAGCAGAGCATTTTTACATTTTTAGAGAGCACACAAGTATATATTTATACAAATATTTATACATATAAAAATATAACAATTATTATTATGATTATTATTATTATGTCAAAGGTGAAGTGCAGATCATTTATAGCGTTAAGTAATCCACTCAAACTCAAGAACCGATAACTTGTCGCTTTTAATAGACTGACCACCTGTACCATTTCATGCTTTTGGAATGATGTAGAATTATCTTTTTTAAATTTTTTTAAATGAAACACAAAACTGTGCACAAAGAAGCAAACATAAAGATTTGCATCCATGCTTGTGTCCTCTCACCAATAAAGATATAATACAACAATTGATGGTATGAGATGCATCAATCTGAATGCTTATTTTGCCAAGTCAGAATTATGTTTTAATTCAATGCATTATTTCTTAACGTGACAAAGACTCTCTTTGATCATGTTCCACACTGCCACAAAATATTAAAGACACTACGCAGACTTTATGGACAATTATGTTTCAGATGGACCTTTTAGGTATCTGCGATTAACTGAGTTCTTCTCTTAAATGAGAGGAATAAAGGACAGTCAGGTATCACAGAGGATCCAGATAAGGGGCCCCTAAATCCTGTGGACCTCTACCTTGTTCAGTAATCCAAGAGAAGAGAAGAGAAACAAAGCCCCTGGCAGCAGTGGCAGTATGGACCAGAACAGTCCCACAGATAGAGCAGAGACAGTCCTGTACTGTACGGCGGGTATGCTGGCAAGGTTCTAGATAAATGAAGAAGCAGAGGAGAGGCTGTCTGATTGATGCTCTCTCCTCTCAGGCACATTCTCATATTTAACAAGCGCCCGTCACATTAAAGTGTGGCAATCTCCTCTGCTTATTCCCTCGTTTTCTGCTCCATATGGACACACACAGAAAATTAAAGTGCATCTGAGTGTGCTGTTGTATTACAGTGGGCCTATCTGTTTTGTGCATGGTGTGGAAATGTTAGAGATTGTGCTGGTGTGATCTGGAGCCTGAGAAATATGTTGAGTTCAGAAAATTCCATTTAGATAAATAATACAAGACACATTCAACCAAGATGGTAAAAAATATGGGGAAAATGTTGTTTTTTTTCTCTGTGTGTGTGCTATTCAATTTACGTTACTGCCAATTTCACCTTTAATGTATTCACACACAATTTGTTTCAATTAATTACTTTGCAGGCAGAATTTTGCAAACCTTAATTAAAATCAGACATTAAATCCTTTAAGATGAATTATCAAAGTGCTCAGTCAATTATCAGCTTCATGCACATTTTTTACAAGCTTTCCTCCACTCTTAAGGTTCTGCAGCCTCCTCCAAGCTCTGTTTAACTCAACTAATAAAACTTTAGTCCCACAGGCTGCACCAACTGTCTCTTTCTGAGTAAGCCTCTCCAGCCTGCACCGTGCTCGGAGACTTTGCCCTTTTCGATGTGGTGCTACTGAAATCTGATCTGACATAAAAGCGTTCCGGTGAGCCCTGCAGGAAAGCCGTCTATCTGGGAATGTATGCCTGTATTAAAATCCAGGCTACACTCAGGCGACCGCAGAGACCCCCTAACATGGGAGCAAAATTCAGATTTGGACATTCAGATGAAGGTCCCGAGCCGGAATGCACCCGGGAATACACAGCCCTGCAAGTCTCTGCTCCGGTGTCGCGTGCACGAAGAAGACACCTCTGCATAAATGCACCTAAAAGATGAATGAAGAGGAAACCAACCTACCGGCTCGTGCGGTCAACTGCAGTGAAGCTGCTCGGTGATGGATGTGGAGAGAGGACAGTGTGTGAGCTCACAGAGACGCGCTGGTCAGTTTGAATGCGTACCCCGTGGTGCACCGGTGGAGCGTCGTGGAGAGATCTGCTCTCTCTCTCTCTCTCCCTCTTTCTCTTTCTCTCTCTCTCTCTCTCTCTCTCTCTCTCTCGTGCTCAGTCCAGCCCACCGTATTTCCCGGTGAGCGGTACAATGAGGAGGAGCAGAGGAGGAGGGAGGAAGGACCGAGAGCTGCTGCGCGGCTCCACAGAGCTCATTCCCGGTCATACAGTGACAGAGATCACCGGAGGGTTTACAGCTCCCACGGGGCTCACCGGGGCGGTGTCTAGATACTGAGACCCACATACTGATTCCCCCACAACCCATATTTGACAGTAAAATTTTAGTCTTTAACATATCATCACATTTCACGCTTGGTCACTATGACAAGTTTCCTGTATATATTTATTTATTCATCGGTGGGAGAAGTATTAAGATCTTTATTTAGGCCAAGTAAAAGTAATAGAACCTCAGAGTAAATGTACACTATTGAAAGTCCTGCATGAAAAAAAATGTATCTGAAGTAGAAGTACAACAGCATGGGCGTGCAAAGGGGGTGGGGATTACCTAGGGCCCGGGGTGAAACTATAGACAGTGCAGGCAGTGCAATTGCACCAGGACCCCTGGGGTGGAGAGGTCTGTAGAGAAAGCAGGCTCTTGCATGTGATGCAGACTGCCAGGGAAATATGCCTGTTAATATAAATTATTTTTTGAAATTTTTTATTAATTTAAAAATTCAACCCGGTGTCACTCCAAAGTCATCGAAATCCAGCGCTTGGGCAGTGACTTCCAGCATCAGACACTGGCAAAAAAAGGTGTTCTTTAACGGGCAGGATGGGTGGTGGATGGGTCCACAAACACAGACTTTCACACGTGAAGGCGGTGTTTGCGTCCCAAAGCCAAACCCTGCTCTTTTTTCCTCAACCCAGCTACGTGTGTTAGTTGTTGAGGGAAGAAAACGTCAATTTGCGTTGTTGTACTAACATAGTGCATTTATTTTTAAAGACTATTTGTAAAGGATAAATTTCCTGGGGAAATGCAAGTGTCATTTGAAAGAATACAATGCATGTAACAGGCTGAAGTTGACACGTCAGCAACCAACGCATGACATCTCAGTGTGGAAAGTCCATAACCAAACATTGATATGTGATGGCGTCGGAGTGAGAAAGTGTTAAAAAATGGTGTCATTTGCTGTGTATGTCCTCAAAAAGGCAAACCCATCTGTATCATGGTTCTCTTTTTTCTTATTCTTTTTTTTTTTTAAATAGTCAGTAGCCATCTAAAAACAATGATATGCTTTTATACACAAGCTATAAAATAAAATAAATAAATAAAAACTATTCAAATAAATGATTCATTTCTTACTATTTTTGTCAGTTATGCAGTGATGATTGCTGGGTAATATGTATGTTGATGTTGTCCAATGTCAAGTCTCTATTTGTGTCATGACAATACATGCACAACAGCTTGCATCAGGGCCCGTCATTATAGTGTGCACTGAGGCCTGTCGTAACTTCCCTATGCCACCGCCCAGGGCTCCAGCAGGAGGGGACTGGCCTCAAAAACCAAGGAATAATGGAATGATTGGTTTTGTTCACAATTTTTTATTTCCAAGTAATTAGTGCCACACAATGGCGTCTGGTAGTTAGGATGGGCCTCAGTGCCAGATTTTGTGTCGAAACAGCTACTGTATAGATCGTCACATGATCAAGTGCAGACTTGGTGTTGACAACATCTGCAAACACATTACCAATCATTACTGACTGGTCATTACTGCAAATCTATATATGACAAAAATACCAGATAAAATAAGAAATTACGGGTGGCACGGTGGTGTGGTGGTTGCTGTCGCCTCACAGCAAGAGGGTTCCTGGTTCGATCCCGGGTGCAGGAGCCCTTCTGTGCGGAGTGTGCATGTTCTCCCAGTGTCAGTGTGGGTTTTCTCCGGGTGCTCCGACTTCCTCCCACAATCCAAAGACATGCAGGTTAATTGGTGACTCTAAATTATCCGTAGGTGTGAAAGGACAACATCAGTGTTGTCTCTACATGTCAGCCCTGCGATAGTCTAGCGACCTGTCCAGGGTGTACCCCGCCTTTCGCCCCTCTCCAGCTCCCCTGCGACCCTCAAGAGGTTATAAAATGGATAGAAAACTACCAAACTTTTTGTGCCTAACTGCACCAAAGAGCAAGTCAAAATATCAAGGCACACCTGTATTTATATCTGTGCACAACAGCTTATATAACGTGTGTTCTCTTATCAAGACTGTTGTTGTTTGTTTTTATATCAAATAACAATTGACAACCAACTATTACTCATGAAATATTTATTAACAAAATGATTCAAGAATTCATTTTAAGCTTTTTTAATATTACATCAAAGCACCAATAACACATCCATGTAAACAGGAAATAAGATAATTTAAGATAATGTGATGTGTTACACACTTATAATTCCCTCGCACGAATGGCAACAAATAGGTTCCCCGTGAAGGTTTTTTGAAATTAGATTAAATTTAATTAATTTTTTTAGGTAGTGTTTGCGTAGGTAGTGTATTGGGAAATGCCTGCTCACAACATACTGATTAAAAATTAAAATAAAATTTAAAATGAATTCCTAACTTTTTGTATAGGCCCAGTTGAATATTACAATAATAATGTGTGGTTATCACAATATCCCACGGCACACCTGAATTTGCATCAGGGCACACCAGTGTGCCTTGGCACACCATTTGAAAACCGCTGGTTTATGTCAAATAAATACATAATTTTGTTTTTAGTTTTGTTAACATTTCACAAAAGATACACAAACTGAAAGGGGTTTGCCTTCTCAAGGGCATATATAGCAGATGACAGCATTTGTATTTCAGCGTGAGCTCTTCTTTGAACACAGGCGTATTTCTGAGGTGGCAAGCTGAATCACTTGCAAGGTCCCCCTACCCTATGAGCCCCAGTGCAACCGCAGTGCCTACACTGTCTATAGTTATGCCCCTGGTGCCACGACTAAATCAAAATTGTCTGAATAAATCAGTTGAAGACTGAACTTTGAACTTTGAACTCTTACCCCTTGAAGAAAATGGTTTAGTCCGACCCCAGACTGAATCACCGTGACATCGCTCTAACAACAACAATCAGTTCCAGGAAGAAAACGGGCAGTTGATTACAACTGTGGAGATATTGGCAAACTAAAATTGACAAACCTCTTGATTTCCTTCATTTTCAGCTGTAACATTTAAGGACATATAGTTAAACACAGTAGTCCAGCGTGTCTGTCGTTTCTGCTGTGTTTATTTAATCTACTTTGGTCCTTTGTTATTATATTTGATAAAACCAAGTCTACTGGCATGGAAGCTAAACAATGCACTGCTGTGGATTGGGCTGCAGCAAAAATGTATTTTGGCCACTTAAAAAATCACTATCAGTGTAAGTGTATGCTGTATTTGAATATTTTTTGTCAGTGGAGTCTGGTGGCTTTGATATAACCGCTTCAGTTATCTGTTAGAAAAGACTGACAGCAAGGTATAGCAGTGAAAATATTCTAAATATAGGATACACTTAAACTGGTTTTGTTTACTGTTTACCATTTCCTGTCTGGTAGTGGTTAAAAACAACACAAACAGCACTGTTAGATTTTAATATATAATGACACTAGAAAAGTTCTACCTGAAAATTATTTAAATAAACATTGTGATTCGGTCGTAATTCAGATTTGCTCTAAACGCAGCTAGAGCCAAGGGAGTGGTTGCTTATGCTGCTGGAGCACCAACGTACACTGTCATGTCTTTCCCCAAGAAAGGAAAATTGGGGTTCCAAAAAAGAAAGAAAGACTTCGTAAAAAAAAAAAAATTTAAAAAAAAATGGAACAAGAGAGAAAGGGCAGGGGGCCCACAGAGAGTACTTTTGCACTGGGCCCAGAATATGGTGCTACACCCCTGTACAACAGTATTAGCAGATAAAAATATGAAAAGTAAAAGCATTCTGATTAGATTATTTATATTCAACCCAATCACCAGAAAAATGTTGGCACTGTATGTCTCTGCAAACCACAGATTTGTTACATTTGTAGGAGACGATAACAAGCATCACAAGCATGAGTCCAAGCAAACAAACAATCTTCATGGAAACTTTCTGCTGTAAAATTTCTTTTAACCTTTTAAGGGATTCTGTGTAACAGTGTAAGACCCTCACCTCAGGAGAAATTAAGCATAAAGTGTTATCCTTAAGGAGAAAACCTAAGTTGTTTGGTGTGGTCCCTGATCTTCAAAGTAAGAAGCACTACTGTTAGTTAAATGTAGTGATGTAAATGTTTCATCGAGTACCATAAAATGGAAATACTCAAGTACAGTACAAGTACCTCAAACTTGAACTTAAGAACAGCACTTGTTTGATTTCTAAAATGTCAGAAAAAAATTGCAATAGAATCGTCACATTTTCCCAAAGCCAAGTTGACATTATGAAACTGCTTCTTTTGTCCAACAAACAGTCCAAACTAACATTCAGTTCAGTGTCAGGAAGGACAAAGAAAACCAACATAAAGCTGGAGCAGGGAGATTGAACATTGTTGCCTTAAAATGACTTCCGACAATTAGTTGAATAATTGATTGATGGATTGACTAATCAGTTATTGGACTAATCGTTTCAGCTGTGGTTTTATATTGTCCCAGTGATATTCCTGCAGGGACCCATGCATCATTTGTTACAAATACAAGTCAGTTGCTTTCATTCATTTTCCCAAGTCATGCTTCATTTTCCAGATGTGCATGAACCTGCCTTGACTCTCTCATTTCTCAAAATCACTGGGAGGGAAAGAACAACTAAAGGACAGACATGACCGTGGACAGATTATGGGACAATGGGCCCTGTGCAGGAGAAAGACAGGGTCCCACCCACTCCCTATAGTACCGTCATTCTCCTTTTTATTTTAATGGGATGGCTGTAAGTTAACCTATCTGTAAAGTACTGCTATTGTAAGTTGCTCCTGAACCTTTTTGTGTTGACACTGGAGATAAAGAAAGACTCGATCCTACAGCAAATCCTAACTGGCACACCTCTCTACCACTGGTGGAACAAGTATTTAGATCATTTTGTTAAAGGAATACTTCACCCACAAAATGACCATTTGTATATCAGTTCCTCGCCGCGTGTTACATTGAATTCGTTTCTCTTGCATACCTCCAGAGTGAACGGAAAATCCAAAAAACGAAATTTCTTCATGAATTTAATTAGTCAGGGTAGTAAGAGCAGCAAACTACATCAAATATTCAGTTTACCAACTCTCACACAACTCTTGCAGTATAGCCAAGTCTCATTTATCCAGTTGCAGACTCAGTACTTCACAAACACATGCATTTTTGAGAGAGACTGAGACTGTTTGTACTACCATATTTTAAATGTATTAAACATGATGTTTAGCAAAAATGCATGCGTTTGGGAAGTACTGAGCATAAAACTTGATAAATGAGACTGCACGAGATGCGTGAAGTTTGTGAATAGATTGATTGATACAGCTTTGCTGCTGCTAAACATGGACCCCTATGACTTCAATTCATGTAGATTGTTCACCTTTTTAGATTCATTCACAGTGGAGGCATGCAAGAAAAACAAAGTTTTCTTCACAAATTCAACGTAATATGATGTGAGTAAGTGATGAACAAATGATCATTTTGCAGGTGAAGTATTCCTTTAAAGTACCAGTACATGGAAGTAAAAACAAGTCCTGCATTTAAAATCCTAATCCAGGTAAAGTCCTATATTATTATCCGCAAAATGTATTTAAAGCATTAAAAGTAAAACTTTTCGTTCTGCAGAAAAATGCTGTGACTGTTCTATTAGAAAAGAACAAAAAACATTATGTAACATCTGGATCTGAAAAGAAACTTCACATGTTAAATAAATTTAGTGGTGTAAGTCAGAAGAAAGATGTTGTGTCTGAACTGTAAGGGAGAAGAAGTATCAGGGTTAGGGTTGGGGGTGTGGTAATAGGGGGAAAGTGGGATTAATTACCCTCGGACCAAATGGAAGGGGAGGCCTTGAAAAACCTGGAGTGAAAAGTTTGGTTTTGTTTGTAATCTTTTATTTCGGAGTAATTAGTGCCATAACTAAATGAAAATTGACTGAATAAATAGACTGAAAGACTGAACCTTGTATAAAACAGTCAGGGTTAGGTACCACACTTTACAATAGCCATAACTGATAAATGATAAATTGAAAGCAAATTTAACTTTAGTTAATAGTAATTTTATTGTTAACAAACAGCAATGTGATGATGTAATATGATGTAATGTTATAATTAGTTATTTTAACAGTTTATTGTTGCATGTGTTATGAAATTAAAGATAGACCAGATATTTGTAATACTTAATACATCATATTTGGTTTGTAAACTATCTAGAAATGTATTAATTTTTTTATGGGTATAAAAAAGTTGCAAATTAACAATATAATTTTAAATGGTTAGCAAATACTGTGTGGTACATAAACATCATTCAGGTGTTCATTATAAAGTTACAATATTTATAAATGCAGTATTTATGACCATGTAACAAGGTATTACAATGTCCAGTTTCAACTTTAGAATAGACATCCAAATAATGTTTATAGATATTTACTAACCAATTAATAATGATTAATACAGTTTGAACAAATATCTGGTCATTTGGAAAATTACAACTCAAGTGAGTGACTGCTCATGATGCTGAAGCACCAATGTTAATGTCCAAAAAATTGTGGTTCCAAAAAAGAAAAGAAAGAAAGGAAAGGAGACAGACAGTAAACTTACTTTGTAAATAAAATAAAATAAAATAAAATAAAATAAAATAAAGGCAAAAGGTGCATGAGGAAGACATGGTTCAGAAGAGGAGGGACAGGGCTCCTACAGAGACTGCTTGTGCATAAGGCCCAGAATCTGGTGCTACACCCCTGCCCTTGGGTCCCTGGGCTTGTGAATATGACACTGTCTCACTGGTGTTACCTTTTTGCATTGGTGTTCATTTACATATCAAGTGTATTCTTTACTGTCTATATTTTCTGTCCATCCATCCTCCTCTGAATCCAACTTAGCAGATGCAGACATTGTATTTTATTAGCAGATCTCGATAAGATCCATCCTGTTAAATCTTTACATTTGTGCTGAAATGAAAAAAGGAACTGACTCTCCACATTATTGGCCTTGTAAGGGATAATCAGTGAAATTACAGCATTACAGCGTATCACCACCTCTGCTCCTGTTTATCCTCAGGTAATTGGACTGGGATTTAGGCTGGTAATGAGCTAAACAAATGGACTGCAATCTGGAGCTCAAACACATGCATCCATAACCACCCAAGTTTGGGTGGAAGCCTTCAGAGTCCCAGGTTGGAGTGAGTCCGCCATCTGCTGGCCATATATGGTCAATTTGTCAATGAATTAGAATGTACTGAACACAAATCACTCTGCTTCATCTGCCTCTGTACAGCACCTGCTGGGATGGTTAGGTGTGAAACTGTAAATACAAAAAGGTGAAACATGACAAAGTCTTGGAAGTTTATTTTTATAAACTGTTCCATCTCTGAATGATATCAACTCAGTTTCTCCAGTGATCTAAACATCTGAGAGACATTTTCACTCTGACACAATGAAACTACCTGACACCTCTGGTTTCCAAATCAACTTACTGTTCCTTTTTTCCTGTGGCTGATACACAGTCATAGACTGTATAAAATGCTAAATGTAGCCACCATGATGTCACCCATAGGCTTGTGGACTCCTGTTTTGAAGCCTCTTGGAGTTTTGGAGCTAAAAGTGACCATATTTGGATGAGAGGATGGAGATAACCCTAATGCTAGCTGCTAGCTTGGTTAGTACCGTGCATTTACAGCTATGGCCAACGATGAAAATGCTAATGTTAATTTTTGCTAGGGAAAAAAGGGTGAAACCATTGCATGTAGGCTACTAACCAGAAAAACTTTACATCCAACTCCTTAGCGGGTCCTTGAGTGTAATCAAACACTGAACAATATTTTAGTGAACTGAAAACACACTGAAATAGTGGCAGCTATGGCTATGCCTGTACTCTGTGATTCTGGGGTTATGCCAATTGTTACATTACTTACCGAACATTGCTGCCATGGTAGTGACTTGTCAACAGTTTTGGTCTCTATAGCTAATTTCAACATTCATGACAGCAGTACAGGGGATGATTTGTTTTCTATGATTCACCCTTTACATTTTATTGAGGACCAAAATTATGCATATTTAAGGGTGGGGCCGCTTGATTGACATGCTGTCTGTGTCATTGCTGCACTCTGTGAGTTTGATCCACCCCTCGCTCCTCAACAGCTCTACAGTCTATGGAGAGTCTTTTCTGGTTGCAGAGCCCAAGACAAATTTCCCACTTTGTGAGACAATAAAGTAAATCTTGATCTTGACTCAGTTTTGGAGCCACTCTCAAGTGGATATCAGAGGAACTGCAGTTTCTGGCACCTCAGTATGTGCTTCTGTTTTTTAGCCCCGGATGTTGCCATTTGTACACAGTGCAAGTGCTGCCATCATAAATACGTTAAATTATGTCTGAGTGTCTTTGTGTGGATGTTATACTGCAGTTGGGGAGAGAAGCAAACTAACAACAAGGAGAGTATAAAAAATATGTGTACACCTACCTCACTTAGTCCCACAGTTATACAAAAGAGACAGCGGGAAAAACTGGTTATACAATCAGCATCACAGACTCTTCCAAGACTGCTTGAGTTAGCAAGAGCTAAAACAGGAACACAGCATACATGAAAATGAAAATGCAATGAAAAGGCACAATTCACCCATCAAACTATGACAGGGGAATAATCATTCTGAACCTACTTCGTCATGAATGCATATGAACACAAATAAAGTCCACAGAGTGATGAGACAGAGTGCACTTAGGAGTCCGAAAATCTGGGTCCATGTTGCCTGTACCATTTCACTCTGTCCTGTCTATTAAAAAAAGGCAAACAGAAAAATTAATCTTAAAAAAAAAAATAGATGTACCCCTACTGTAGGTTGACTTTACAAGTATTTGCACTGTCATTGTCCAGTATGACTTAAAAAAAGCAAAAGCAACAGTACTGTCAATATGTCTGTTTGTACTAAAGGCTACAAGTCAATCAGTGGGTTTTAGTCCTTTTTCTCTCTGATGTTTCAGACTTACATTTAGTAACACGTGTAATGGAATCCTGACAGAATATAATTGCATTTTCCTCCATTGCAGCGCTTTCAACGTGAGCAACAGAATAAAAATAGAAACGGGTGTCCAACAAAAGTTCAGCTCAAAATGACACATTGCATCATGTCACTTGCAGGCAGTTCGGACAGTCCAATAGAAAACAATGCAGTCAAAGTGATTTAGTCACTGATGCTTGCTTGCATCACATCCCGTCAGGACATGGTGTTACATGTTTCATATTTCCCTGCCCTATATGCACCAGACTTATCAGGTAATTAGACCTAACAGCAGGTCTTTCACATTGTTGTCACTTATTCAGCCCATGTTCTGTCTTTATCACTTCGTATCCTGTGAACTTTGAGCAGAGCGACTGATGGAAGGAAGGCAACAAGATAGCAGAGGGAGAGTAATCTTAGCATCTGGCACGGTTGCATTTGCCTGCAGATGCTGGCTGCTGATTGGACGTCTTGGAAAGAGCACGTAGGAAATATCAGATCTGCCTGTCAAATATGATTCATGACCAACAGCAAAGTTGCTGAGGATTTCCAGTAATATTCTAAACAGAGTGTGAACTCTGTCATTAAAGGACACTGTCACTGTCAGTCAGAGCTATAGGCCAGCTGGGTAAATATACTCACCATTCTGTAATCAGAGCTGGTTCTTCTGTGGACATTCTGTTGTGGATGTCTTACAAAGCAGCTTTACAATTACACACAACTGAACTGTTGTTGTTCTGAAAAAAAAAAAAAAAACAACCCAAAAAGACACAAGAAGAGGACATGGATGCATCACCAAAGTTTGTAAGGTGACATGTTTATTTCCTGAAGCAAACTTTCTCTTCTCCTGGTGTCATGTAATGCAGGAGTGATATGAAAACACTCTGCTCAGGCCCAATGAAAACACACACACACACACACACACACACACACACACACACACACACACACACACACACACACACACACTGTGATCAAATCAAATGAAGGTGTCACACTGTGATGGATTATCTCACTGTCAGAATGCTGTTTTTTTAGACTTTATAGGAACAAACAACAGCAAATGGCAGCTTCTGATAGAGGAAAACAATGCGGATATTTACAAGTCTGCTGATTTTGTACCTACAAGCCAGGAAAACCCACGGAAGACAAAGGGGAGCAAATATATTACCTTTTGTATGAATTCTGGGCCACTGAGAGTCATTGTGAATCTTAATGCAAGCAGTGACGTTTGTAGAAATCAGACTGTTGTCTCTCAAATTCCGTGTGACTCACACTTAGAGTTTTGGCAGCTATTGCTTGAGTCAATTCATGATATTCAGAATGAAATCAGTCCCAATGATGGTTACCAGTCTACAAACAGAAAATAGATTTGAGACGTGCAGTTACCAACTCCAGCTCTCCACCATGATCAAATGACTAAAACCCTATTTCCACTGAGCAGTATGGCATGGTTCAGTTCAGTATGCTTTTTTCAATTTCCACTGCGAAAAGTTGTGGATGGTACCAATGCAACTGTTCCGTACTGTCCACATTTTTTGTCACCCCTCTGTTGGGGTAGCTAGCACACAGATCCGGTACAAAAAGGTGGAACTGTGAACACTGCAGTTGGTTGAATGGTAAATAGTGGACGGTCACTCTGCTCAGGACTGAGCTGTGGCTGGTTTTGAAGCTCACGCAAGCAGTCTATGGGGGAGTGTTTTATTAGCAAACTGTAACTATAAAATGAAATGAAATTGCTGTCTCTCGCAGCAGGTGAAGTCAGAGAAAAAAACAATTTCATTCACTGGGCTGACTGCTGGCGACGTTTAAGGTGGAACGTGAACTTTAAATGTCTATGCATGAGTTGACAACATTAATCAGTCAGCACACCTTAAATATCACTGTGACAACGTTGATCATTCTATTAGTTTTTATATGACATACACTTTTAGTAATGAGTAGATCTTCAAGTGTTTATATTTTCAACCAGCAACAAGCAACAGCATATATCCCAATCCTCACTTGGAGATAAAACAAGAGTGTCATTCCTGTGACTCCCGCAACCGCTGAGCTTGGCTTACTCCAAATTCCACTGGATGCGTGTCTGTTGCGACACCCACTGCGTGTGCAACTCCGCCGGACAGCGGGAGTCACGAGAAACCACGAGATCTCGCGAATTCATGCATAATCGCGCGATATAATACGATGTAGTTTCTATAAACAGAACCACAAAACCAGAGGAGTAGTAGGAAGATATCTCAGTGCACCTCCATGATTAACGTCTCCTCATCCATGGTGTCAACGGGGTGAAATGACGTCTGAAAACCTCTGACCTGTTGACTTCAGGCCTGCCTCCGCCCATTATGAGGTTTTGAAGGTGTAGTGCAGGGATATAGTGAACACTGTGTATTTTATTTTGAAAATTAACTGGATGTTTTATTTTGTTTCTGTGCACGACTTCCTGTCCCGCACGATTTGCTCTGTGCTGAATTGCTGCGTTGTGCTCCGGCGCAGAGGTTGCGCTAGACTTTTTCGTCGCCAGTCATTTTGACCGACAAGGTCGTAAAAATCCGGTCATAATCTACTTTTACCGGTTATTTTAATTTTCGTTCTTAAATGAAAATAAAGATATTCGACATTTAGTTTTCATTCGTTCATTTTTAATAAATCCAACAAGCAAGTTATAAAGTGTGCATTAATAAGGACATGAACGAAAAGATGAACAGACATCCACACACCGCAGCGCTTCAGTTCGGCGTCTGGTCTACACGCGAGCCGTGAGCACTTCTGTCAAGCTAGACAGAGCGGATCGTACCAAACAGGAAGTCGGACACAGAAAAGACGAGAGAATCAGGCCAATTTTCAAAATAAAATAACAACAGCACGCACTGAGGAACATGAGGGAATACCATGTTTATAATTTAAAATAACACAGCAGTGCATAATCGAACACATTTTTCAATACCCTAATCACTTCATTACAATTTTAATTTTGGGTCACCGAGCCTACAGACTACATAAATAAAATGGTCAGAACAATATGCCCTATTCATTCAGTGTTTATCCAACACGCTCAATACACGGACATGCAATGACAAATTGTCATTAACTTATTACGTTATAAAAAATTTACTCATGTTTAAAATGACCTGTTGAAGTGAAAAAACGAGTACTGACGGGAACAGACGAGTGGAGTCGATGTTTAACCGGCACGGAGAGAGCAGGAGGAGTGCGCTGCCTGTGTGGACAGTCAAGTGCCTATGAGTATACTCGCAGGACTTCTGCGGCACTAACGCATCTGGTGTGTCCAGGCCGTTATGTTAACAACGCTACATGAAGCTGATGAATGACTTTTTCTCTGCAGTGTGAAAACGGCAGCCACTTAAACCACTGACTGTGCATTCCGCCGCCAAGTGGGCAGGGGTGGTAATTGCAACCGGTCAAATGACCGAAGGCCTTCAGATTTTCCGGTCATTGTTGTAAAAAACCGGTCGATGACCGAGAATATCCGGTTAACACGACCCCTGCTCCGGTGTCTGGCAAAAATAGAAGTCCTGCGTATCTGTTGCAGAGGGCTCCGGAGCGCTGCAACTGTGACGGGGCCGGAACGCAGAGCAGCTGCAGCCGGTGGAAGCACACACATTGACTAGAATTGAAAGGTATCGGCTCTGCTGTCGTTCCGGAGCGCAGACACAACCAACACGCATCTGGTGGAATTTGGGGGTAAGGACTAAATGCACAGACCTGCTATTTTTATATATCTCATCGACAGAGACTCTCATGGCAGCCTGTTTTATTTTGTTCAGAAAATGTCAGCATGCAACCCTGTTCTGTGGACAATAAACAAAGTGAAGACTTCCCTCTGTGTCACTTGTAATGAGAAAGTGAGTGAGTGACAACAGAATGACTGTACTTCCATACCTCAATGTCTTATGTAATTACAGTCATTCTGACTGATGACTTTCAAATGAGACCATGTATGTACATTTACTAAAAATGGAACAAGAGCAGCTTACAGTTTCCTTTGGGTATGCTTTGGATAGGTGTTTTAGGTGAATTTATTTGCTTTATTTGCTGTAAATATATAATAATTTACATTGAATGGCTCTGAATTAAACTTGTGTAAGCATGTGCATCCCCTATTGTGGGCTGCCTCTGCTTCAGAGAGAAGTTGAAACCAACATACTCAAATCTGCACACATGGCCAATCACTGTGTGAAGTGGGTGGGATGGGATTATCAGATTATCCTGTTGAAACAATACTCACATACTTGGATAATTTTTTTTTTTATGAAAAACCCATTTAATTATTTTTATCGGTGGATAAAAAATTTACTGGGTATTGTTAGCTCTAATTGAGCTAACAATATGTGGCATCTCCATAATGACAAAAGTTCAGACATTTAGATTTGTATGTTCAATCTAAACAGCTAATTTATGTTAGCTCAAGTGGGTAGCCAAAAGCCTGTTTTTATATACCCAAAAAAATTCTATAAAAATGAACTGATTGGCAACCAGACCAGGTATCTAATTGAGACAGGCCTTTATTTGTCAAAATGTGCAGCCACACCAGGCTAGTTAAAGGGACTGGGCATTTCATTGGGACTAGGCTTTTAGTTTACGGTAGTTTCAATACAGGAAACTATATTGTGTGAAACATAATTATGTTTTCAGGGTTCTCAGATCTATCTGGCCCTCACCTGGGACAAATCCGACAATGACTCAACAGCTTCCCTCCGTGGAGAACCTGCAGCCTGCTGTCGGTGAGTTTGTACAGTCTGTGGTTACAATTCAGTGACATGACATGCTTCATGAGCTGAAGCAACAGTCCTAATCTCTTACTGCTATTTTAACAGGAAAATGCAGTCACCTCACAGCAACCAGCAGGATCCATAAATTCCTGGGAACCAGTGAATGTCACTTTACCTACAGTAAGTAAGTGAATGTGCACAGGAATTGTAGATATCCTAACAGCAGAGTGGTTCAAACAGGTTATCTCTTTTCTCTTTTTCTTTTAAGTAAGACAAAGAAAGAGAATATGAATAGAAAAAACATCAGTGTGGATGATGATGATGAGTGTTTCTGATGGAGCATCCAGATCTGCTGTACAGATTGTACCGCTTGAAGATAAGAGCAATATTAGCAGCATCAGCTTAATTTTCCGGAAGCATACTTCAGGCTGGTTGTGTGTAACGGCACATGGAGCCACATCTGAGGAGAGATAAGAGATATAATGAGCAGATAGGAGCCACTCCAAGGGCTCCTATCTCTCTGTTTCTACATGGACATACAAAAGAGACGACCTGAGTGTGTTTTCTGCTACTGTTTTATTTAATTTGTTCAGTACTGGAGTTTCATGGACCAAACAATGGCACAACACTGCGTTACAGTTTCTTTCTTTGGGTACAACCGACTAACACAAACGTTAAAATTATTCCTCTACAAATTGGAGTAAAGCACACACACACGCACACACACAGTCTCTTTCTCTTTCACAGGCGCCCAGCACAAAAACTCACTGCTTACACACACACACACACACACACACACATACACACAGATACTCACACACTTACTGCACACTCATGCATTCTCACAATCTCCCATACACACACCACATGTACTCACCATTCACAACAGAATACATTCTCAGGAAGAAAAAAAACAGTCAATTATAAATTTTAGAGCATTTCATATCATTATTTTTTTTTAATCACACTCATGTTGAACAGTTCCCACCTCAAACAGGAAGTAGGCCGCACCTTAACTTGTCTGTGTGGTGACTATTTGTCAAGGCCTGGAAACAATACCTAATGACAGGATGCTTTTGTTTTGGGAAATTATCTCATGATCCAGTGACCTCATTGTCATGTGGGTTTACAATTAAAGAGTATATCTACTTTCAGGGGGGTGATTATCAACCAATGCCTGTAAAAATATGCCTAATTGAATACATTTTTTGCCATTTTGTTATTGGTTTTCATCGTTTACCTTATTTAGAATAACCCCCTTGACTTGACCAGCTCAGAGCTCTGCAGGACCATACCTGTGGTTTTGTCTGCACAGCACATTAAATACAAATACATCACTGCAGACCGTTTTCAAAGTACAAGGTTTTAACTGATTTATTAACTAGCTTCCTGTCTCATGGGTTTCATTTCAGTATACTGTGACAATCAAAAGTTTGATGCTGAAAAGCATTGCGTTGTAGGGCTTTGTTGGATTTTTTTTTTTTGGCGGGGGGGGGGGGGGGTGTTGGGCATCAATAACTTAATTTGAAATTTTCCTTTTCCTTTTTGCCTTTTCTGCATCAATTTGTGGTGTACATCTCTTTAATTTTGTCAAACTTTATGTCCAATTTTCTTGCTTTTAGTGGAGGGGACATATGCACATATTCCAAATATTCAGGGGGATAGTGCAGAGGTTGTGTTTAACATGAAGCTTACTGTATTTGACTGTTTTGTTAATTCTGGCAATGAGATTGGTTTAAAAAGCTGCTGCTCAACAGCCGAATAAAAGAAAATCTCAGTATGTCCCAGAACATAGCAGAGGAGGACTCTGAATATGGTCCATGCTTACACATGCATTACTACACAAACAAAGCTTACAAAAAATAAATAAAGTAATGATGCACTGTGGTGGATTATTTATCTTTAAGAAATAGTTTGACATTTTGGGAAACACACTTACTTGCTTAGTAGCCCAGAGTTAGATGAAAGAATTAATAGCCCTCTCACTTCTGTATGGCAAATGTGAAGCTACCATGGGCAACCAGTTAACTTATCTTAGCACAAAGACTAGAAATGGGTAAAACGGTTAACCTGGCTCTGTTCAAAGATAACAAAAGCCACCACTCAGCTTCTGCAAGATCACTTATCAACATATTTTCAACACATTCTCACTCTGAACTAGTCAAATATCAATAGTCAAATAATAATATATATAGAGTCTGGGGTGAAATTTTCTATACAGATAAATCTATTCAGATGTGACGTGTTAATCAGTGGGCTTTAGAGGTGCTGGCAGGCAGGAGTTCTTCGCTTTGGACAGATCCAGACTAACTGTTTCCCCCTGTTTCAAGTCTTAGCCAAGCTAAAAGTCTGCTGGCTTTAGTTATACATTTACCATACAGACATGAGAGTATCAAGCCCACGATACATGAACATATTATGTGTTGATGTGCAGGCAACACAAAAACAGTGCCAATGCAAAGTCAATGAGGATCTGTTCCCGTGGTGGACACACAAATTAAATAAAAAGAGCAAAAAATCTGCATAGCATGGGTAGGAGGGATGGTGGATGGGTCATACAAACATGGACTTTCAACCAGGCGACCACTGTTCATGTCCAGGGTGAAACCAAAATCTCAATCTGGTGACGTGACTTTACGGACCTTACACATCTATGCAAAGTATTTCACGTAGGTACTTTAACCCCTTCTCATTCCCTGGGTGTCAAATATTAACACTTTGCCACGCCCCTTGGCATGTGATGTCGATGCCAAATGCAGCCTTTTATGTCTTTATGAGACCCACTAGATTTTCAACTAACTCCAGTGTAAACCCATCTGTGGCCATATTTGACGCTGAGAGCAACTTTTGTAGTATAACGAGTGAGAAAGTCCGTATATGGTGAGAGGGAAGGGAGGTAGATGGGTCAAACAAAACTTGACTCTCATCCAGGAGATCACAGTTTGTGTCCCTTGTGAAACCCAAAGTCAGTGTTATTTTAATCTGGTGTTATGCAATTTATGTGAGATCATCGTGCAGTGATGTAACTTATTTTTACCCTCTTTTTCCTAAACCTAACCAAGCAGTTTTGTCGCCTAACTGTCACTGATCCACAACACAGGCTGTCATCACGATTTTTTAGTATGTTTTCCTACATAAAGCAGTGTACTCAAATTTGCACATATCCCATATATTTTGAAAGGCTGCAATCACATGACCAATGCCCTGATGGCAGTAAACAAGGAAGCTGTCACGAGTGCTTGTAAGGAGGCAGGCTGTGTGAACTTTGAGTCTTTTTATGGCCTAAATTTAACCTCTGTAACTTTACGTTAATTATGTAAATTTACATTATGGACTAAATGGTATTCATGGGGTGCAAATTTGTAGGATATCATACAAACCGTTGTGCATGCATTTTTCATAGGATGTCATACAAACTGTTCTATGAGAGTATGCTGCACAACATTAACCATATGTCACAATGTGTTAGCTGTGCAATATACACAGACGCAAAGGGGTGCCCTGTGCATCACTAGGAGACACTGGGGGGCTGACAAAGCACTGGTATCTGACAATGTGTAAATGAGAATGGCTTGATACTTCACATAACTACGCAGGTTTACATCATTTATGTCCTGTATGCAGCTATTTGAACTGAAACCATAATCTTTTCCAAACTATTTTTCCAAAGTGTTTTTTGTTGTTTTATTCTCTCCCTACAAATAACTAAACTGGAATCCCATCTTTAACCATATCAACGACGTGTTGAAACTGTGAATGTTCGCAATAGACTTTGCATTGGCATTGTTTTTGTGTTGCCAGCATGAAATTTGAACACATTTCATGCCCACCATCACATAATAATTATGGAGGCTGTGTGCATTTTCAACCCGGTCTCACTCCCAAGTCGTTGACATCAACATCAGACACTAACAAAAAAGCCCGTCTTTTCATGTCAGCGGCCTCAGGAGAGGGAAACGCAGACGGACAACAACATAAGTTAATAGGGTGAAAGTCAGAGAAGGGAGGGCGGAAGTGGTGGTAGATGGGTCCAACAACCACCAGCTTTTACCTTGGAGGCCCGTGTTCACTTCTTGTAAGATTGTAAATCCAAACCCTGTTCTTTTTTCCTTAACCTAATAACGTGCGTGTGTTGGCCAAACGTAATCATGTGTGTTTGTTGTTGAAGGACAAAAGCTTCAATTGGCTGTGTTGTACCGATGTAGTGCATTCATTTTGAAAGACCCTGTATGCAAACTGAAGTGTATTTTTAAAACAGACAATGCATGTAATAGGCTGAAGTTGACACTTCAACAAACAACGTATCCAGGGTACCTTGCACATCATATCTCGAAATGGAAAGTCCATGACCCAGCGTCAATATGTGATGAGCTTGGAGTGAGAATGTGTTGCCATTTTCATGTTACTCTGGCAGAAATCTAATCATCTTAACCCAAACTACATTTTCTTCCCAAACTTTAACCAATAAATCTCTTTCTGGCAGAAAGCCCTGAGGGTGCAGCATACTGAAATGAAGTGAAAACATTGGCCACCTGTAAAGTAGGGAACTTAAAACCCTAAGCTTTCGAACATACAAAGCAGTATACATGATTTGATGGGCTAGAACATGTAAAACCTCCAGTATGGTCCTTACATTTCTAATTGCTGAGCTTTAATAAGCTCTAGATGAGCACTGACACTCCCTCGTGTTCCTCGTGCTCAGCACAAAGACTAGAAGCTTCCTCTTCTCATGAATGACACACTTAACGTGAGTTAAATTTCTAGAGGAGCTTTAACAACAATATGGAATGTTACATTTACATTTGTATCATGTTTCAGGGGGAGGCTTCTTTATGAAACAACACAAAACACAGATAAAGTTCACTGGCTTACAGGAGACGCTGCAAGTGCTACGAACACACATACACTCTTATTCTGACTGTGACCCTGCCACTACATTCACCTCCAGACTGACACATACATGTTTTTATCTCCAGTCGCATTGTGCAGATATAGAGCCCATCTTCAATACATGGTATAGGATTTCATAGACATATTAGTACCATTGGGACTGACACGAAACATTTAGTTGGGTTATAAAAGAAAAGCATAGTATACACACTATACTTCCTACTTAATGGAAAGAGATTGCATCTGGTTGAATGCAGATTTTGTAAATAGTTTTTTTAGAAACAGGCATATACTGTGTGTAGTGTGTAAGTGATGCCATCATACAAGAAGCTTTAATGATGATGCTCCTTCTCTCTGGCAGCTATAGGACATGTTTGAGGGATGAAGCAGGACTTGGTAGAGAAAACAGACAAACTGTGATGATGGTGGCAAGTTTAAGTGATATTGCTTCCACTGCCTTTACTCTGTGCACATTAGTTTTGAGATACTGAAGCTTTTTTCTTGCTGTGTGTATGAATGAGACTTGAAGCAACTGTAACTGAGGGATTTGGGGGTCACTGCAAGCTACAGAGTGAGGACAAGGAGGAGACACTACCATCTTTCTCTCTCATCACCACCACATGTGGCACATTTTCAAAACAGCACAAAAAGGTAACAAACACGTAACTTAGATCTTTTTTTTTCCTACAGTTTAAAATATAAAATTCAAGTGCAATTAAAGTTCCAAATATTAGTTACATCACATACATTTCTCTCTTAAGTAACAATCTGTTACTTGCAGGTAGTTTTTCTCATCTTGTTATATATCTTTTTTATTTAAAAAAATTACAATATAGACTTTCTGATTCACCCCATTTATTCTTTCCCTGTGCTCAAATGGATAAAGCACCCACTTAAGGTGGAATGTTTTAGATTTCCCCACTTCAACATTTATTTATTTATTTCAAATTGTTGTTTGGTGTTAAATTATGTTTTAAGTGCACCAGTTATTTTCTCATGTCTGTGTCGTGCACACTGGGGCCAATAAAGAAATCCAGTTCAGGATACATCCATGTACACTTTGTGGGCCAATACGTCTCAACATATCATGCATGTACTTGTGTGTATGTCTACACAAACACATGCGTATAACACATCTGTATATGCGTTGTACATCTGTGATGTGGGCTTCTGCAAGTTCTGGCATGTTCAGTATAAATATTACAAAAACAAAACAACAACACAGAAAACAAAGCAGAGCAAAATAAAATGAGAGAGGTGGGGGAAGGGAATACAATAATGTGTTAATGAAGGTGCAGAAATCTGTAGATGGTTGGGAGAGAAGAAAAATCAATATATAGTGTGCAAAAATAGGGTTTGACCGATATGATACTGTCCATTTACTAAATACTGGGAGTACCACTTTACCGTAATATGTACAGTGACTTTAGGAACACATGATAACAATAATTAGTGAGCCTGTTTATACCTGCTACTAACATGAATTTTGGGTCAACCAATCACCAGTGGACAGCCCCAAATACAAGTGTAAACGACCACAAGGATGCGCTGTGATTCGATCACTCGAACCACTTGCCAACGTGGTCTGGGATGCATTTGATGTCATATCCATCAATCATTTATTTGTCACATGGAATTATACAAGGTAAGACTCCAGTGAAGTGATCCCATCAGCTCCTTTAACTTGTGCTCTGCAGTTAAGTCCTTTTTCACATCTTCTTACATTGTTGGCTGTTGCCTTCTAATTGTCTATATTACTCGATGGTTCTGGTAATCCATGGTTTCTGGCTGTGGAATCATTTAACTGTCCACACATACTGACACATCCGCATGGTTGCTCCAGCCAAACACTGGCAGGGGCTCCTCTCTACAGCCAACTCTTTAACTCTTTAGGTGATAAAGCCTTTAAGGCTGTTGCACCGAAATGGTGGAATGTACTACCTCATGAGCTGACAGCGGCCTCTTCCGTGGACATTTTTAAAAAGCGGTTAAAAACACATCTGTTTAGGCTTGCGTTCCATTAATTGTCCATTGTATCATCTCTGTATTTCGCTACACTTTACTTTTTATTTGTTTTTGTGTATTTTGCATTGTTTCTGTTATTGTATTTTTTGTATTTTATCTTGTGAAGCACTTTGTGAGTCCTCTCTGTAAGAAGTGCTATATAAATAAATTTACTTACTTACTTACTTACTTAACATTATAGTAGTGATACACAGCAAGAGCACAACAGCATCTCACAACTACACAACTACACCATCAGTCTTTATGCACCACAAAGCACACACCTCCTCTCCCTCTCTTGACAGAGTCCTTTACTCTGTTAGATCAGCATAAAAAACCTTCTGGTTGAATGGTGCTGTCCAGATCTTATCTTAAGTTTGGTGAATCAGAGGATATTACACTTTGTGATAGTCAGTTGGAAAATGAAGCAGGCATGGAAGTCATCCAGTTTATTCAAGTGCCTGTAGGAAGGGAAGCATGATGCTAGTTCAGCTGGTGTCCATTACTTCTCTATCTTTCTTCGATGTTTATTGATGTTACCATTTAAAAACCTTAACCTCTAGTCAGCAGAAGGACAGTTTACAGACTAATGAGTTGATTTCCTCTTCCTGATGAGTGACCCACAGCCACACGCCACCACCTTCCAAAGCCAACAACAGAAAGCACCACCAAGTCTTGCATAAAAGACAAACTACTAGACATAGACTAAATTTAGCACAATTTTAACAGAGCTGAGAGGTGACTGGAAGTATCTGTGCCTACTTTTGTGGTGTCATCACCAATGCCCCCCCATCAAGGAATACATCATCAGTGCAGGGTTTTTTTTGGGTGACAGTGCGCTAATGCTCTATAACTTGCCCATTTTACAAGTTAGATTAAGTGTTGCGTGACCACCCATCATTTTGCCCTATGAAGGGAAATGTGCTGAATTCTGCTGACAGCAATATCTCCAGCGTTACTGACAAAACTGCTAATATGACATGCAAGCATGCTAGCAAGCAGCTAGCGAGAGTGCGGATGTAATAACTGCGAATGTGGCTGTAAGCATTAACAATGCTGCATTCAATTTACTCCATTTACCTTGGAAGTTGAAAGTCGGAACTGGGATTGATGTCACACTGAAGTTGACCACGTTCCACTACGACAAGTTCGAAAACCAAGATGTTGTTAGAATTACCAGTCTCTGGCCAAGTTAGCCATTTTTCATAATACCAGTTGATAACAACATATTACACGGTATTTTGTGCATACAAACAGCGAAGCAACATGTCCACAGATAGAAGTTTGATAGTACTGTGTGTATGACTGATTTAATGAGACACAAACAATACAAAGGTGCTAAACGGTGCATTACAACAGCTTTCACTACTGTTGTGAGCAGTCATACTAAATTTTGAGGTTGGGGTTGAGGTTTCTCCAACTTTCCAAATCAGATAATAGACTTCAGGAGGTATTCCCTTTAAAATTTTAAACTTGCAACCCGGAAATTCTGACATCCGAAAAATATGAGATGCATTATAGACACAGGTTTGTCTCAGCTGTCCACTTGTGATCAGATCACCAAACACATGCTAACACCAGATGTGTTTTCATTCTTTACACATTACTACTAAACAATATTTAAAGATATAGAAATTTTGGGATATTTACTTTCCTTCCAATAACACTCATATCCACGCAAATGTAAAGCTATAACCAGCAGCCGGTTAGCTTAAGGAAACAAATGGAAACAAGTAGTCTTGCTCTGTCAGAAGGTACAAAAAACCAACTGCTTTTACAAGGACGAGAAAGGAGCAGGGGGTTACTGCCCCTGGCCAACAACTGATTACACAAACCAAAAATAACCTGTTAATAAATGAACTTCAGTGTTACTGGTAGAAGGATTGTGTTGCCTCTGGACAGAGCCAGGCTAGCTGTTTGACCATCACTAGTCCTTATGCTAAGCTAAGATGGCTGTTGCTTCATATTTAGCATACACACATACGAGTGGTATCAACCTGCCAACCCAGCTTGATTTGCCTTGTTAACTTTTAGGCTAGTCAATAACAAATGTTAAAGTAAAATAAAAAGCCACTGTAACACCTAATATACAGGCTTCCTTTCATGATATGATGTGCTTGTTACTGAAACTGACCTCTGACAAGCATGTGAAGGTCTGACCATGTTTCTGAACTCATTCATATCTACTCTTCA